>NC_054467.1:210499572-210813345 GCF_017639515.1 Carcharodon carcharias
CCCAAACCAAATTATTTTTTTGCAACTTGTCAATTTCTTTGTCCATAACAAACTTAAACTGTACCATGTTGTGGTCGTTATCACTAAAATGCTCCCCCACTACCACCTCAGCTACCTGTCTGGTCTCATTCCCCAGAATTAGGTCCTGCACTGCACCGTCCCTTGTTGAACCTCTACATATTGACCTAAAAAGTGTTCCTGTACACATTTCAAGAAATCCACTCCATCCAAGCCCTTAACACTATGTCCATCCCAATTAATGTTGGGAAAGTTGAAATCAGCTAATATAATTACCCTATTGTTATTTTACACACCTCCACAAATTGTGCACATACGTGCTCCTCAATTTGCTGCTGGGGTCTATAATAAACAGCTAACAATGTGGCTGCCCCTTTTTTATTCCTAAGCTCTACCCACAATGCTCCATTTGCCCCCTCTAAGATATCATCTCTCCTTACTGCAGTAACTGACTCCTTAACTAATAATGCAATGCCTCCTCCTCTTTTACTCCTTCTCCTGTCTCGCCTGAAGATTCTATGTCCTGGAATGTTGAGCTGCCAATCCTGCCCCTCCCTCAACCACATCTCAGTGATGGCTACTATATCACAATTCCACGTGTCAATCCTCACCCTTAACTCATCTGTTTTACCTGTAATACTCCTGGCATTAAAGTAGAGGCCACTCAGCCTTGCCTTACTCCCTTGAAACTTAATGCAGCTGTATGCCCTCTGACTTGATTGTTTTACTATATTGTGATGTGTCCCTATTCTGCTAACATTCTGTGTCCCCTCCCCCTGCCGAATTAGCTTAAACTCCTCCCAACAGCACTAGCAAACCCACCCGCAGGGATGTTATTCCCGCTCTGGTTCAGATGTAGACCGTCCCGCTTGTACAGGTCCCACCTTCCCCACAAACGATCCAAGTGATCCAGGAACCTATAACCCTCCCTCCTGCACCAACTCTTAAGCCATGTATTTATCTGCGCTATTCTCCTATTTCTGAGCTCGCTAACATGTGGCACTGGGAGTAATCCAGAGATTACAACCCGAGAGGTCTTGCTTTTTAGTCTACTGCCTAACTCCCTGAATCTTGATGCAAGACCTCATCCCTCTTTCTACCTATGTCATTGGTACCAACATGTTCCATGACCTCTGCCTTATCACCCTCCCCCCTCAAGATGCCCTGCAGCTGTTCAGTGACATCCTGGACCCTGGCACCAGGGAGGCAACACACCATCCTGGAGTCACGTTGATGGCCACAGTAGCGCCTATCTGTTCCCCTGACTATAGAATCCCCTATTACTATTGCTTTTCCTCCTTTCCTCCCCTCCTGTACAGACTGGCTGCTTGTGGTGCCAGAAGCTTGGCTCTGTCTGCACTCCCTGGAGGAACCAGCGCCCTCATCAGCCTCCAAAATAGAATACCAATTTGCGAGCGGGACTCCAGGGGACTCCTGAGCTACCTGCCTGTTTCTCTTGGACTAGCTGGTGGTCAGCCATTCCGTTCCTTCCTCAAGTCCCTTCATCTGCGGTGTGACTACCTCTCTAAATGTGCTATCCACGATGCTCTCAGACTCGCAGGTGCTCCACAGTGTCCCCAGCCGCCGTTCCAGATCTGAAACCCGAGCTTCCAGGAGCTGCAGCTGGACACACCTCCTGCGCACATACTGGTACCGGGCACTGGAAATGTTCCCGGCTTCCCACATGGAGCACGAGGAGCACACCACGGCTTTGAGTGCTCTTGCCGTGACTTATCCCTTTAAATTAAATCTTTTAAATCAATTACTCTAGGGCCCTTCTTTCCTGATCCTCGTTACTGTAGAATATATAAACTATAAACCACAAAAAGACCTTAAACAATAAGTGATTAATGCAGTAAATACCTTACCCACTACTCACCATTGATTCCTTTCCCTTGTTGCCTCTACTGCTGCAGCAGGGCAAGACCCATGCTCAGAAGATTTAAGAATTTGGATAGCAAGGAAAAAATGCCAAAAGCACCTCGTCCCCTATGCATCAGACCCAGTTTTCTGTTTATTTTACCTCAAGTGTGAACTTAACTAAACCATACATAGTTCATAGTATAACACAAAGGTGACTGAATCATTGTATGCTCTGTTATAAAACTTGGATTTTTGGTTAATTCTTAACCATTCAGACTCTGATTGAATTTTAGTTCACTTTATTATGTTAAAGTTCACTTTTGGCAAACACAAAGTATAGAAACGTGCTAGGACTCCTGTCATCTGTTTTAATATTTTAACATCCTACCTTTGGGATTGTCTGGCCTGTAGACACTAATGCTTTCAGTGGGAATGATAAAAAGCCTTCTGCCTGAAGGCATATGTTCTGAACATATGTAGGGAAGTGATATTTTACCCAAGAGGTTATGAACACCAGCTTGCATTGTTACTTTTCTTAACAGTGGCTTAGCCCTTTATACCATTTATTCTGTACATTGGTTCAAACAGAATGTGTCTCCATAACTAGCCTTTAATAGGTTAAAATAAATAAGGTGAGTAGCAGTACAATGTAGCCTTGGGAGCTCGTCTGCCCTCCTTGATAGTAGAGTGAGCAGAGAAGGTCACAACCTGGTGGCCACCTCACGGAAATTTGCACTAGCAAATGTCTTATGTCTTAAGTGAGCTCAGGACGCCTTTATGAGCCTGATATTGGAGTCCTGACACTCACTGGAAAATCCAGACCCTTAACTCTATTTGTCTCTCTATGTTTACTGTTAGACCTTGCTGAATATTTCCGGTGTTGTCTGTTTTCATTTCATTAACTAAGCTTTTGGCCATCCATCCTATCATCTCCTTTTCCCGCTTAGTGTCAATTCTTGTTTGATTGTTCCCCTGTGAAGCACCTTGGAATGTTTTCCTACATTAAAGGCACTATGTTGATGCAAGATCCAATTTCCACAAGGAGAGTAAGATAACATAATCACCCCCATGATCTTTTGTTAGAAATATTCTTTTCTCATTCAATAGTTTTTAATGTATGAGTTTCAGTTTTACGAGTGTGAGATCAACGTTACCCAAATATCCTGTGTCATGTTCTAATTCAAGAAACCATTTTTGGTAATACTATTAAGATCATGGTTATTCTCTTCAGTGGCTGATGCAATGATTCAGTTGATTGGAGCTCTGCTGCGTTGTATCCAGATGTTGAATGATGCGGATCGATGTTTATGATTCTTTACACAGTCATTAGATAAAAATCTTATTTTGGCCTAGACATAGACGTCAACATGTTGTGCAATCAATATCGTGCACTGGATTTAAGATAAATATTGTACAATCATAACAGCACAGTCCTTGCTGGGTGAAGAGCTGAAGAAAAGGAGAGAAAGCTGGCTCATCTGACTGTGGTACCAATGAATATAACCCCACTTTCCCATTCAACAACAGTTTCACACCTTACCTTCCCTCTGATAAATGACCATCATAGTGTCTACTTGGGCCCTTGCTCCCTTGTTAGCACAGGTGCTGGGACCGTGCACTGGAAGTATACAGAGTAGGTAGATCATGTAATGCTAATTTGACTCTAGTGCTGTCCTTATCAACTTGAATGCTTTGCGAACAATCTCTCTTAATCTCATATCTGAACCTGCATTCACCAGCAGAAAGGACATCCTATCAGTGCTATTAAATGGATCATCAATCATAAACTGGTTAGTTGCTGATTTATTTCTACCGACTGTTGCTGGGTTAGTAGAATTGTTTGGAGGATTGTATTCCCACTTAAAGTTGGTGAATGTCTTGGTTCTCACTTCAAGGATTCTGCTTACGGCACTTGCTCCAAGGTATGAGGACTGTGATTTCTATCCCCATGGCCTGCATCTTGATGGAGAACGAGCAAAGGCAGCACAGAGGAGGACAAGCTGCTGGAAGATGAAAGGAACAGTACCTGCAGTGCTGAAGTACAGGCTCTGTTGAACTGAATTTTGGCAGCTACAGAGTTCTCGTAGGGCCTCAGGTGTGGACGATTTTACAGATTAAGGGAGGGACGAAGCTGTGGGGGATTTGACCATGAGGATGAAAATTTAAAAATTGCATGGGTGTAAATGTAGGTCAATGAGCACAGAAGTATTGAGTGAATGGGATGTTGAGTGTGTTAGGATATGGGCAAAGTTTTGGACGTACTTAAGTTTATGGAGGGTGGAAGATGAGAGACCGGTCAGGAGAACACAGAAATAGTTAAGCCTGTAGGTAACAAAACATGGATAAATGTTTCAGTAGCAGATGAGCTGAGGCAGAGGTGAGGACAGGCAATATTATGAAGGTTGCAAGAGGCAGTCTTATTGATGAAAAGGATATGAAATTGGAAACTCAACTCAGGTTCAAATAGGTTATGAACAGTCTGATTCAGTATAAGACAAAAATGGTATGGAATCAAAGGTGTGGGAATGGAGTTTGTGGTAGTGACTGAAGACAATGGCTTTGGTCTTCTCAGTATTTAATTAGATTTAATGTGTCTCATCCAGGACAACACATAGGCAATGGTGGGATCAAGACAAGTCATAGTGAAGTAGAGCTGAGTGTCACACATGTGAAATTTGACATGTCACCTTCAAATCATGTTGTTAAAGAGCAGAAAGAAGGGAGGGACTGTCAAAGATAGATCCTCAGGGAACTCCAGTGGTACTGGTGCAAGAGCATGAGTAGAAGCCACTGCAGGAGATTGTATGATCATAATTGGATAGGTAAAAATGGAGAGCTGTTGCACAAATGTTGTGGCCAACTCAATTCAATTTTGCAGTCGTGAAGTGAGGGATGAGGAAGGATAGTGCACCACTGTCACAGTCAAGGAGGATTAAGTTGCGAGTTGATTAGTGATGTTTCAGTGCTGTGGCATGGAAATCTGAGTGGAGAGGTTCAAACTGGAATTATGAACATACAAATTGACAGGTAGGAAAAGACCAACTGATCCATCAAGCATGCCCCACATGATAGCCATGTAATCTTCCAAAAGAGGCAAAAACACGGAGAAAAAATAAAATTAGGATCAATAAGGGTGAAATACTCTGGAAAACTCCTCTCTGACTCCCCCTCAGCCCACAGATAGTAAATAGATTTGGGAGACGACAACATGTTCAGGACTTTGCAGTGGAAGGGAAGGCTTGAGATCAGGCTGTAGTTTCTCAGGACAGACAGGTCATAGATGGGTTTTTTGAGGAGGGGGTTGATAATGGCAGACTTGAAAGGGAGAGAGTCAGTCCCTGAGGAGAGTGAATCGTTAATTGCATCAGGTGACATGGGTGCCAGGAGGGAGGCTATGTGGTTAGCAGTTTAGTGGGAATAGTGTTAAGCAAGCAGTAGGTGGGTCTCTTGGGCAAGCTGAGCTTGGAGACGGAATGACAAAAGATGGGATTGAAACTAAGGAAAGATGCAAATTCAGTGCTAGGTCAAGAGGAATGTAAGGGATGTTCAGTCGGTGGGAAAGTGGAACAAAGGCAGGAGTTTACTCTATAAATAAATTACTCTAAGCAGCTGAATGGATGGTCTCAATCTTAGGCCAGGGTTTTCCAGTCCTGCCTGCCGCATTCAATTTTTTGTCCTGCTTGTAACCATTCCTGCCACAGGTGGGATTGGAAAATCCCAGCCTTAATAACAAAGAGGTCTCTGAGATCCTTGCACTAATTTTTGAAGGTGAACATGAAGGGGGTAGAGGAGAGGAGGTTTAAGGAGACAATAGGTAGTTGAGAAGAGAAGCTGGGTGGTTGTTCTTGCGTTCCAGAATAAGCTTAGATTATTAGTAGGCAGTTTTACACAGGAGAGCAGAGTTCAATAGTGTTTAACATGGCCCGGCTCAATCTAGCAATGAATGGCTAAACCAGTTTTGCGCCATATACATTTAAGGCTGTGCCCTTTGGATTTAAGGGAGCAAAGATAGGGACTGTACAAAAGAGAATAACCAGGATGAGAGAGAGTTAAGGTTGTACTCAGAACTTTTCAGGGATTGCACAGGATATAACAACTTTAGGAAAAAAGGAACTGCCTGTGATTGGATAGGCCAAAAACCTGTAATTTTCCTGGATGCATTAGACTAGTTGCTATGCCAGGGACCAGGTGTATTTGATGAATTTGCTCTCTGGATGTATAACTTTATCAGTTGAGTAGCACATATCAGTGATTAGGATTTGGAGGTGAGCAAGTATGCAAGCATACTTCATTCAAATGGAATTGATTCTTTTATATGCTAGAGATATATTACTAGATTTTGAAATTCTGACACTATCAAACTTGAAAGGGAATGCAATAAAATACAAACTAAAGGTATCACAGAGCATATTTTAAGTTTTAATCATAGCTCTCAAGTCTGCACCCAACAAAATTTGAAGTCCAGTGCAGCTGACTTTACTTGATCCCACTATTCTGAAATTGGGATGGATATGTGAAGATTTTCCAGATTGGTTGCGAGTTGCACTTCGAGTTCCTCTCTTCAGCCAGGCTGCTTTCGGGCTTCATGAGTAGGAACTCCCAGGTTCACAGCCTTGTCCAAATCACCAATTTTCCATCGTTACTACGCTTGGCAAAGGAATCCTGGTAGAAGCCTTTGTGTGACTTTACTTAATGTGGGGACCTTGGGGCACCACCATCATCCACACAATCTTAGCAGTTTAGTGGTCAGGTTTCTATGATATGTTGAACCAAGGCAACCGGGACCAAGTTGTTACTGTAGCCTTTGCAGCCAGTGAGATGCACAGTCTCCCTTCGCCTTTTCTGCTGTTGAGGACTTTTTGGACTGTGCTCTGCCTGGTAACTCTCCCTGACCTTGCCACCATGAGTGGTCCTACCAGCAGCAAGGAGCTCCTGATGGCATCGCTCAAGGGATCATCAGAGCGCAAAAGCCTCACCATGGCATTAAGGTGGCAATCCACAACCACCAATAATCATTTCAGAATAAATTATACCAAAGTGGAAAATCTAGACATAGGAATTTAGTAAAATTAATTAGCATGCACTTTCCCAATTTTTTTCCCTGTCTTGAATAGAGATATTTCATTTGAAATCCTTTAATTTTTTGCCTGTGCAAAAAAATGATAACATTTTGGTAGCTATCACATTAACTGAATTATGAATGAAAATTCAGGAGACAGTCAACGTATGTCAAATAACATAGGTGGAATGTTTGAGAAGAAATACAATTTATATTCTGTGATGTGACAGGGAGATTTTGTTACTTAATTGCTTTGTGAGGTATGTTTGCATTGCTTTAATAAATAAGGGAAATGCCACAATTCTTCTGCTTAGCTTCAGACTGCAAAATGCAATCAATAAAATCCACTGCAGTTCCATAGATTCTAAAATTAATTTATATCGATCAGTAAAACATTTTCAGAAGGGTAAAGAACTTCATGATGATAGGCAAAACTTTCAAAGCTGAAATTGAGATTTTGTAATCACTACTGGATGAACTTAACTGTGTTCCAGCTTTAAGTGGCCTTGCAGAAGAAAAATGTTTGATGTATTATAAATGTTGTTTCAGAGATCCTGTTTTGCACAGTGGGAAAGTTGGTTTTTCCAAAGATATGTTCAGAAATGAAAGAGGAAACTGGGTGGAGGAGGTGTTTGGAAAAAACATCATAAAAGAACAGAGTACTTTTTAACACTCGCCCATTATTAAATTTTTTGAAACATCTCTTGGAATAAGCAACTATTATTTGTTGTGTAAAATAACTGACTATTTCATACTAATGACTCATTTTGCCAGCTTGCAGAATATAGTTTATGACATTTTTGACAGCCACATCATTGTGTCAAGAGTTTCCTGTAACAGCTTTTTAGAAAATCAAAACAAACTATGCTTCCAATTCCTCCAGTGATCTGAATATAATGCACTGTATGCATACAGATGTCTGGCTTATGTTTATATTTTTCCCACAAATATTTGTTAATTTGCTAAATATATTTTTTTTTAGAAAAGAGAAACAGATTTTTTTGTTTGCTTCGTGTTTTGCTGCTGAGCTGTGAACGGAACAGGAAAGCTCAGCTGAGGCTGTGAGTGATAATGAACAGCACATTTCTGTGACCAACTTTATGAAGATGGATGTTATTATTTTAATATTTTTGGGAATGAGGTGGTATTCTGTAAAGAAGGCTGAGTGTGTGTGCGTGTCCGTCCATAATTAATTAAACTAGGGGAAGGTTCATAGAGAAAGCTTATCTGCGGGAATTGAGAGATGAAAGACAAAGGTGCTTGATGCCTGCATTTGTAATGAGAGGCTCTGGTGAAGTGGGCTTACAAGTAAATAGGTTAGGCTTTAAAATTTGCATTAGGTGATAGATAGGGATGCCTTTTGCGTTGTTTAATTTAAAAGGGTAGTTTAGAAATGACAAGGGACTTTTACAACTTACAAAGGTTTCATAAGTTATCAAGGGAAGGTTATTAAATTTTATTTGACCTGAAAGTGGAGGCAATTGGAAAACATGAAAGTTTTTATATTTTGGAAAAGTTGAGTTCAAAGAGGTGCTTAGGACAATGGAGTCTAGGATGAAAGGAAGAAAAGATATATTAAGGAAAGCTGTTTAGTTGAGTTGAGGTGGCTGTGTGGGGAAGATGTCCCAAGACTAGCTCTGTGCTGAGAAAAGCTGTTAATTTGAAGCAGCCTTACAATTTCAAGCCGGAAAAGTCTTTGGCTGGTATTTTCCTGCCTGTGGGCATTGGGTGTCATGGCAGGTGGTGGGGGACAATATGGCGAGAAGCCCAAAAATTGGTTTTATACAGTCATGAAACCAGTTTGTGATCGTCCACTTTACTCATCAATGGCCGGCCATGTTTCCCACTGCCGCACGTCAATAACGTCATTTTAATACACTTGCATCTAATTATAAGCCCTGCTCACTGGAACCATCTCCCCATGTCAAAGCTATTACTGCCCACGTTGGTGTGACATCAGAACTGAATGCTTCCTGACTGTTTTTAAGAAGTGTGCATCTGGTGACCTGAACTTCGAGGGGAACTTGGAGGCGAGTTCACAGAACCTACAGCAGCGCTCTTGAGCATTGGCTAAAAGACATCAAGGAAGAACCGCTGTGCATTCACAAAGGGTACGGGTGCCAGAGCAAGAGCTCAAGTGTGGGTCAGTCCAGTGGAGGGATGGGTGTGGGGGGCAAGGCAGCACAGACTGAACGACCTACTCAAGTACATGCCGGGGCGGGAGGTTGGGGGAGGTTGGTGGCTGGGGGAGGTTGATGGAAGCAGCCGCGCACTCTGAAAAGCTTGTCAAAAGTGAGCATTCTTCTGAGCTGAGACCGTTCAGCTACATCTCCCATGACATGCTTGGAGTCGGGCCTCTGAAGCTTTTCTGCCCACTCAAGCAATGTAAAAGCATGAAAATGCCACCAAATGCTCCAGAACTTTTCACCCCTCAAGCGCTGACTGCAAATTAATGTGTGTGTTAGGGGACAGCTCAACAATTGGCTGACTGGGCAAGTTATACAATCTCCTTGTGAAATGTAGCCATGACGCAGACACTGGTGGAAGCGATCACAGCCCCTTGCAGTGTCTTTATTAAGGTTTGGACCAGTATCTTTCATGGTTTAAGTTAATAATGCAGCCTTGCACTGTGGGTTAGGAGAGTGCCTGAGCTGAGAGCACAGCATGCTGTCCATTGGCCGAAGCCGCCACCAATTGGTCAGGTGGTGTGGGGCAGAAGTGGGTGGGATTTCAGACAGCCAATGAGCACACTACCCACTGATCATCCAAGTGGTAGCCAGCTCTCTCCTGCACATGTAAAGGGCCTTCAGACTTAACCAAGTGAGTTTCTTTGACCCTGCAGAAGGAGAACATCAGGATTATGAAGCCTGGTGATTTAGCAGTATGCCTTATGGCTTACAGAGACCAGAGAAGAAGAAGGAGAGTGGTGGAGGCACCTGGTTTGGCAAAGGGAGGAGCACCTCCCTCAAGATGATGGAGCGGCAGGGCATGCTGCGTACGCTGCTGAAGATCCACAGCGCGTTGTCACTTGTAGGCACCTCACTAGATTCAGGGTCTATAGATGCTACCTTTCATTCCTGCAGATGACTGAGAACCAGTGTCGCTGATGACTGCACATGTCTAGGGAACTGGTCACAATTGCCACCTGCTGCAGGATTTGGCGCCACAGGGACATGGAGGGCATTCACTTCCAGTGGCTGTGAAAGTGACTGTGGTGCTCAATTTCTACACCAGTGTCTCCTTCCAGGGCTCCACAGGTCACCTGTATGGGCTCTAAAAAGCTTCCACACACAAGTGTAAGCAGGGAGTCATGGATACCATCTTCGCAAAGGCACAGAACTTTGTACATTTCGCTCAGGATCAGTAAAGTCAAGAAGCAAGAGTGCTGAGATTTGCTCAACTCTCAGGTTTTCCACAGGTGCAGGGTGCCATTGACTGCACTCATGCGGTGCTTAGATCTCCATGGCAGCAAGCTGTCACCTATGTCAACCACAAGGGCTTCCACTGGCTGAATGTTCAGCGGGTGTCCAGCCACCATAAACACATCCTACAGATCTGTGCATGATTCCCAGGGAGCACCCATGACTCCTACATCCTTAGCAGATCTCAGATTCCTGACATCTTCAAGGGTCCACAGAGGCTTCATGGTTGGCTCCTTGGGCACAAGGGCTACCCACAGTGGATGTGGCTGATGACGCTCGAGCAGCGGCCTCACACTGCGGCAGAGCAATGGTATAATAAGGCTCTTGCTGCGACCCAGACTTTGGTGGAGTAAACCATAGGTATTTTGAAAATGAGGTTCTGGTGCGTTGACAGTTTCAGTGGAGGACTGCAATATGGCCATCAGAGGGTGTCACGCATCATCGTCACTTGCTGCGCGCTCCACAACCTGGCGCTGCAATGGGGGGAGAGGATCTGGCTGAGGAGGACATGGAGGAGCTGCTCATGCCACTGATGAGGAGGATGACGAAGGGGTTGACTGTAATGAGGTCCTCAAAAGAGAGGTGCCGGCGATGAGGCCATCACACTGGCCAGACGAGGCAGGCGTGCACAGGAGGCCCTCATAGCCGCAAGACTTTTGGAGGATGGTGATGACATGCCGTGAGGACAGTCCTGACACCCTCACCTTGCATCTGTGAATGTTTGACTCCTGTGTGACTGATGGCATCGCACATACCCTCAGTGCTCAGGCTCATGTCATGGAAACACAGTAGAGGCACTAATAGCTGCTAGATTTCAGAAGGATGATGGTGACATGCAGTGAGGACACCATAGATCTTCACATTGCCTCTGTGAATATCTGACTCCTGTTTGGCTGAGGGCAGCTTTCTTGCACTCAGTGAACAGGGTCATATTATGGAGATGTAGCCATGAAACTTTAAATGCACCTAATCCTTTATCAGCCTTCAGCAACTGAGCTCTTCAGGAGCACAGCTTCACCAATCACAGAGGCTCACATGATGGGGGAACCTCAAAGGGGCTGAGAGCACACAGAGAATGATGGAATTCTGACGCCTGCCCATGACATTCTGGCAGCGATGACCAGCACCATCGAGGTGCAGACATCACTAATGTGTCCAGTGAGTGTGAAGCCAGACCATCACTTTGGTCTGAAGGTTACAGACTGCACAGGTGAGATGTCCTGGACTGAGCCCCCTGCCTTTATCTTGTGCAAGAACCAAGGTTTCATACCTCAGTAACATGAACACTGCTCATCATAACAAGGAACCATAGGCAAGGAGACATTTTTTGGAATTTATTTACAATAGTGTACACTATATAAATGATTAACACCCATGCCCAGGCTGTGCAATGACATTTTAACTTTCCTTGCAGCCATGTCTTGGTGCTCCCCTCCCACAGCGGAGGTGGAGACAGCCTGATGACTGCTACGCTCTGCCTGTGATGACCTTGGTGGGTGTCCTCTGGTGGACTGAGACCTGGAAGGCCCTGGCCTGCTTTCGGGATCCTGCTGTGTGGCAGTGGCAGCTTCCTTGGCGCTGTGGGATGAAGCTGCTGAGTTCACAGGAAGAAGGGATTCGGGTGGGCTGGACACTTCTGTAGTTACCTCGGTGGATGGCCCCAGGGTGTGCACCTGCTGATCCTCCTCCCTATGGGTGCCCAAGGGTCCTTAATAAATATAAAAACAAAAAAACTGCGGATGCTGGAAATCCGAAACAAAAACAGAATTACCTGGAAAAACTCAGCAGGTCTGGCAGCATTGGCAGAGAAGAAAAGAGTTGACGTTTCGAGTCCTCATGACTCTTCGACAGAACTTGAGTTCGAGTTCAAGAAAGAGTTGAAATATAAGCTGATTTAAGGTGTGTGGGGGGGGTAGAGAGAGCGCTGGCATGCCAACACACCAAGGTCAACACTGGTAGGATGGTGGCCACCATGGATACATTGGTCAGTCCTGCACTTCTGCAGGGGCTGAACTACATCACTAATGCCATATTTGGCTTCCAACAGTGCCAATATGAGAGGGGTGCAAGGCAGCTTTCCCTTCTCCACAAGGAGTCAGACAAGGACCCTTGGGAAAAAAAAAATTACCTGGAAAAACTCAGCAGGTCTGGCAGCATCGGCAGAGAAGAAAAGAGTTGATGTTTCGAGTCCTCATGACCCTTCGACAGAACTTGAGTTCGAGTCCAAGAAAGAGTTGAAATATAAGCTGGTTTAAGGTGTGTGGTGGGGGGAGAGAGCTGTCGAAGGGTCATGAGGACTCGAAACGTCAACTCTTTTCTTCTCCGCCGATGCTGCCAGACCTGCTGAGTTTTTCCAGGTAATTCTGTTTTTGCCCAAGGGCCCTTGTCTGACTTCTTGTGGAGAAGGGAAAGCTGCCTTGCACCCCTCTCATGTTGGCACTGTTGGAAGCCAAATATGGCATTAGTGATGTAGTTCAGCCCCTGCAGAAGTGCAGGACTGACCAATGTATCCATGGTGGCCACCATCCTACCAGTGTTGACCTTGGTGTGTTGGCATGCCAGCGCTATAATCTCAGACTGAAGGCAGATGTACTCCTCCATCATGCCTTGCAATCTGAGGAGTGCAGCGGACATCCCTTCCTGATGTTCCCGAGCTTGTCTTTGCAGCTCCAGCAGCTGAGCTATGACCGAGTCCAGAGACTTGTCATCTTACTCAGACTCAGCAGATTTATGGCCTCCAGCAATCCTCAGACTGCCAGAAACCTGGGAAGTCCTTGCCACTACCTGCTGTGGATCAGGCAGTGCAATGTGCTCACCACATTGTGACCCTGAGGCTATTCTAGAATTAGGCCCTACTGAGGTGTGTGTCTCTGCACTGGTGGAGGGTGTGGGTGAGCGCTTTGATGGGTCTTCAATTAGTAGGTCATCAGATTCTACTTCCGAGGTGTCTTCGGGGCTTGAATTGAGGATCTGGGTCATTGAACCCCCACACCCGGGTTGCTTCCCAGATGTGCCTGAGAAAGCAAGGAGGGATAATTAGTGCATGGCAGGGGACTGCGGAACAGGGGAACTGACTGTCAGCTTGGTTGTCTGAAGGATGATTCTCTGATGGATCCTCACTTGGTTGAGCAATGCTGACCTCACCGTCAACATGGAACAGTCCAGGTTGCTGCCAACCAGCTGGATGGCTCTATTTTCAACGTCTGTGAGGACCTTGATGTCAGGCATTCCCCCACCAGTCTGTGACTTCTACCTTTTGCTGTGTGCCAGCTTGTCCTGCATGAAGACAGATGGAGAGAATGCGAGCAGGACACCTACCAAGCCAGATGAGAAGGATGCCTGGCATTTGTGGGTAGTGGGTGGTGCCATGGACAGGATTAGGACAACGAAGATGTGTGAGAGAGTGAATGGTGAGGTCCCTTGAACTGGCAATGAATGAGACCCCGGTGGATGTGTGATGGCTTTGTGTGAGTTGAGAATGATGAGAAGAATTACCTACTCTGGCGGAACGGAGATCATTTATCCTCTTTTGGCACAGGGTGGCTGTCTTCTTTTACAGGGTGTTGGCACTGACCACCGCTGCCACCAACTCCCAAGCTGGGTTGATGATGTTGCTGCCCTTCCTGTGGACCCGATCTGCAGGGCAGATGATGGTGATGTCTCCTGAACTGACAGTGAGTGAGATCCCTGTGGATGTGTGATGGATTTGTGAATGTGCGAATTGAGAATGATGAGGAGACTGACTTACCTTGGCAGAATGGAAGAGATCATTGATCCTCTTTCGGCACTGTGTGGCTGTCCTCTTTTGCAGAGGGTCGGTGCTGACCACTGCTGCCACTGCCTGCCATGCTGGATTGGCGACCTTTGCTTGCTGATCTTCACCCAGAGCAGGGCTAGAGGAATTCATGGCAGACCTCCACTGCATCCAGTAGGTGCCCAAGGGATGTGTTGCTAAATTTGAAGGGGGGCAACATATTTCCCCCCTTTGGCAACCATGGCTTTGCAGCAGCTTCTGATCCTAATAGAGTGCTAGTTCTGTGCAGGGGTACCCTTTTAAATATGGTGCCCAGGTTATTGAAGGCTTGAGGTGATGGAGGGATGGGTGAATCAGAGGCTTCCCACCAGTGAACTGACGTGTTTCCTGGGAATGCATTATTAATGAGGCAGGACGTGCTGAGAGTGGGACAATATTGCGCGAAAACCCACCGTAGCAGCTGATGGGTAAAGCATCATTTTTCCCACCTGCTGCCACACTTTGTACAAATCTGAGATGAATCTGCCCTTTGTTTTCGGAAAGCAGTCTGTTTCTGAACTTCCTTGGACTTCCATAGCAGATGGGAAGACAGTGAGAAGTCGTGTGGTATACCCTTACTAAAATGACAGCAGTTTTTGCCGTGGGTAATATTACTGGATTTCTATGGTTAAAAATCTATAAGAGAGCTGTTGCTGAGTTGTTTACTTGTGTGTTCTGACCATGTGTCTTTTTGGGCGGGAGGCATGTTTTGTAAGACAGTTTTAACTGTGTAATTTTAATCTTGTGTGCTTAAGTTTTTTGTCTGCTTATGAATAAGTCTTTTAATTTTAAAATCCTAAAGGTATTACTGGGATTCTATGCTTCTGGGATCATACGTTTTCCCCCTCATTTTCAAAATACAAAAAAAAAGGCTATGATCAGTAAGACAAATTTCCCTCTGGGATTTGGCTTGTTCAGCGAGTGACATTGACTGTGGTTGTAACAAATGGTATTAAAGAAATAAATAAATTGTGCAGCTGTCATTGAATTAATGAGCAGAATCTACTTGTTCAATAATTTGCCATGAACAAATTGTCCACATTGTAATTTTTAAATAAAAACAATAACATAGTGGAAGGGTAAATACAAAAATAAAATACTGCAGATGCTGGAAATCTGAAGTAAAAACAGAAAATGCTGGAAATATTCAACAGTTCTGGCAGCTTTGACTGAGAGAGAAACAAAGTTAACGTTTCACGTTGATTGCCTTTCACCAGTGCCTTTAGTATGACATCATATTAAATTTGAACAAATTCCAGTTGTTTTGTGTTTATCTGGGTAAGGATTATCAGTGCGGGCACAATGTAACAGCCCAGCTACTGAGTTGGTTGCACACTCAGTTGGGTCCAAACTTTGTGTGGAGCTATAACCAATTAAAGCTAGCCTGCATTTCTTAAAAGCCAGCCTATACCTCTTTAAAGGGGAGGTGTATTTTAGTTACAGCAGGTGCTGGAAGTACTAGAAAAGACACACTGAGTAGGAATAAGCTGGAATATTGGAGTAACAGGTCAAAGAGAGGGCTTCTGGGATTTCAGATGCAGTACTGGAGGCTTCAGTGCAGGAGGTGGAAAGGAAGAGAGAGGATACCACGAGGCTCTCTAGACAGACACTGTGAAGAAAGTGGAAGGAGATGGACAAGAGTTCAATGACGTGAGTGTGGCCTCTATAACAAGGCAACAGTGCCAGAATGGTTAAGGTCAGTGAATACATCTTTGAATGCCATTTCTTACCACTAGCCTCAGACACTGCTCAGTTCACTACAAGCATCACTCAACTAGCAGCAATCTTTAGCTGAAAATGCTGGAAAAACTCAGCAAGTCTAACAGCATCTGTGGAGAGAAAGACAAGTTAACGTTTCAAGTCCGTATGAAGAGTGATATGGACTCAATGCTAACTCTGTCTCTCTCCACAGAAGTTGTCAGACCTGCTGAGTTTTTCCAGAATTTTCTGTTTGTGTTTCAGATTTTCAGCATCCTCAGTATTTTGCTTTTATCTTAGCAATCTTTAGCTCCTAGGATTTGTGCTTCCATTACTGCCACTCCACCAGTGCCTTTGCAGCTGCTAGTCAGCCAGCCAACCCCCACTGCTGCCACTGCTGCTGAGTTAGTGCAGTCTGATCGGGCCTTCAGGAACCAGGGCTGCTGAAGCTGCTCTGTGTGGTCATCTGCATTCTCCACCACTGAAAGTCAGCAACCTACCATAAGCCATGCAGCACCTACTGGAGTAACATTGCGAAGGAACACTATCCCAGCAAAGGCAGCCACAATACAGGCACTAGGGTTGGTATCTTCCATTCTGGAGTATAAATTGGGACTGGAAGCGGACATGAGAGTGACTTCTAATTGGGGCCGGGATTGCTGGCCATGTGCGATCTTGAGCTGCTTGGCTCTTTACTATTCACGTGCAAGGAGCACGGCAAATCTTGGGGTGGGACCGGGCAGGAGGTCATCGTCCCTGGCCTTGCCTCCCAGGGTCATGGGTCCAGGCGCCATATTTAATGGGCACCCTGACATTCAGTCAGTCATTCACTCACTGCAAACCAGGAGTTCCAAATTCTGAATCCCTCATGGTGCCCCGGAGCAGACAATGTGCGGCCCTATGATTCAGTGATGCCTCCCTGCCGACTCTTCTCCAGGCCATTCAAGAAAGGTGGGAGGTCCTGTTTCTCCTGTCTGACCATGGTAGCCTGGGCGGAGGTTGCAGCGGAGGTTAGCACCCTTGGGGCCCACAGGAGGACTGCTCAACAGTACAAAAAAAGGATGAACAATCTGCTACTCTGCCAGAGTAAGTGGTTCTGTCTACTCACTGCAAAGTGACACTCAGACAGTGTAAGTGTGGGAGTGCATAGGGATGGGAGACAGGAGTCCCAGCAGCAGATGGGACGTGTGCGTTGAATGTGCAGCAGCCACTTCATGCTCCCAATGTTCCAACAGTTGCAGGGCATCCTGCTTGTTAATCACATACTGGGGAGGGCTCAGGGGCTGAATATGCATGCATGCTCTTAAATTGCTCATGCACCTATTGGGATGACACTCAATCCTTCTGTCTGTCTGCAGGACAAGAATGCACACAACAGGAGAGTGCAGGTCAAGACTGGAGGCAGCATTCCGGATATTCAAGTCCTAATCACCTTTGAGGAGGAAGCCATAGAAATGGTCAGAGAGGGGCAGGACTGTGCCTGAGCCAAAGACAAGACAGGACCGCCCCAGCAAGTCTGGAAGGATGCCTCCAGTCTGCTGTTGTCAGATGGGCCAACTGAATGAAACGTTGTTCAGGTAAGGGAGCCTGCTAAGACATCCACCAAATCTTTCTCTTCTCCATTCCAGGTACGAGCAAGAAAAGGGGAGGAAAAGAAGGGAGAGCGCTCACAGCTCAATCTCCAGTCCCACCTCTGTGGTTGACTCTGAATCCTCAGAGGATGCACCATCACCTGCATTCACCTGCACCCTCCACCAGCACAGAGACATTCACCTCAGTGGGTGTACATTCTAGAATAGGCTTGGGGTCACAATTTGGTGAACACATCACTGACATGGGTCAACAGCTGGCAGAGGAAGTGATAGCCGAGGTCTCTGACACTCAGAGGACAGCTGGAGGCCAGATCCCTGCTGAGCCCCAAGCAGATGATGAGCCTCTGGACTTGGCCATAAGAGATCTGCATGGAGATGCAGAGACAGACAGAGGAACATCAGGCAGAGATGCCTGAGGCCATGCGAAAACTGGACCGAGACTGGAGAAGTCTGTTCACATTCTGTCTGCTGTTGTTTCTCTTCTGGGGTATTCCTTGTCCTGAAAGAACCAGCCCTGCAATTGCTGAGATCCGTCAAAGTTCTGTACCACCTGGGAGTGGTTCAGAATGTAAGCATCGTGAGAGCTCCCTGGGAACCGAGCACAAACATGCATGATTTGTCTTCTGTGATCACATATCTGCTGCACATTCAAAGAGTGGAAACCATTCCTACTGGTGAATGAGACTGGCTATTGCCAGGGAGCTCTCAAGGCCACATTGTACACTCAATTGCTCCTTGCACTTGTGGGAATCCTGCAAATGCTGCAAAATCAATGCTCTGACTGCCTGGTTCTCAGGGATCCAGGCAGAATTGGACAAATTGATGCGCTCTCCTGAATAGGACATCTGTCACTCCCAGATGCATCTGTGTGTTGCTGACTGGGAGATTCTGTACAGGTATCCAGTGGAACCTTGGAAGGAGCCACTGGCAAAGAAGTTTAAGACGGTGATAAACTTTAATGCCACTGGCATAAGATTGCTTCCAAGCCCTTGTGGCTGCAGATCCACATGGATCAGCTGGCAGAGGTAAGCAGCCATGATCTAGGACATCCTAAAGCCCTCCAGCATTGCTTTCCGTTCATCTGTTGATAGCTGCACCACCTGCGATATACCAACTTCAGGCCAATGCTCACTGTTACACTGGCCCCTGTTCACCAGTATCCTGACCTTCAGGCTCAGCTGCCTCTTGCTGCTTAGGCCATTGCTCCTCCTGGCTCTGAGCTAACCTGCGCTGGTTCCTCCTCATCTGGATGAGAGCCAGTAGAAAGGCAGGGTTGCCTGGAGCCTGCATCATCTAGGCCTGAGTGGATCTGTGAACAAGCTGCATTGATCCATCTAGTGAGCATTCTTTGGAGATTAGTCTCCATCTCTGAGCCTCAAAAGTCAATGCTAAGCCCTGTGCCTAGCTTCTGTCTAAAACTTAGCACCCCATCCCTTCCAGGAAAAGGACATCCTGGAGATGAGTGCTTCTCCTGTTCAAACATGTTTGTGCATGGAGACATTGCGCATTGACCAGGGTAACAATCATGAGTGAGAAGCTTCTCTCTGACACTATTCCATTTGCCTCCATATCCTATGGAGACCATTGTCTTGGCATCATAGAAAGATTTATCACATAAGCCCTTGTCAGCCATGACCATTTACCCGGGAGGATGGAGGTTTGGATTCGGGTCTTTGCTGTTGTCCACCACCCATGCCCCTTGGAGGTATTCACCTCCCTCCCTTACTAATTCCTTCCCTCCCTTCATCCCTGCCTCTGATAACAGCAAGTACACAATGTACAGCAGCTCCAGACCTTGATGAGTTTTCGTTGGAATGCAACCCATTGGTCATGGCGTAATGCTGGTTTATCATGTGTCGGAACCTCAAGACCAGAGCTTAGCTGAACCTGGTTCTCCATGGAGTGAACTAATAGGGTGCCCCTTAGATGGGTCCAAAAAATAGGTATTAACTCCTCCCACCTGGAAAGAGACTCCTCCCATATCAAATGCTTGAGAGGTTTTATGAACTGCGCACCAACGTTGAGAGCATCAGCATGGCGCATGTAAGGTTTCCTAGCACATCAAGCACCTGCTAAATCACCCCCGTTACCCATCAAGCTCCCCCCATCCTCTTCCACAATCACCGCCTTGTCATTCTTCTCCCTCCTGTAAATATTCAGGCGCTCCCATTACCCTGGACCTTATTATCATTTATGTGGACACTTCTGCTCTCCCCACTGTTCTCATAACTGTTGACGTACCTGTGCCTTCATGACCCTGACCCCTCTGGTTCTTGAGGCCAGCTGTACCCTGACTTCCCACGGCCCCCCCTGCATGAGACCATCCACTAACCCCCCCACCATGATTCTAGCACCTACCTGATCCAACTCCCTCCTCTGAATGTGACTGTACTCTCTGGCTCCCAGTGCCGTGATTCAAACCCTTAGGGCCAAATTCTTGAGCTCACGGACCAGGCTTTTCAAATCCATCTCTCTACAACGCTTATTGCCCAAAGAGGCCATCCATTGACCTACACCAAGGCATGCGTGACATGCTTAAACAAGCCCCAGACAGTTTGGCTTTCTTCCTCATACAATCTTCCCACCCTTCCCCACTGATCCAACCTCCCTGCCCATCCTCTACTCCACCCTTCCCCGCTTAACCTGCCACCCCTTTCCAGCCAACATGCGGCTTGGATTACCGGCACCCAATCTCAATCAAGAGGCTGTCTTTTGTGAGCAGTCCCAAGGAAGGCCAAAGCAGCGGCTACTCCCTTCAAAGTCCAGGAAGGAGTCAACCTCACCAGATGCACACCAATTCTACGCATATGAACATTCTAATTCCTCATTGGCAGAGAACATCATTTGGACGGGGCACCTAATTCTGGTGGGCTGGCCTTTTAATGAGCATGCATGAGATGCAAATGCGCACAAAAGGACATGCCAACATTGTTTTTTGGGAAGCTCAGCCTGCCCTTAAAGTTCCAAGAACTTAATTGCAAAAGTTCATCCTGCTGTTTATCAGTTCAGGAAACAGATTTTTGGCCTCCTGCCAAATTAAGCTCCCTGTTTGCCAAGCTTCCCGCTGCAGGTGGACACTGAAGATACCAGCCTAAGAGAATGCACAAGAGTGAATAGTTGAGTTTTGTATTAAATATTGGATATATTGTTGGATAAAGTTGATATCTATGAACATATGAGTAAGGAGCAGGAGTAGGCCATTTGGCCTCTCAAGCCTGCTCCACTATTTAATAAGATCATGACTGATCTGATAGTAATCCTCAAATCTGCACCCTGTCTACCCCCGATAACCTATCACCCCCTTGCATACCAAGAATTTATCCACCTCTGCCTTAAAAATGTTCAAAGACTCTGTTTCCACCACCTTTTCAGGAAAGGAGTTCCAAAGGCTTACGGCCCTCTGAGAGAAAAAATTTCACTTCATCTCCGTTTTAAATAGGCAATGCCTTATTTTTAACTTTTAGATTCTCCCACAAGAATAAACATTTGGTCCACATCCACCCTGTCAAATCCCCTCAGGATCTTAAAGGTTTCAATCAAGTCACCTCTTACTCTTCTAAACTCCAGTGGATACAAGCCAAATCTGTCCAACCATCCTCAAAAGACAAACTGCCCATTCCAGGTATTAGTCTGGTAAACCTTCTCTGAATGGTTGATTTGTGATGAATTTTATTAAGAATTGTGGCCAAGAGGAAGCTTGGGTAGTTTGTAACAGAGGGAGGGTAAGGTATGGGACTGTTGTACAATGAGGATTTGCGGTTGTGTACACAGCAACCAAAGTTGAATGAAGCATTCGTGGAAAGCCTGGCTGGAATGTGAATGTGCTAGCTTTGTCCTCATGTTCCTCCATCTCTTCCTGGTCTTCCTCCTCTTTCTCCTCCTATTCCTGCTACTCCTCCTTTTATGTTTGCTCCTTTTATGTTTGCTCTACTTTCATATAGGTAAAATTGTGAAGGATATGGCAGACCACCACCTACTCCGCTGAGTCCCAGAAGGCTCCTCCAGAGCGATCAAGGCATTGGAACCATTGCTCCAACACCCCAATAGTCCACTCTGCAATGTTTCTAGTGGCAGCACGGTTCTTATTGTAGGCATGCTAGCCATATGTGGTTGGGTTGAAGAGGGGAGTTATGAGCCATGTGCAAAGTGAAAACCATTCTTGCCCAGCAGCCATTCTCCAATTTGATCTCATGGCTGAATGATTGAAAGAACTGCGTACTGGCTCTCACAATGAAAGCACCAGGATTCTTACCAAGATGGTGTGCATTCACCAGCATGCCGTGGTGAGTGTGGATGCAGTTTCAGTAGATCTCCAGATTGAGATGTGATGCCTGTCAAAATATGTGTAAGCCATCAATGACATTGGCACCATGGAGGAGCCTGTTATTTTGGCATAAAATCAGCATTACAGTTGTGTTAGGTACACTGGACTTTACAAGATGGTTGTGTTTTAAAATGTCTCTTAACTTAAGGTGTAACAGAACATTTTGGAAAGGGGGATGGTGAGGTCACAGCTTGTAGAAAGACCCGTGTAATCTGGTGGCCAATGGAGAGGGATTCAAATATAAACTTATTGAAATATTGAGTGACATTTTCCAAACCTTTTCACAGCAATTCACAGTAAAGGGACAGCTGCTTTGTGAAACACAGGAGACAGATAAAGCAATTACCGCTATGTGGAGAAGAAAGCCCACTACTGTTACAGTGAAGAGCAAAGAAGGATTGTTTTGTGTTAACAACCAAGTAGGACTCTTATGAGAGTTGGTTTTCTGTTTGAAATGAAGGAGGTAGAACCAATGTGACTTTTGGAAATTTAAGGAACAAAAGATGACCGAGGTGGGCCTTACAGGTGGAACTCGGACCTGTAATACTCAGGCTGAGTGGCATGAGTTTTGAAGGACACCAGAAGTCTCGACCTAGTGTGCCAGGGAGAAGTGAGCGTGCCGGAGAGCCAGGAGTAATTTTGGCTTGTTCTTATAATGCCATGCATCTGCCAGAAGTGCGATGCATAGCGAAAGGGGTTGCAAGACGGACCTTGATTGCTTCAGTTAATTAAGGCATGAATACCTTTTCTTTCATGAGTTGCCTGTTAAGTATTATTTGGTCTCTGTTGATTTTAGTTTCTTTGTTACAGGAGAAGTCTTAAATGTCAAATCTTGTCCTTCGGTTTACTTCTGTTGGTCGCTGGGAAATACATCTTTTTAACAAAAGATATTGGTCTCTACGGGGATTGCTGACCAACATCATAATCTGCCTGCTCTGCAAATTTCCAGTGCATGCTCCTATGCCCACTTAAAGACCCTTGCTAAGGTGGTGTTCTGTGCCAGAAATATGCACATGTGGCATTGATGCCATTTTGATACCAAAACATTCCTGAAAGTAGCATTGAAACGATAAATGCTACAGAGCTCAATTTTTTTGGCTATAGAGTGAAAAAGTAAGAAAACTATGTTAAGTCATTATAAATCACTAGCTAGATGACAGCTGGAATATTGAGCCCAATTCTGGGCATTGCACTTAAGGAAAGATGTCAAGGCCTTGGAAAAAATGCAGAGCATATTGATTGGAATGGTACCAAGATAAGCGAATTCAGTTATGTGGAGAGACGAGAGAAGTTGGCATTGTTCTCTATGCAGCAAAAGAGTTTAAGGGGCAATGTGTTCAAATTATGCAGGGTTTTGATAGGATAGAGAGGGAACAATTGTTTCCACTGGCAGGAGGGTCAGCAACCAGAAAACACAGATTTAAGATAATAATCAACAATTCTAGCGGGGTGCTAGGAGAACCCTTTTAGTTCAGCCAGTTGTTGTGATCTGGAATGGTTTGCCTGAAAGGATGATGGAAGCAGATTCAATGGTAACTTGCAAAAGGAAATTGGATATATACTCAAAAATGAAATGTTTGCAGAACAATATGGAAAGAACAGAGGGAAGGACTAATTGGTAGCTCTTTCGGAGAGCTGACGGAGGCTTGATGGGCCAAATGGCTTCTTCCTGTGTTGTGTGATCCTTTGACTCTACTGGCAAGGTTAAAGACAAAATGTTATCTTCAGTGGGAGCAGTGCTTTCCCATCAAATGGACGATGGCATGGAATGGCCTATAGGATATGTATCAAGAACGCTCACCACAGCGGAAAAAGGGATACTCACCGATAGAAAAAGAAGGCCTGTCTTTGGTGTCTAGAAATTTCACCAGTAGGTACATGATTATCATTTTATTATCATTTCAGAACACAAGCCATTGCTAGGAATGTTCAGTGAGGATAAGGCTATGCCAACCATGGCTTCAACAAGATTACAATGATGGGTGTTGATCCTGGCAGCATACGGGTACACTTTTGTCCTTGGACCTGGAAATCAAATTGCAAACCCTGATACATTGAGCCCTTACAAGAAAAAGATGAGGATGTCCCAGTTCCACAAGAACTAGTTTTATTGTTAAATTTCTTAGATTCATCACCAGTATGTGCAAGACAGATCAGAGACTGGACAAGTTGAGACCCAGTCTTATCCAAAATACAAGTGCTTCATGGTTGGTCATAAGAGCATGTATCTGATGAAATGAAACTGTACTTTAAAAGAAGACATGAAATAATCAGCCAGAATGGTATCTTATTGTGGGGAGAATGAATAATTGTTCCTCCAAAAGGAAGAAAGCCATTGTTAAATGAACTACACAGTGCACATCCAAGAATTCCCCGAATGAAGACCATAGCACACAACTATCTATGGTGGCCTGGGGTGGATGTAGAAATAGAGTGTCATGAAGCTATTAATGTATATAATATTTTGGAAAATATTTTTCTTTTAAAATAGAGGTTTAGCCTGCTGGTCTGTCTTAATTGGATTAAAGCCAGCTAGTTTGGGTGCTTTGACATGTACAAGTTTTGGTATGTAAGAGAGGTAGCGTGCATTTGCATTTTTTGAATAGAGCATTCAAGAAGTGGGGTGAAAACTTATCACCTTTCTAGCAGCTACCAAGCAATATGTTTATATTACTAATAAAATTGGAACTGTGAAAGGGGTTTCATTGTTAAAAGGTGAAGTTCAAAGAGGTTGTTGATACACAGAGATTTAACATTCAGTGGGGCTGGTAGGTATAACTTCAGTAGTTTTTGGGTGTGCAGGGCAGAGGCAATGTAAAGTCAAAAGGCAGCTGCAAGCCTCCAACTGGCTCGACAGTGGAAAGAACCTTATTTTGAATTTGTAAGGTGAAAATATTTTGCTTGGTGTTTGGTTAAGTCTATGGGTTGTTGTTGCCTTAATGGAGATTGGTTTGGGAATTTGTTAAGTTATGATAGTAGTAATTTGTAACCTTGTGTACATATATTTTAACCTGTGTAAATTAATAAAATGTTTCTTTTAGTTTAATGTATAACCTCAAGAACTAGTGGTCTGATTCCTGAGTTTAGAGTCGCATCTCAAACATAACTCTTAAAATAATTGGTTATGACAGTTGTTTAAAGTTTCCCTCTGGGATTTTTAAAAATAACTCTGCTTTATCAACTGCATCAGTCATAACAAGAGAGCTTAGTGAAGAATTGTGTGCAGCGTCAACAATTACAAAAGTTACCTTCAACAGCTCCGTTACACCCTGGGAGTGGCCAGGAAGGCCATAGGTGCAGTTACACATTGACTACATTGGACCTTTCATGGGAACAATGTTTCTGCTCAATATTGATGCCCACTCAAAATGAATGGACATAAATGTGGTGATGTCACTAACACCTTCTGCTACAATTGAGAAGCTATGCCAAAGTTTTGCTGTTAAGGGGTTATCAGAAGTAGTCACTTTTTATAACGGCATGACGTTTACAAGTGCTGAGTTTCAACAGCTTGTCAGCTGCAACAGTAGCACTTATGTAAAAACTTCACAGTGCCAGCCTTCCTCAAATGGACTTGCCGAAAGAGTGGTTCAAACGTTCAAGTCGGACATGAAAAAGTTAACTGGAGATTCCTTAGCAACCAAGCTAGCACACTTTCTTTTCCATTATAGGACCACACATCGCACAACAACAGATGGCACACCTGTGGAATTATTGATGAAATGCTGTCTCAGGATGAGATTGAGCTTAATAACGTCAAATTTAGAGGACAAGGTGGAAAGGAGTCAGGGAAGTCAGAAAACTAGACATGACTGGCATAGCTGTGCCAGGGAATTTACCATAGGAGAGACAGTATATGTGAAGAACTTTGGAGAAGGACCAAAGTGGTTACAAGGTGAAATAAGTGCAGTGGCTGTGCCTCTATCTTACCACATGAAGGTGGAAGGCCAAGTCATACAGAGACATATGGATCATCTAAGGAAGAGAGAAACAAATCACCAGGAAATTATTTCGCAAGTATTCACGACTAGGTTGATGTTTCCTCTTTAGAGCGCTCAACCGAGTACAGGTGTATCTGAAGGGCTGTATGTACCTGCAAGAATTAAGGAAACAGATTTGCAGGTGCCCATCGAAAAACCTGAAGTTCAGACAACTCCAGTCCTGACAAAGCACCTGAAATGTAGAACCGAGACATCCTACACACATAAGGAAACCCCCAGAAAGACTGAATTTGTAAATTACTTATCTGTGTAAATAATTTGCTATTTTGAGAAAATTGTACTTATAATTATAGAACCATAGAACCATAGAACACTACAGCACAGAAAAACAGGCCATTCAGCCCTTCTAGTCTGTGCCAAAATATTATTCCGCTAGTTCCATTGACCTGTACCCAGTCCATAACCCTCCAGACCTCTCCCATCCATGTATCTATCC
The DNA here is from genome assembly GCF_017639515.1 of Carcharodon carcharias. Taxonomy (NCBI): domain Eukaryota; kingdom Metazoa; phylum Chordata; class Chondrichthyes; order Lamniformes; family Lamnidae; genus Carcharodon; species Carcharodon carcharias. The sequence goes on from NC_054467.1 coordinate 210,525,779, forward strand.
GATTTACTCTTAAAACTTAAGAGTGAGCCCGCATTTACCACGTCAGATGGCAGCTCATTCCACACTCCCACCACTCTGAGTGAAGAAGTTCCCCCTAATGTTCCCCCTAAACCTTTCCCCTTTCACCCTAAAGCCATGTTCTCTCATGTTTATCTCTCCTAATATAAGTGGAAAGAGCCTACTCGCATTTACGCTCTCTATTCCCCTCCTAATTTTGTAAACTTCTATCAAATCTCCCCTCATTCTTCTACACTCCAAGGAATAAAGTCCTAACCTGTTTAATCTTTCCCTGTAACTCAACTCCTGAAGACCCGGCAACATCCTAGTAAATCTTCTCTGCACTCTCTCAATCTTACAGATATCCTTCCTGGAGTTAGGCGATCAGAACTGCACACAATACTCCTAAGTTGGCCTCACCAATGTCTTATGCACCTCACCATAACATCCCAGCTCCTATACTCAATACTTTGATTTATGAAGGCCAAATTTGCCAAAAGCTTTCTTTACAACCTTGTCTACCTGTGACGCCACTTTCAGGGAATTATGTATCTGAACTCCCAGATCCCTTTGTTCCTCTGCACTCCTCAGTGCCCTACCATTTACTGTATATGTCCTACTTTGGTTTGTCCTTCCAAAATGCAACACCTCACACTTTTCCGCATTAAATTCCATCTGCCATTTTCTGGCCTATTTTTCCAGTTGGTCCAGATCCCTTTGCAAGCTTTGAATGCCTTCCTTGCTGTCCATAACGTCTCCAATCTTAGTGTCATCAGCAAACTTGCTGATCCAATTTACCACATTATCATCAAGATCATTGATATAGACAACAAACAACAATGGTCCCAGCACAGATCCCTGAGGCACACCACTAGTCACAAGCCTCCAGTCTGAGAAGCAATCATCCACTACCACTCTCTGTCTTCTCCCACACAGCCAATTTCGAATCCAGTTTACAACCTCTCCATGGATACCAAGTGTCTGAGCCTTCTGAACTAACCTTGGGACCTTGTCAAAGGCCTTACTAAAGTCCATGTAGACAACATCCACAGCCTTTCCTTCATCTACTTTCTTGGTAACCTCCTCGAAAAACTCTACAAGGTTCGTTAAACACGACCTACCACGCACAAAGCCTTGCTGACTATCCTTAATCAGCCCTTGGCTGTCCAAATAATTGTATATCCGATCTCTCAGATCACCTTCCAACAATTTACCTACTAATGACATCAGCCTCACTGGCCTGTAATTACCTGATTTACTTTTGGAGCCTTTCTTAAACAACGGAACAACATGAGCTACCCTCCAATCATCTGGCACCTCACCCGTGGCTAAGGACATTTTAAATATTTCTGCCAGGGCCCCTGTAATTTCTACACTAGTCTCCCTCAAGGTCCAAGGGAATATCATGTCAGGCCCGGGGAATTTATCTACCTTTGTTTGTTGTAAGGCAGCAAGCACCTCCTCCTCCTTAATCTCTATATGTTCCATGACACTACTGCTTGTTTCCCTTCCTTCCTTATACACTGTGCCAATTTCCTGAGTAAATACTGATGCAAAAAAACTGTTTAAGATCTCCCCCATCTCGTGAGGCTCCACACATAGACGAGCACTCTGATCTTCAAGGGGACCAATTGTGTCCCTTACTATCCTTTTACTCTTAATATACTTCTAGAAACCCTTTGGGTTTACCTTCACATTATCTGCCAAAGCAACCTCATGTCTTCTTTTTGCCTTCCTGATTTCCTTCTTTAGTATTTTCTTACATTTTCTATACTCTACATGTACCTCATTTGCTCCTTGTTGCCTATACCTGCTATGCACCTCTCTGTTCTTCTTAACCAGATCGCCAATATCCCTTGAAAACCAAGGTTCCCTATGCCTGTTAACTTTGCCTTTAATCCTGACAGGAACATACAAACTCTGCAATCTCAAAATTTCACCTTTGACTTCCACTTACTGAACACATCCTTGCCAGAAAACAATTTATCCTAATCCACTCTTCCTAGATCCTTTCTCATTTTCACAAAATTGGCCTTTCTCCAATTTAGAATCTCAACTCAAGGACCAGACCTATCCTTATCCATAATTAACTTAAAACTAATGACATTGTGGTCACTGGACCCAAAATGTTTGCCTACAAATACTTCTGTCACCTGACCTGTCTGGTTCCCTAATAGGAGATCAAGTATTGCATCCCCTCTTGTTGGTACCTCTATATATTGATTTAGAGAACTTTCCTGAACACATTTGACAAACTCCAAGCCATCCAGCCCTTTTACAGTATGGGAGTTCCAGTCAATATGTGGAAAGTTAAAATCTCCTACTATCACAACTTTCTGTTTTTTACATCAGTCTGCTATCTCTCTACAGATTTGCTCCTCCAATTCTCTCTGACTATTGGGCGGTCTATATTACAACCCTATTAGTGTTTTCACACCTTTCCCATTCCTCAGCTCCACCCATATGGCCTCTGTAGACAAGCCCTCCGGGCTGCCCTGTCTATGCACAACTGTGATATTTTCCCTGACTAGTAATGCCATTCCTCCCCGTTTCATCCCTCCCCATCTATCACGTCTGAAACAACGGAACCCCGGAACATTGAGCTGCCAGTCCTGCCCCACCTGCAACCAAGTCTCACTAATAGCAATAATGTCATAATCCCACATGCCCTAAGCTCATCTGCCTTTCCAACAATACTCCTTGCATTGAAATAAATGCACCTGAGAACATTTCTATCACGTACAAACCTTTGATTTCTGTCTATACATGCATTCCTTGCTTGACCTTTATCCTCCTCCACCTCACCATCTGCTGTAACACTCTGGTTCCCCTCCCCCTGCAAATCTAGTTTAACCCCCCTGGAGCAGCACTAGCAAACCTACCTGCAAGGATGTTAGTCCCCCTCCAGTTCAGGTGCAAACCATCCCGTCAGAACAGGGCCCACATTCCCTGGAACAGAGCCCAATTGTCCAGAAACATGAAGCCCTCCCTTCTATGCCATCTCCTTAGCCACATATTTAGCTGCATTATCTTCCTATTTCTAGCCTCACCAGCACGTGGCACGGGTAGCACTCCTGAGATCGCAACCCTGGAGGTCCTGTCCTTCAACTTTGCACCTAACTCCCTAAACTCTCTTTGCAGGACCTCCTCCTCCTTCCTATCCACATCATTGGTCCCTACATGGACCATGACATCTGGCTGCTCACCCTCCCTCATGAGAATACTGAGAACTTGATCCGAGATATTGCGGACCCTGGCACCAGGGAGGCAACAGACTATCCGGGATTCTCGATCTCTCCCACAGAACCTCTTATCTGTTCCCCTAACTATCAAATCCCCTATCACTACTGCTCTCCTCTTTTCCCTCCTTCCTTTCTGAGCTGAGGGTCCAGTCTCGGTGCCAGAGATGCAACCACTACAACTTGTCCCTGGTAGGTCGTCCCCACCAACAATATCCAAAACAGTATACCTATTTTTAATGGGAACGGCCACAGGGGTGCTCTGCTCTTTCTGTCTATCCACCTTCCCTCTCCTGACAGTCACCCAGCTTCCTGCCTCCTGACTTTTAGGGGTGACTGTCTCCCTGAAACTCCTGTCTATTACTGCCTCTGCCTCCTGAATGATCCAAAGTTCATCCAGCTCCAGCTCCAGTTCCCGAACTCGGCTTCTCAGGAGCTGCAGCTGGATGCATCTTTTGCAGGTGTAGTCATCAGGGACAATTGTGCTGTCCCAGACTTCCCACATGCTGCATTCAGAGCACTCGACTGCCCTAACTGTTGCCTCCATTACCTACTCCTAATTTAATTACAGGAACTTATCCGGCCTTACCTCACTGGGAGCAAACTCGTCCTCAGCCTCTGTTTTCGTCGAAGCCTCTCGAGCCAAAGCCTCAAAGCTCCACTCCTTCACTGGGCCACTCACACACTGGCCACTCCTCTTCAGCTTCCCCTCCTTTTATTTTCAATCTCCCAATCACCTCTGCTCTCGCACTGTTTTCAATCTCCCAATTACCTCTCTTCTTGCGCTGTTATCAATCTCCCAAAATATGTAAAATTATAAAATATGTTTCTGAGTAAAGAGGGGAGGGATGTGATAATTATGGTTTTATGTAATGTGTATTATATCTTTTAAGAAGGTGTTATAAAGGAAGATCACATGATCTTATGTAACTAATAGAGGAGCAGTGTGGGCTACCCTTGTAGGCAATAGCCTGTAGTTAGTAGTCAGCTGTATGGAGATAGGGTTTGAGTTGAAAGCACTCAAGTGTAGCTGCTGACTACCTTTGTAAATAAACAGTATGTGTTCCACCTAAGAACTGTCCACTGATTAACTGTTTATTGTGCCAACTCGGCTACCCCACAACAAGCGTGCAACCAGGATCCATAAGTCCCAACAAATTGGTGACTAGGATCCAACAGCTCCCAAGATGTAATTTTTCACATTTTAGTTATAGTGAATTATAGTTGTTATATAACCACTCATTCCCCAACATTGTCCACGGTCTCCTATAACCTCATGCATTTTCTCATTGTTTAAAATGTCCCTAATCTGGTACCATCAGCAATTATTTATACTACTTCCTCTGAGCTTGGCTCAGTGACAGCACTGTCACCTTTTAATCAGAAAGCTGTGGATTTGTTCAAACTAAATACTGCTGCAGTGCTGCATTGCCAGAGGTGCCAATTTTTGAATGAAACATAATACCGAGGACCAGTCGACCTGCTCAGGCGGATGTTAATGGTCTGATGGAACTATTGAAAGAAGGGTATGGCATTCTGGCTAATATTCATCCCTCAACCAACACTACCCAGTCCCATCATTCCTGTTTTTTTTGGGAAGTTGCTGAATGCAAATTAAGGGTTTGTATTTATCTACCAAAAAACAGCAATAGCACTACCAAAGTAATTTGTTTACTTTTTGAAGATTAGAAGACATGAAACGCGTTAATCCTTTTTCTCTTTGTCTGTGTCTGAATGATTTATGCCCAAGAGAAACCTAAACACACAGATCATTGCAAACTGGCACTAGGTATATCTTGTGATGTTGAGAAATATCCATTTACTTTCAATCTAGAGCAATCTTTTGGTTTAGGGGTCGCATTCCCACCCCTGAGTCAGAATAGGTGCTGATTTGAATAATGCTCCAGACAGTCCAGCTAAGTAGGTTAGAAGATTTGCTTCTGAATTATGGGGTTGGCATCTAGCATGATACACGTGTCCGGTGAGTACAGGTGCTCTCCCCCCTCCCCACCGTAAATCCCGACAACTGTATTACACAAGCCTCTTATTAGTGTGTGTAAAGATGGTTACTAGCATTGAAGCAACAGTCATCTGTCAGACAGTTGATCATTCTGTGAATTCTTGCACTATTTCACCTTACTCTCCAAGTGAAAAGTATGAAGCCACATAAACAAGAAAAACATTTCCCTTCTCTCCTTTCTGTTCTTCAATCATTCCCCTTTCCATTTACATTACCTTCAGCGCTTTAATCTTCACAAGTCTTTGAGGTTGGCTTTTATAAAATGTTCTTCGAAAGGGACAATGCACCACAATCATTGCTTTCTCTTTACCTATATGTTCAATGATTTCCTTAAAAATTTGGATTGATTTAGTAGAACATTACCTTCTCTTTAGAAATCTGTGTTGGCCCCCTAATAGCTCATGCCTTTCTAAATGTTAATTTAAGTATTTGCTTCATAATAGTCTCTGGTGGCTGTCCTCCTAAACATGAAGCTAATTGGTCTATGATTACTTGGATTACCCCTGTCCATTTTTGGAACAGGACTGTAATATTCACAAGACTCTCAATGTGAAAAGACTTACATAATTCAAGAATTTTAGAGTTGTTAACTCTGCAGAAAATATTCTTCTCTTTAAAACATCAAATGCCATAACCATGCTGCAGCAGGGCAATTTATTATATTCACAATTTAAATTAGAATTATTGTCACATTTGCATTTGGAAAGATGAGCCCAGCAACTTCAGGGCAGTCAGTTAAACCTCAGTGTTGAGAATGCTTGTGGAAATGATAATCAGAGACAAAGTTAACAGGGACTTGGACAAATGTGGATTAAGTAAGGAAAGCCAGCTTGGACTTGTTAAAGACAAATTGTGTTTAACTAATTTGATTGAGTTTTTCCATGAAGTAACAGAGCGTAGATGAGGGTAATGTGGCTGATGTAATGCAGAAACTTCCAAAATGCATTTGATGAAGTGTCACATGACAGGCTTGCCAGACTCAGAATAAAAGGGACAGTGGCAACATGGATACAAATTTGACCGAAAGACATGAAACAGAGATTAGTGGTGAACAGTTGTTTTTTGGATTGCAGGAAGGTTTTTAGTGGGGTACCCAGGGGTCATTATTGGGACCACTGCTTTTCTTGATCTATACTAATGCACTAGACATGGGTACATAGGGCAGAATTTCAAAATTGCAGATGGTACAAAACTTGGATGCATTGTGAACTGTGGGCGGAATCATCCCAGATTTGCACTAAGTGCGGTAGCGGGCAGGTAAAATGCTGTTTTACTCACTGGCCGCAATGGCGGCTTTTCATGCCGTATCATCCCAAAGCCACCACATTAATTATGCATTCCTGGAAAACACCCTGTTTCAAAGGTGGGCAGGCTCTTAGTCACCTGCCATGCCATCACCTCGTCGCTTCAGCACGCCAGGTGCCATATTTAAAGTCCAGCCTCTCAAAGCTTCCAGCCCATGGCTGCTGCAAAGAAGACATGGCCCTGAAAGGCAAAAAGACTCCCAGGTTCAATGACACGTCCCTCGAGCGCCTTTTGGATGCAGTGGAAGCTCACTGCGATGTCCTCCAACCCCCCTCTGGCCTCAGGATGGGCAGCAACCTCACTAATCTGGCTAGGGAGGCGGTGGTCAGCGCCAATGCCCCGCAAAAGAGGACAGGCACCCAGTGCTGCTACAGGATGAATGGCCTCATCCGTTCTGCCAGGATAAGTCTCTCTTCTCATCACTCATTGCCAACCAACCTCGCCATTTCTCCTACCAGTACTGTCAAACCCTCACCCTCCCACCCTATTGCCTCACCCTGCCCTTGGTCATTCTTACCATTCTATGCCCACCCTCAGTTCACTTCCCAGGAAGCAGTCATGGATCTATCGAGCCCCTTCCTTGCACGTTCACCTGGACGCCTCCCTTCCCTTCTGCCCCAGAACCCTTTCCCTACTCCAGACCCTTTTTGCCCAGAAATCCCTTGTACTCTCAGGACCCCTTCCCCCCAAAACCCCTTCCTCCCCTTAATCCTCTTACCTACCCCTCACCCCCGGACTCCCCCGCGCTTACCCCCTCCCCCTCCCTGACTCCCTTAGATACCCTTACTTCTTCCGCCACGCTTCGTTCTTCCCCCTTCCTGACTCCTTCTTCCGGTCTTACTCCTTCCCCCTTCCCAACCCCTTCCTCCCAGACTGCCTCCCTCTCCGCATCCTTCCACCCCCGGACCCGCTCCCCTTTCTGCACTCCTTCCTTCCCCGGACTCCCTCTCCTTTTTTTAAATTCATTTATAGCATGTGGGCTTTGCTGGCTGGGCCAGCATTTATTGCCCATCCCTAGTTGCCCTTCAGAAGGTGGTGGTGAACTGCCTTCTTGAACTGCTGCTGTCCATGATGTGTAGGTACACCCACAGTGCTGTTAGGAAGGGAGTTCCAGAATTTTGACCCAGCAACAGTGAAGGAATGGCAATATATTTCCAAGTCAGAATGGTGAGGGACTTGGAGGGGAGCTTCCAGTTGGTGGGGTTCCCATCAATCTGCTGCCCTTGCCCTTCTGCATGATAGTGGTTGTGGATTGGGAAGGTGCTGTCTAAGAAGCATTGGTGAGTTCCTGCAGTGCACCATGTAGATGGTACACACTGCTGCTACTGTGTGTCAGTGATGGAGGGAGTGAATGTTTGTGGATGTCATGCCAAACAAGCTGGCTGCCTTTGTCCTGGATGGTGTCAAGCTTCTTAAGCATTGTTGGAGTTTCACTCATCCAGGCGAGTGGGGAGTATTCCATCACACTCCTGACTTGAGCCTTGTAGATGGTGAACAAGCTTGGGGGAGTCAGGAGGTGAGTTACTCATTGCACGATTCCTAGCCTCTGACCTGCTCTTGTACCCACAGCATTTGTATGGCTAGTCCTATTCAGTATCTGGTGAATGGTAATCCCAGGGTGTTAACAGTGAGAGATTCAGTGATGGTAATGCCATTGAACATCAAGGGTAGATGGTTGGATTTTTTCTTGTGGAAGGTGGCCACTGCCTGGCGTGAATGTTACTTGCCACTTGTCAGCCCAAGCCTGGATATTGTCCAGGTCTTGCTGCATTTGGACATGGACTGCTTCAGTTTGAGGAGTGGTGAATGGTGCTGAACATTGTGTAATCATCAGTAAACATCCCCACTTCTGACCTTATGGTGCAAGGACGGTCATTGATGAAGCAGCTGAAGATGGTTGGGCCGAGGACATCACCCTGAGGATCTCCTGCGGTGATGTCCTGAAGCTGAGATGACTGATCTGCAACAACCGCAACCACCTTCCTTTGTGCTAGGTATGACTCCAAGCAGTGGAGAGTGTTCCCCCTAATTCCCATTGACTCCAGTTTTGCTAGGGCTCCTTGATGGCGCACTCTGTCAATTACTGCCTTGATGTCAAGGGCAGTCACTCTCATCTCACCTCAGGAGTTCAGCTCTTCAGTCTGTGTTTGAACCAAGTTCTCCAGTTTAAAATGGATTAAGCTAAGGAAAGGCAAAGGTTTGAGTTTTTATTTAAAGTACATAAATAATTTAACTTTTTTTACTGTATTTAACTTAAAGCATGGGTTTTCTTTCAACCAGAGGCATGGCAGGGCAGCTAAGTCCTGTGTTATGTACCGCCTGCAACTTGTGGAAGTCCTAGATGCTCCTTGCCCTCTGACCAACTACGCGTGCAGGAATTGCCACCAGCTGCAGCTACTTGAGGTCTGAGTTTCAGAGCTTGAGCGGCAGCTGGCGGCACTGAGGTGCATCCATGAGGCTGAGAGTTTCGTGGATAGTACGTTTTTAGATGTGGTCACCCCACTGCTTATGGAAGTGCAGATAGAGAGGGAATGGGTAACCATCAGTCAGAAGAAAGGTGCCAAGCAGATAATCAGGAAACCCCCAGGGTGTATCTCACTCAAGAACTGCTTTTCTGTGTTGGAAAACGGTGTGAGTGACAGTTCCTCTGGGGAGTGTAGCCATGCTCATGGCACTGTGAGTAGCTCAGCAGCACAGTGGGGAAGCAAAAGAGGGGAAAAGCAATAGTGGTAGGAGACTCGATAGTAAGGGGAACAGACAGGCATTTCTGTGGCTTTAGATATGACTCCATATGGTATGTTGCCATCCTGGTGCCAGGGTCAAGGATGTCACTGAACGGCTACAGGGCATTCTAAAGGGGAAGGGCAAACAGACAGAGATCGTGGTACATATTGGTACCAACAACATAGGTAGAGAGAGGGATGAGGTCCTGCAAGCAAAATTTAGGGAGCTGGGAAACAGATTAAAAAACAGGATCTCAAAGGTAGTAATTTCTGAATTACTTCTGGTGCCATGCGCTAGTGAGTATAGAAATAGGAGGTTAGTCCAAATGAATGCGTAGCTGGAGAGATGGCGCAGGAGGGAGGACTTTAGATTTATGGGACATTGGGACCGTTGCTGGGGTGGGGTGGCACCTGAAACTGAATGGGACCAACATCCCTGTGGGGAGGTTTGCTAGTGCTATTGGGGAGAGTTTAAACTAACTTGGCAGGGGATGGGATCCTGAGAGGGAGTTCAGCAGGAGGAGATGCACAGCCAAAATTAGAAGAGAGAGAAAGTGAATCTGGAAGGCATAGGAATTATAGGCCAGTTAAGGCACAAGGGAGTTTGGCAAGGTTGGATAATATTTATTTTAATGCAAATAGTCTGATGAATAAGGCAGTTGAGTTGAGGGCACAAATTAACACATTGAAGTATGATGTCATTGCTGTCACAAGGACATGGTTGCGAGAGGGGCACGATTGGCAGCTCAATATTCCAGGATATGGGGTCTTCAGACAAGACAGGGAAGGAGGTAAAAGAGGAGTGGGTATCGCAATATTGATCAAAGAATCAATTACAGCAGTAATGAGGGATGACATCTTAGAAGGCTCCTCAAATGAAACCATATGGGTAGAACTTAAAAACAAAAAAGGAACAATCACATTGCTGGGAGTGTACTATAGGCCCCTAAACAGTCAGAGAGAAATAGAAGAGCAGATATGTAGGCAAATTTCAGAGAAGTGTAAAAATAATAGGGTAGTAATAGTGGGGGATTTCAACTTCCCCAACATAGTGTGATAGGTTTAGAGGGAGCAGAATTCTTAAAATGCACCCAGGAGAGCTTTTTAAACCAGTACGTAGAAGGCCCTACAAGAAAGGGGGCGATCCTGGACTTAATTTTAGGGAATGAAGCCGGGCAAGTGGTAGAGGTATCAGTGGGGGAGCATTTTGCAACTAGTGATCATAATTCCGTTAAATTCAAGGTTGTTATGGAAAAGGACAAGGATGGGCCAGAAAGCGGAGATCTAAATTGGGAAGACCGATTTTAATAAAAGCATATATGATTTGGCCAGAGTGGCCTGGGAGCAGTTACTTTTAGGTAAATCTGCATGAGAGCAATGGGACTCATTCAAGGAGGAAGTAGGAAGAGTACAGGGCCGGCATGTTCCAATAAAGACAAAGAATAGGACAACAAATCCAGGGAACCCTGGATGTTGAGGGATATACAGGATTGGATAAGAGAGAAAGGGAGGCTTATGGCAGACACCAAGGGCTCAAAACAGCAGAAGACCTAGAGGAGTATAGAATGTGTAAGGGGGAAACTTAAAAAGGAACTTCGGAGAGCAAAAGGAGGGCATGAGAAAACATTGGCAGGTAAAATGAAGGAAAATCCAGTTATTTTACAAGTACATTAGGAGTAAGAGGATAACTTGGGAAAGAGTAGGGCCCATTAAGGACCGTAGTGGTAATTTGTTTGTGGAGCTGGAAGATGTAGGTAGGGTTCTAAATGATTACTTTGTGTCTGTGTTCACAAGTGAGATGGACGACGTGGGTATGGAAATCAGGCAGTAGGGCTGTGAAATAATTAAAGAAATTAGGAGGAGGTTCTAAATAGTCTGGCAGGCTTAAAGTAGATAAATAACCAGGCCCGGATGAAATGTGTCCGAGGCTGTTGAGTGAGGCAAAGGAGGAGAGGTGCCAGAGGACTGGAGGACAGCCAATGTGGTACTGTTATTCAAGAAGGGAGGAAGGAATAAACCAGGGAGCTACAGGCCAGTCATTCTAACCTCAGTGTTGGGGAAAGTATTGGAAAGAATTCTGAGGGACAGAGTTAATCTACGCTTGGAGAGGCAGGGATTACTCAAGGATAGTCAACATGGTTTTGTTAAGGGGAGGTCATGTCTGATCAATATGTACTCTGGAAGGGGGACTTCAATGTTCATCGCCATGAATGGCTTGGTAGCACCACCACTGACCAAGCTGGCCGAGTCCTAAATGACATAGCTGCTAGACTGGGTCTGCAGCATGTGGTGAAGGAATCAACAAGTAGGAAAAACATACTTGACCTCATCCTCACCAACCTGCCTGCCGCAGATGCATCTGTCCATGGCAGTATCGGTAGGAGTGACCACCGCAGTCATTGTGGAGACAAAGTCCCACCTTCACAATGAGGATACCTTCCATCATTTTGTGTGGCACTACCACCGTGTTAAATAGGATAGAGTTCGAACAGATCTAGCAACTCAAGATTGGCAATCATGAGGCGCTGTGGGCCATCAGCAGCAGCAGAATTGTACTCAAACACAATCTGTAACGTCATGTCCCGGCATATGCCTCCACTCAACCATTACCATCAAGTCAGGGGATCAACCATGGTTCAATGAAGAGTGCAGGAGGGCATGACAGGAGCAGCCCAGGCATACTTAAAAATGAGGTGTCAACCTGGTGAAGCTATAACTTGCATGCCAAAGAGCTTAAGCAGCAAGCGATATGCAGAGCTAAGCATTTCCACAACCAGTGGATCAGATCTAAGCTCTGCAGTTCTGCCATATCCAGCCACAAATGATGGTGGACAATTAAACAACTCACTGGAGGAGGAGGCTCCACATAAATCCCCATTCTCAATGATGGGGGAGCGCAGCACATCATTGCAAAAGATAAGGCTTCTACAATCTTCAGCCAAAAATGCTGGGTGGATGATCCATCTTGGCCTTCTTCAGGGGTTCCCAGCATCAGAAATGCCAGTCTTTAGCCAATTCGATCATGCCAAGTGATATCAAGAAACGGCTGGAGGCACTAGACACTGCAAAGGCTGTGGGCCCTGACAATATTCCGGCAATAGTACTGAAAACTTGTGTTCCAGAACTTGTCACGCCCCTAGTCAAGCTGTTCCTGTACAGCTACAACACTGGCATCTACTCGGCTATATAGAAATTGCCCAGACTTGTCCTGTACACAAAATCAGGATGAATCCAATCTGGCCAATTACCGCCCCATCAGTCTACTCTCGATCATCAGTAAAGTGATGGAAGGGGTCATCAACAGTGTTATCAAGCGGCGCTTACATAACAATAACCTGCTCTCTGATGCTCATTTTGGGTTTTGCCAGGGCCACTTAGCTCCTGACCTCTTTACAGCCTTGGTTCAAGCATGGACAAAGGAGCTGCAATCCCAAGGTGAGATAAGAGTGACTGCCTTGACTTCAAGGCAGCATTTGACCCAGTATGGCATCAAGGAGCCCTAGCAAAACTGGAGTCAATGGGAATCGGGGAAAACTCTCCGCTGGTTGGAGTCATACCTAGCACATAGGAAGATGGTTGTGGTTGTTGGAGGTCAGTCAGCTCTGCTCCAAGACATCACTGCAGGAGTTCCTCAGGGTAGTGTCCTCGGCCCAACCATCTTCAGCTGTATCATCAATGACATTCTTCCATCATAAGGCCAGGAGTGGGGATATTTGCTGATGATTACACAATGTTCAGCACCATTTGCGACTCCTCAGATACTGAAGCAGGACACGTCCAAATGCAGCAAGATCTGGAAAATATCCAGGCTTGGGCTGATAAGTGGCAAGTAATATTTTCACCACACAAGAGCCAGGCAATGACCATCTCCAACAAGAGAGAATGTAACCATCACCCCTTGATATTCAATGGCATTACCATCACTGAATCCCACACTATCAACGTCCTGGGGGTTACCATTGACCAGCAACTGAACTGGACTAGCCATATAAATACTGTGGCTACAAGAGCGAGTCAGAGTCTAGGAGTCCTGCAGTGAGGAACTCCTCTCCTGACTCCCCAGTGCCTGTCCACCATCTACATGACACAAGTCAGGAGTGTGATGGAATACTCTGCACTTGCCTGAATGATTGCAGCTCCAACAACACTCAAGGAGCTTGACACCATCCAGGACAAAGCAGCCCGCTTGATTTGCATTCCATCTACAAACATTCACTCCCTCCACCACTGACGCACAGTAGCAGCAGTGTGTACCATTTACAAGATGCACTGCAGGAATTCACCAAGGCTCCTTTGACAGCTCCTTCCAAACCCATGGCCTCTACCATCTAGAAGGACAAGGGCAGCAGACTCATGGGAGCACCACCACCTGTAAACCCCCTACAAGTCACTCACCATCCTGGAAGTAGATCACTGTTCCTTCACTGTTGCTGAATCAAAATACTGGAACTCCCTCCCTAACAGCACTGTCGATGTATCAACACCACATGGACTGCAGCGGTTCAAGAAGGTAGCTCACCACCACCTTCTCAAGGGCAATTAGGGATGGGTAATAAATGCTGGCCTAGCCAGCGAAGCCCACACCCCTTGAACGAATAAAGAATGGTCATCACAGACATCAGGACGTAGCAGTCAGCAGGCTGCCTCCACCTCTGCTGCGGATGTTGGGGCTACACCCAGGCTTAGCGGTAGGGTTAGGAAAGTTAAGAAAAATTGATGTCACTTTTGGGTCACAGATGTGCTACATTTAAAGAAACTGTTCTTTTGTGAATACATTTGATGGTTATGTGAATGTTTTGGGCAACTGATGGTGTTGTGATTTTGTACATTGGAATCCTCTTATGTCAAGGTTCAGCTATCCTCCCACTCAGTGATGGTGTCCCATAGTGAGATTAGCATTCCAGTAATATCAACCTCAGTTGAACTGGTCTTCAAACTCTTGTGCAATGTCAGGAAGTTGTTTTTAAATTTTTATTGGAAGTGAGTGATGTAAATGTTTCTAACCCTTCTTCCTCAAGGAACACCATTGAGTGAGGGCAGCTCATTGATATTCTATCAACATTTGTGTCTCCTCAGTGGTAGTGGCAGAAGAAATGAAATGCACAGGAGGAGGAGATCCCTCAAAATCCCTCCACATCTCAGTCATAACAGCACTTGCATCATTAGATGATAGCGAAGGCTTCAAGTCTTCTCTTACATTGCTTTTGTTCTTCAGTGGACTCTCAGTTCTCAGAGCGAGCTCACTCACAGGGCCACATGGACCAAAGCAAAGATCATGTCCTGGCGATTCATGAAGCCAGAATACGCAAGTGTGAATGCAGCACTCATTCCCACTGGCTGGACATCCCCTGAGATGAAAGGAAATGGCATTGAGGGCTAGGAGAGATGTGGCCATATATCCTCACTTAGCTTTACTCTTCCTGAGCCTGTCAGAAATTAACATATCACGGGCACGTCTCCCATGTCTTCCTTCCTCCATGCCGTGATCAAGCTCATACTGACCCTCAGCACCTTCCTGAGGTTGCTGGGCCTCTTGATCTTCATCCTCCAATGAGCTCTCATCCTCCCCCAGTTCATCCTCTGGCAGGGGTCACCTCTTTGCACAGACAGATTGTGAAGGGTGCAATGCACTGCGATGATGCAGGAAACCCTGTCAGGAGTCACCTGAGTGGTCCAAGCATCTGAAACGCATCTTCAACAGCCCTATGGTCTGCTCTATTTGGGAGTGTGAGGTGCCGTGACCAGGGTTGTACCTCTCCTCGGAAGGACTCTGAGGGCAAGGCATCGATGTCATCAGCCAGTGTTTCAGCGGGTGTCCCTTATCCCCAAACAGCCATCCCTGCAGATGTAATGGCCCCTCAAAAAACTCAGGCACCTAGGAGTCATGGCAATCCCAGGGTACAGTGCAGTTTGTGCTTCCGGTGATCACACAACAGTTGTGCATTGATGGAATGATAGCCCTTGCGATTTATAAACATTAGGGGCTGCTGCCATGGAGCCTGTATAGCCACATGGGTGCAGTCTATTGCACCCTGCACTCTTGGGAAGCCTGAGATGGTGGCGAAGCTGGTGAATCTCGCAGCCTGGCTATCTTCTTCCAGAGCAAACCTGACATAATGATGGATCTTGCTGTAAAGGGCATCTGTGACTTCCTTTGTGAGAAATGTGTTGTGGACTGAGAAATGCTGCCCAGATCTCCTGCTGTTCCTTGGAAAGAACCAACAGCCAAGAAATTGAGCTCTGTGCTCACCTTCAAAGCCACTGGCAGGGGATGCCCTCCAACTCCACATGGCATCAGGGCTTCATGAAGAATGTGGCATATGTGATGTTCCAGATCCCGGGACAAGCTCAGGTGTGCACAGCATTACTTCTCACTCATTTGTAAATGGGATACTTCTCTACAATGAACCCTAGGCCTGGTGATTCACCTCAGTTCTGGCTTCACTTGCCCATGTCCCTCAGATGTGGCCTCCTGCTGGATCTGAGCACAATATCGCCTCTCCCTCCTTCACCTCCTCCATTGCATTAGGACCCTGACAAAGGCAGCATTGAGCTCTAGATCCATATCTGCTTTTGCCCTCTCTCTGAAAGGAAACATTGAAGACATCAATGATTCAAGGGGCTAGAAAGTGAAGCTCAGAAGATGAAGCATATGGAAACCGTGAGGGCCCCTGGCTTTTCCTGCCCTACTTGCATGGTGGCTGATGCCGCCTTGTCCCTGAGACACTAGCACATACATTGAAGTGACCAAGACGACATCACATATATGTAACATTTTGAGTTCTACGAGGGATGCTGAGGTTTAATTGAGATGAATAACCCAACCTAGCCCTGTGCTCCAATCTCCAACATGGCATATTAATGAACAATCAGTTGCTCATGGTTAATGAGTGGATGCCCTTTGGCCCATTAGGAGTGTCAATTCTGGTGAACATGTGACAGGCCTTCATTGATGGAATGCCATATATAATACAGCTGTACCCCCTTCACTACTGCCTGCATTCACAAATTCTATGTTGCTATGTGTTACCCTTGAGAAGCAGTGACTGTGATGTGAAGCCACTGAGTTCTGAGCAGCCCTTTAACAGTGCTAATGAAGTCACTGTCTTTTAGTAATTTTCATTGCAAGGAGATCTCTCTCCTTTCTTTCTAAGCCGACCCCTGTTCACTCCTGTGACAACACGTTAGAGGGCGACCCTAGAAAAGCCCGCTCGTCTTCACCCTTCCCCCTTACTGCCATTCCACAGCCTTCCATCCCCTTGGCCCCCCTCGTTCACCCTTCCCCCTTACAGCCATTCCACAAACTTCTCTCCTAATTGCCAACCTTATGTTTGTCAACCCTGCCCTCGCCTCACAGCCCACCCCTGGTTGAAGTGCTAGCTTTGAAAGTGGAATTCTGCTGGACTACCACTGTCCTGGTGGCGTCCTTGTGGATAATGGTCTCAGCCACCAGGAGACCAGCAGCAAATAGAAGACCCTGCACTCCCCAATCCTGGCCGCAGTACTGGTCACCATCTGAAAGTGGAGGCCTGCATGAGTACCACAGCACAGTGGTGTTCTTCGGGACGATGTAGGCAAAAGGCAGGAGCAGACCAGCCTCCAGCCCTAGCTATGTCTCAACAAGACAGATGCAGTGCTACGGCAGGTAGACTATGTATGTTCCACTTACCTCAAAGTTACCAGTGAACTGAGGTCCGACTTGTGCCACCCCTTTTCAAACGAGTTTGAGGCCGGTGTAATTTCCAGCTGGTGTGACGCAAGGTTGGAAGGCTTGACAAGATTCCAGTGAGCAGTTGTTTTAATGAGGATTCATGAGATGCTAATTAATACAAATGGTATTCACGCCACAAGTTGGCAGGATAACCGACCTGCCATAAACCCGCCATCAGGAGAATTGCTAGCTGTCTTTATGCCTGTGGATTTCTGACTTTTTGCCTGCCGCTGGATTCTCCACTCCCACCTGCCAAGAAACCCGCCATGTGTGGGATGGGAAAATTCTGCCCTTTGTGCTTCATGAATGTGGAGATTAAACAATTTGAGTTTATTGTTCTGGCATCATTCTTTGCAGTTCTACAATATTCAAAAAAACCAAGAGTTCAGATTAACTGGATGTTCAATAATTTGAAAAAGCCCAATGACAAAATTCTTCTTGAGCACAATTCCAACAGGTGGAATAACAAGCTGTCTACATGTTGATTTTAAACATGATTTTAAACATATTGAATTACTTCAAAGCAGCATAGAAAATGTACAAAACAAAAGGACAATGATGATCAAGCCTGTCCTATGCCCTTGCTGTAACCTTTGCACATTAGCAGCCCCATATCTGCCTCTCCCGAAACCCACCATCCACTAGTCATGCAACAAAAAGAGAAACAAGAACACAGTGGAAAATCTTTGAAAGTGTGTTTCAAAATTGAGAAATGCTATGTAATTTAAATGACAGCTGCAATGAATTTGAAGGAAATTGGATTGTAGCTGCAAATTTTCAAAATGTGTCAGGGAATTGCGGCAATCAAAACCAAGCATAAATGTACACAAAACTGGAAATGCTCTATTTTTAAAGCAACTGTGGTAGAATTATTTGTAGTTCAAGTTCAGAATGACATGTTAATGCTGAATTTATATTACAACACTGTTGCCAGTAGCAACTCCAATTTCAACGGTAATACAAACATGCAGTATATCCGGCCATGTAGCATTCCATGGAATTTTCCCCACTCCACTGAGCAAATGCTAAATAATATTAAAAAGACTGCCGAAACATCATTTTATTTTTGTGATGGCAGAAAAATCGAATTTTGCGAACCAACACACAGGTATGGAGTTAAGCGACTGGTTTTTAGGGCCTGGCTTGGGGTTGGAATGGAGGCGGGTGACGGAAAACAATGGCGGCAACATCATGCATCACAGTGTGCTATCTTCATTCCTAACCTGATCAATTTTTACAAGGGCAGGAGGAGAGCAGGCTGAAGGCATGAAAGTGAAGTCACCTACTTTGTTAATAGGGCGCCTTTAGGTAATTAAACATCTCCATAAGAGGTACCTTCTAAGATCTGGAAATTTTCAACAGGGCGGGCATCGGTTGGGAGCTGTGTAAAGTTGAACAGCTCTGGCCTGATGAGAATAGGATTGGCAGCATGGGGGGACAAAATAATTGACAAAGGTGGAAGTTTTGAAGAAAATCTATTCCACGGCAATGAAATTTTAATAACATCAATGTTTCCCTAACCAACCCTGGCCTCCAGCTCTCCATCTGCCCTGGCCTCCAGCTCTCCATCTGCCCTGGCCAATTTGAAGATTCAGGTGCTTTCATTTTTTTAAAGTATGTACAGATGGCAGTCACAGCAATGGCTGTTGAGTTGTGCTTCCCTGGTGTCCCACCTCCATTCCTGACCCCCAATGGGCCACTAATTGGCCACTACTCCTGGCCACCCATCAATTAACCCCTCGCCTCCACCAAAGGGGAAGTTTTGTCTGCATTCTGTTAAGGGCAGGTTTGCAACCCGGAAATGAAGCTGCTTTCCAAACCCCCCCGCTCAGCCAAAATCCGGCCCTACGTGTCAGTTTATTGGTAGGACCCTCTCCACTTTAGTCAAAAGGTCTTGGCTTCAAGATCCACTCCAGCCTTCAGCACATCATCTTGGCCATCACTTGGGGCAATACTGAAGTGAATACTGCACTGTTGGAAGTGCCATCTTTTGAATGAGACTTTAAAATAAGGCTCAGTTGACCCTCTCAGCCAGATGTAAATCCATTGACACTTATCAGAGAAGAATATGGCAGTTCTCTTCATGTCCTTGCCAATATTTATCCCTCAGCCAAAAAACAGATTATCTGTCCATTCATTTTATTGCTGAATGTGGGACCTTGCTATGTGAAAATTGGCTGCCGTGCTTCTCTACATTACAGCAGTGGCTATACTTCATGAGCAGCACTGTGCTTTGGGATATCCTGAGGTCATGAAAGGTGAAATGTGAATACAAATTCCTTCTTTCTTTCATTCAGCTATCACTGTGAAGAACATTTTCCTTAGTGGTATGAAATTTAAACTTAAGTGTATTTGTGTTACAGCTGGACAGCTTGCAAAATATCAAGACTGATAAACCATTCTTGTCATAAATGAATCCTGGCATTCAAAATGTTGGAAATACCCAGTAGGCCAGGCAGTATCTGTTTAAAGAGAAACAAGAGTTAATGCGTTGAAAGTCGCCAACTCTGTGGAGATGGGTTTGGAGGTGAAAATGGGCTTGGGAAAATAGGGAGAAACCATGCCAGGACACCTCACCATCTCTGGGGGAATTTCCCAGATGGGATCAAAGTCGGTAGCCATGCTGCATGGAGGCGAGCAGCCAGTTAGACCAATTAAGGATCCGTTTAGGAATTGTTTTTAAAAAAACGTGGCAATTTCCCACTGACGTAACAGTACCCCTGCCAAGTGCAGAGATTTCCAACTCCTTAGAGGCAGCCTCTCACCAGGAGATTGATGGACCATTGCAGGCTGCATTAAATGGCTGCATCAGGGGTCCACAAGTCTCACAGGGGTGCAAGAGTAGCCATGGACATTCTTCCTGAAGGATTATTCCTCCACCTTGAGATCTCTTCATTTACCTCAGCTGAAGATTTTGTGATCTTTTGTTGAGGCACCCCCTAAGTATCCGCTTTCTTCAGCAGTGCTCACCTCACCCAGTGGTAAGAAGCTACTGGCAGGACAAGTAAAGAAAGTAAAGATGTGTCCAGAGATGCTATGAATCACAGGATAGCTGTTGTCTGAATTCAAAGTAAAGGTGAGAAGTGAGAGAGAAAAAACAAAACCAGAAAAAAAGCACAAAAAAAGGAAGAGTTTTTTTTATTCATTCAAGGGATGTGGGCTTTACTGGCTGGACCAGCATTTATTGCCCATCCCTAGTTGCCCTTGAGAAGGTGGTGGTGAGCTGCCTTCTTGAACCGCTGCAGTCCATTTGGAGTAGGTACACCCACAGTGCTGTTAGGAAGGAAGTTCAAGCATTTTGACCCAGCGACAGTGAAAGAACAGTGATATATTTCCAAGTTAGGATGGCGAGTGACTTGAAGGGGAACTTCCAGGTGGTGGTGTTCTCATCTATCAGTTGCCTTCGTCCTTCTAGATGGTAGTGGTCGTGGGTTTGGAAGGTGCTGTCTAAGAAGCCTTGGTGAATTCCTGCAGTGCATCTTGATAAGGAGATGCCACAAAGATCCCCCAATGACCCCTTGAAAGAGCCAGAGGCATAGAAGTTGAGTGTCACTGTGACCTTCAGAGCAACTGACATGGGTTTTCCACTCAGACAGTTGGAGCTGATCTCTGAAAGATGGAGGTAATGATCTCCCTGAGGAAGCGCAGGCTCCTTCAGCATTGCACCTCAGACATATTGAGGTAGCTGCATCGCTGCCTGTAAACCCTGGCAGCAGGATAGTGGCATCTTCTGCAGCACCTTCTCCCTTGGATTACCTGCTGGCTTTGCGACTTTGTGCCTGTGCCTCTCCTCCCACAGGCCACTCCCCTGGATGCTGCACTAGGACACCTGTCTTCCTCTCCCCTCTGCCCCTCTCTTCCTCCTCAGAGGAGGTGCCACCAATGGAAACCACAATCCCCATTACCAGGGTCACAGAAAACTGTCTGATACCTGGAAGGATCCACATGGTCAAAATCCTCCGAGGTCCTTGGAGACATCAATGTGTCCTGAAATAAAGCCTAGAAATGCTAAGATTGGAGCTCAGAATGGCGATGAAGCTGTCAAGTTCAAATAAGCAACCAATAGCAAACTATCTCCTAAACTTCTCAATACCTACACTGGCAGTGCTGTTGAACCTTTTTATCCTGCCCTTGGATGAGGTTTTGCACATGTGGTCTGTCCGCCTGCCTGTTTTGCCCATGTGACAAGCGCAAATCGCACGGGCAATGTGAAATCAGCCTCAGTTGGGTTTTTAGTGGCCTTAAGTGGCCTCTAAATTGATGGTGGGCACGGTTCTGACTCCCACACGTGCCCGCTGACCAGAAGATTGCGCACATGCGGGATGATGATGAGATGCTTGCCTGGCGTCTTCTTGCACTATTTTATGCCCAATTGGGTCAGGTGTTCGCCTGCCTGCGAGGCATAAAATTTTGCCCAAAATAGAGGTCTTCAAAATTATGAAGGATTTTGATATAGTAGTCACAAAATGAGTATTTCCAAATCTTAGGGATAGCAAAACTAGAAGCCATCAATAGAAGAATGCACTAAGAAATCGAATAAGGAATTCAGAAGAAACTTCTTTATTCCGAGGGTGATGATAATGTGGAACTCTCTATCACAAGGAATAGTTGATAAAATTAGTAAAGATACATTTAAGGAAAAGTTAGATTGACAAATGTGGGAGAAGGGAATAGAGTTAGATGAAGGAAGGAGGAGAAGAGGCTGGAGTGAAGTATAGACAGCAGCATTAACTGGTTGGGCCAAATGACCTGTTTCTGTTATGTGTATTCTATGGGCAGAAATTTTCCCTCCTCGGGCAGGTGTAGTGGGCAGGCCCAGGAGTGGCTGCGCAATGGTCTGTTGCCCACAATCGGGCCCTGACCGCGATTTCACGCTGGCTGGCCAATTACCGGCCAGCCAGCGTGAAACGGTGCTGATAACATCAGTGCTTTTGGGCTGGGGGCAGAAGGAGCGCGAGCGCTGTAGTGTGCGCATGCACTGACAGCTCGCTGAAGACACTGAGCTGCCTCAGGGAGCTGACAGATTTTAAATACAAAAATAAACTTTGAACATATCAGATAGACACGTCCTTGCATGTGACTCAGGTCACATGAAGTGGGACATGTAAAAAAGGATGTTAAAGTTTTTTTTTACTTTTTTTTGGTAAGCACTGGAAACCTCATCCTGCCTGTGGATGATGTTTTATTAAAAATGCAAAAGCCGCCTGGCCTATTCGCCTGCCCGCCAACCGAACGGTTGAGCGGGCAGCGACAAATGCAGCTTAATTAATTACTTAAGGGCCTTAATTGGCCTCTTAATTGTCAGCGGCCATGTTGTCGCTTTTCGTGTGCACCCGCTGACCAAAAGATTGTGAGAGTGCTTGATGACGTTGGGACACTCACCTGACGCCATCGCGCATTATTTCACTCCCGTTCGGGTTGGGCGCACGCCTGCCTGTGGGACAAAAAATTCTGCCCTGTATAATTCTATGTAATAGTTATAGGGTAGGGCTGGTATTCTGCAATGTTGTAAGGGTTTTTTATACTTGCATGCAAAGCCTAAAAATTCCACAGTTGTGGTTAAGTCTCCAGAGTACTTGGAACAATAACTTCCTCCCTACGCAACATTATAGTCTGTCAAGCAGAAAGTACAATCAAATCAATTTGTTTCAAATAACTGTATATAATTTCCTGAACAGGACAGAAACAAGAAGCTATCATAATGGTATGTGATGAGCTCATATAAAGATAGGATTTTGGGTTCAGTTGCTCTTTCACAAATGTTACATTTGTATCCAATATTTTTGTTCTACTATCTAGTTATAGTTCTGTTTACATTTAGAGCCACATTGATTGATGAAATTTTGTTGGTATTGGATAGGCTTTGTTTATACATTTCAGGGAAGTAGATTTGCTCACAGATAAGTTAATGCCAGATGTTGCTCTTATCACCTCATTAATGGTCCTGTTGTCAGTCAAATCGAAGGTCTGGTAGGATATGAATTGTGCAGTGATCTTGGGAAACATTGCATGTCACTGAATTTTAAGATGTTACCTTCACCACAAGGACTTCAGTGGTTTCAGAAGAAGGTCTTTCTGAAGAATGGCCAACCAGGCCTTCTGAAGGCCAACCAGGGTGGCTAATAAAAGCTGACCTTGCCAGTGACGCACATAGCCCAGAAAGGAATATAAAAAGCAGCAGGGATCCATAGTAACAGGATCCTCATGAGGGTTTGATTGTATAGTATGTATTCCACTATCATTTATCTCAGAATTAAACACATTCATGTTCACTATGCTTGTACACTGGCATCAGTTTGGTTTAGATTCCAGGATACTGCATCCGTGCTGTGGCTTCCTGTGTTTACACTGCTAAATCTGGATTCCATTGCTTTGAAGCAGCATTTCAGGCCAACACAAAATTCTGCTTATGATTCTATCTTCGTGAATAAGGAACCAGATCTACTAAATGTGGGATGCAGACTCCAGACTAGTCTGAAATAAACAAGTATCCGTGTAAAGGTGCTTTTAGTCATGCACAGTGTACATATTAAAGCAGCTAATACTGCCTGTAAGACAAACTTGTTTTGGAAAAGAAAACAGCCAGAAAAAAATTAGCGATTTTCACTAGCTGTGATCATATCATGGCACATGATGTAATGGTACATTTTAATATGATTTAGATAAAAGTGCTTCAAATGAAAGATTTCGGCAAACACTTAACGATGGAAACAATGCTTGTTTAAATGTTGCTGGCAACAGTATGGCATTTAGAAATTAAATTTACTCCTGACAAGAAAGAGGTCTTCAGGAGGCAATGTTAAATGTTGCCTCCTTCTTTGACTTGGCATTGATTTTTTTGTCTGATTAAGGTTCTGTGAAGCTCCTTGGGATGTCTTTCTACCTTGAGTCAGTG
The DNA here is from genome assembly GCF_017639515.1 of Carcharodon carcharias. Lineage (NCBI taxonomy): Eukaryota > Metazoa > Chordata > Chondrichthyes > Lamniformes > Lamnidae > Carcharodon > Carcharodon carcharias. The sequence continues at coordinate 210,549,669 of NC_054467.1, forward strand.
AGAACAGCAGGGGCTGAAAGCACTGAGAGAGAGAGCGGGAGTTCACTCCAAGAGTCGGCAAGAACAGCAAAGGGCTGAAAGCGTGGAGAGAGATAGAGTGGGAGTTCACTCCGAGAGTCGGTGAGAACAACGGGGACTGGTAAAGCCTGGAAAAAGAGGGCGGGAATTCATGCCGAGTGTGGGAGAGAACAACAGGGGTTGAAAGTGTAGAGAGAGAGAGTGAGAGTTCACTCCAAGAGTCGGCGAGAACAGCGGGGGCTGAAAGCATGGAGAAAGAGAGCAGGAGTGCAAGCTGAGAGTGGACGGGAACAGTGGGAGCTGGAAACATGGAGAGAGAGAGAGAGAGCGGTAGTTCACTCCGAGAGTGGGTGAGAACATTGGGGGCCGAAAGTATGGAGAGAAATAGAGAGAGAGAGCAGGAGTTCACTCAGAGTGGGCGAGAACACCAGGGGCTGAAAGCGCATAGAGAGGGAGAGCGGGAGTTCACGCCGAGAGTGGGCCAGAACAGCAGGGTCTGAAAGTATGGAGAGATATAGAGAGAGAAAGGGAGAGAAAGAGAGTGGGAGTTTGCTCAGACTGGGCGAGAACAGGGCGGGCTGACTTCTAACCAGATTCTGCATTCTCAAACAAAAATCAAGGTGTGACATCACAGGGAAGCAGGTAGGTGATTGGCTGGTGAGTATTCATTGGCTTTGCTTGATTGTCTTTCAAATTGGTCATTTATTTGTAATTGTGAGGTTTTATTAGCATCGGTATGGTTTATAAATAGCACTGAGCCTATCCCAAGTAGTAGGATTTGTTAATTATAAATAAATTAAAAATAATTAAATTAATTAACACATAATAAAAGAGCAAGAGAGGAGCTAGTACTTCAAAAGGAGCTAGCTGTGGTGCTGGTCGTGGGTCTCAGTGGACCAACCAGATTTGGAGAAAATCAAGTGTGATGTCATAGGAAGCTGGAGAGGATCCCAGGAGATGGAAGAGCACAGTGAGACTTCATAAAGAAGGGGGAGAGGAGGAGATGATTGGTGAGTGACAGGTGATTAAACATTTTATATAAAGTTTAAGGTATACCAGTGCAGCTTGGTCATGTGGAATATGCAGCCTGTGGGGTGTGGGAAGTAGTGAAGTATCAACTGATAATGAGGATCTATCAGAGAGTAATGTCAAGGTTAATAAAATACTTGGGGCATTGATAGAATTAGAGTAGGCAATAGTAAGTCATTAGATGGGGTCAGAATAAGGGGGAAAAGTTAAAAAAAAGCCTAAATCAGGCCTAACTTGCATGTATGTGAATACATGGAATGTGGTTAATAAGATTGGTGAACTGCAGGCACAGGTTGACAAATGGAATTATGATATTATTACTATAACAGAGATCTAGCTCAAAGAAGGGCAGGATTGGGCGTTAAATATTCCTGGGTACAAGTTGTTTAGGAGATACTGAAAGGAAGAAAATGGGGGGTGGGAGCAAGTGGCAGTATTGATTAAAGTTGGCATTACAGTGCTGGAGAGAGAGGATGTTCCAGAAGGGTCAAGGACAGAATCTCTCTGACTAGAGGTAAGGAATGGGAAAGGTGCAATACCATTGATTGTTGTAGTATATAAGACCACAAACTAGTGGAAGGGATGCGTAGGAACAAATTTGCAAAGAATTTACAGAGAGGTGCAAGAACTGTAGAGTAATCATAATGGAGGACTTTGATTTTCCAAATATAGACTGGGATAAGAATAGTACAAAAAGATAAGAAGGGTAAGAGTTCCTGGAATGTGTTCAAAATAATTTTCTACAGCAGTATGTTTCCAGTCCAATGAGAGGACATGCACTTTTGGACCCGGTTCTGGGGAATGAGTCGGCCCAAGTGGATCAAGTATCAGTGGGGGAGCCTCTCGGGGACAGTGACCATTAAGTTAATCACAGAAAAGGACAGAGAACAATTCAGAGCAAGGATAATTAATTGAGGTAAAACTAACTTCGATGGGTTGAGAATGCATCTGAGCCAAGTGAGTTGGAATCAAATGTTGGCAGAAAAGACTTTTTTTAAAATTCATTCATGGGATGTGGGTGTCACTGGCTAGACCAGCATTTATTGCCCATCTCTAATTACCCTTGTTCAGAGGGCATTTTAAGTGGCTGAATAATGGGCCACCTCCAAAGAAAAGGTATTGCAGGCATTGCAAAGTATATTCCTTTGGAGGGGAAAGGTAGGGCAAATAAATCCAGAGGGACCTGGATGACAAGAGAGATAGAGGTAAAGATAAAAAGGAAGAGGTGCACATATGACAGACATCAGATAGAAAATACAATGGAGAATCAGGCTGAATATAGAAGGACCAGAGGGGAAGTGAAAAAACTAATTAGGAAAGGAAGGAGAAAGCATGAAAAGAAGCTGGCAGTGAATAAAAGTGAATCCCAAGGTCTTCTATAAGCATGTAAATAATAAAAGGGTGGTAACAGAAAGAGTAGGGCTGATTAGGGACAAAAAAGGAGACCTGCCATTTGGAGGCTGGAGAAATAGCAGAAGTGTTGAATGCACACTTCGCATCCACCTTTACAAAGGGAGAAGATGCTACCCAGGCCGAGGTGAGAGACGAGGCAACAGGTGCACTAGAAGAACTTACAATCGAGAGGAAGGAGGTGTTAGAAAGGCTATTTTTACCTAAAATAGATAAGGTATCAGGACTGGATGAGATGCATCCAAGGATACTGAGGGAAGTGAGAGTCAAAATCACAGAGGCACTATTGATAATCTTCCAGTCTTCCTTAGACACAGGGGAGGTGCCAGCAGGCTGGAGAATTGTGAATGTTATACCCTTGTTCAATAAAGGGTACAAGGAAAAAGCTGGCAACTACAAGCCTGTCGGTTTGAAGTGGTAGGGAAACTTCTGGAAACTACATTACAGAGTTAAATCAATAGTCACTTGGATAAGTGCAGGATAACTGAGGTAGGCCAGCAAGGATTCATTAAGGGGAAATTATGTTTAACTAACTTATTGGAGTTTTTTGACATGATAACAGAGAAGGTTGATAAAGGAAACATTGTTGATGTAGTGTATATGGATTTTCAAAAGGAATTTGATACAGTGCCACACAACAGACTTGTGAGCAAAATTCTAGGTCATGGAATAAAAGGGAAATTAGGCACTTGGATGAGAAATTGGCTGAGTGACAGGAAAGAGAGAGTTGTGATAAATGGTTGTTTTACAGATTGGAGGAAGGTTTGTAGTGCAGCTCCCCAGGGATCCCCAGGGTTGTGGGGAAAGGCAGAAAAATGGAATTGAGAATTATCAGATCAGCCATGATCTCATTGAATGGCAGAGCAAACTCGATGGGCCGAATGACCTACTTCTGCTCCTATGCGTTATGGCCTTATGGGTCAGTGTTGGGATTCTTGCTCTTTCCTGATCTATATTTATGACCTAGACGGTGGTGTGCAGGGCATGATTTCAAAATTTGCAGATGATATGAAGATTGGGAATGCTGTCAACTGTGATACGGATAGCCTTGAACTTCAAAAGGACATAGGCCTGTTGGTGAATTGGGTAGGCAAGTGGCAGATGAAGTTCAATGCAGAGAAGTGTGAGGTGATTCATTTTGGGAGGAAAAATGTGGAGAGACAGTATAAAATAAAGGAAGAGCCTCTAAAAGAGGTGCAGGAACAGAGGGACCTCAGTTTATATGTACATAGGTCATTGAAGATGGCAGGGCATGTTGAGAGACCAGTTAATACAGCATATAGTATCTTAGGCTTTATTAATAGGTGCATTGAGTACAAGATTAAGGAGGTCATGTTGAACTTGTACAAGACATTAGTTCGGCCTCATCTGGAATATTATGCCCAGTTCAGGGTGCCAGACTTGAGGAAGGATGCAAAGGCTTTGGAGAGAGTACCGAGGAGATTCACAAGAATGATTCCAGACATAAAGAACTATAGCTTGAGGATAGATTGGAGAGATTGGGACTCTTTTCCTTGGAGAAAAGAAGGCTGAAAGGAGACGATAGAGGTATCCAAGATCCTAAGGGTTATGGACAGAGTAAGTGGTGAGAAACTGTTCCCATTCAAGAGAGCATCAAGAACTAGAGGGTACAGATTCAAAATAATTGGCAAAAGGAGTAAATATGGTACGAGGAAAAATTTCCTCACCCAGAGGGTGGTTTGAGTCTGGAAAAAACTTCCTGAAAGGTTGGTGAAAACAAGGTCGATTGAAGTATTCAAAAGAGAATTGGACTGCCACCTGAGAAGAGAGAATGCGCAAGGTTACAGGGATAAGTCAGGGGAGTGGGATAGGTGGAATGCTCTTTCAGAGAGTCAGTGCAGGCTCGATCAGCCAAATGGCCTCCTTCTGCACTGTAAAGATACTGTTATACTGAGATTAAATATGCTTTATAAATGAAAGTTGTTGTTTATATTTAATACTACCTGTCATGTTAACCTTGAGAAGGCCAGTGATACTTAATATAGTGATGATTTAGGAACAAAATAAAGCAATTTTTGTAAGGAATAAATTCCAAACTGTCCAACAAGTTATTTAATTGCTAAGAACCATGTGGTTGGCAGCACTGAGCACCACTGTTTCTAATGGGTACCATGTGTACTGTTGCTTATTATTGTGTGTTAATAAAATAAAATCAGCTTGGGTGATTCCCAACAAGAAGTTCATGCTCAGTGAAGGACATTGCAGGCTTCTACTCATTTTAATTTGACTCTGTCCAAGAGGTCAGTTATTGTAAAGTACTGGTTGTCCTTGGTTGGACAGTGACAGACTTTGATTATAATCTTTAATCTTTTGTAATTGAAAACAAACTTGGTGTCAGATACACGAATTTCACATTTCTGTCAACAGACGCATGTGTTTATTTATAGTGAAGAACAACTTCCTGAAGGCTTGGCAAATGCTGGCTCCCAATCATGTAGTTTACATTGTAAGTCTGTTTCCACAGTGACTGGGTTGACTTTAAAAGGAACATGTACAACAGGATGCAGTTGCTCTAAGTGCACTGTTTGTTTAGTACAGGCTTGTCCAATCTTTTCGCATGGAGGGCCATATTCCAATTTTTTTCTCAATCAAAGGATCGATGAGCTAATTATGGAAAGGTAAGCTTTGACACAACATTAAACATGAATTTAAAAAAAAATCAATGTCAAAACAATAAATTGATAATTTAAAAAAGTATAATGAATAAAAATAACCACCAAAAAGTGCCAGGCAGCAGAGGTCACTAATAAAATCTTTTTGCCTTTTCGCTTAAGTAGCAGAACTCAGGAGAGACAGATTAATCCCAAGTCCTTGTCACCGGGGAAAGGGTGAGGACCAGGGCCGAGCTAAGGAGTTGGTTTAACTAACGCTGGACTTATATTCGCCTCTGGTGGCACACACTCTGAGCTAGCCTCAGTGGAATTCATAAAAAGTGCTCATTGGAAGCAGGTTGTGTTTCAGTCTGGGTTTCCTCCTTCCCTGGTCTGCTTCGTGGATAGGTTTTCAGGGAGGGAGGAGGAAGAGGACTGGACATCCAGCTCACTCCTATTCTCAAGGTTCTAACTCTCATCCACTCACTCACACAGACTCACTCACCCACTCAGACTCACTCGCCCATTCAGGCTCACCCACACAGACTCACTCATTCATCCAGACTCACCCACCCACGCAGACTCACCCACACAGAGTCACTCACACACATAGACTCACTCACACAGACCCATCCACTCACTCAAACAGACTCATCCATTCAGACTCACTCACAGATGCACACACAGACTCACTCCCCACCAGGGCCTGCAAAGTGTACTTCAGGAGAAATCAATCAGGAGGAATCAGGCAGACCCTCTGCCAATTTGGTGGGCAATCCCGATCTCCTCCCATTCAGTGGGCCTTCCCAACTGCACTTGCTCTGAGGGCCATGTTCCTTGGGCACATCCCAATCTCCACTGCTCCACGGGCCTTCCTGACCTCCTCCTGATTGCCAAACACTGGATACTTGCAGCTTTCCACCCTTCTCACCGACCCCGAGCCCTTGCTTGATGCTCACTGTTCCTTCAATCAAAGGCGGTATCTCTCTTACGTTTGCTGCTGATAGGGTCACTGGAAAGCCTATCAACAGCAAACACGGGACAGAAATGGCTGTGATTGGAAGAGCAACTCCTTGCAGATCTTTCATTGAACTTACCCGTAATATCAATTGAGAGTCTGCGGGCTGGATGCAGACGCTTCGTGGGGTGGGTCATGGTCGAGCCAGGTTCGTGGTGGGTGTTGGGAACGATTCGCTCTCTGACACCTTCTCCAAGCCAAGGAAGACTTCACTTTTGACAAGCCTGTCCAGCTTTTTTAAAAATTCATTCATGGGATGTGGGCTTCACTGGCTGGGCCAGCATTTATTGCCTAGTTGCCATTGAAAAGGTGGTGATGAGCTACCTTCTTGAACCGCTGCAGTCCATGTGCTTTAGGTTCACCCACAATGCTGTTAGGGATGGAGTTCCAGGATTTTGACCCAGTGACAGTGAAGGAACAGCGATATATTTCCAAGCCGGGGTGGTGAGTAACTTGGAGGGGAACTTCCCCTTGGTGGTGTTACCATGTGTCTGCTGCCCTTGTTGCTTTAGATGGTAGTGGTCGTGGGTTTGGAAGGTGCTGTCTAAGGAGCCTTGGTGAATTCCTGCAGTGCATCTTGTAGATGGTACAAACTGCTGCTACTGTGTGTCGGTGGTGGAGGGAGTGAATGTTTGTGAATGTGGTGCCAATCAAGTGGGCTGCTTTGTCCTGGACAGTGTCAAGCTTCTTGAGTGTTGTGGGAGCTGCAATGATCCAGGCAAGTGGGGAGTATTCTATCATACTCCTGACTTGTGCCTTGTATATGGTGGACAGGCTTTGGGGGGGTCAGGAGGTGAGTTATTCATCGCACTATTCCTAGCCCCTGACATATTCTTGTAGCCACAGTACGTATATGGCTAATCCAGTTCAGTTTCTGTTCAATGGTACCCTGCCAAGATGTTGATAGTGGGGGATTCAGAGATGGTAATACCATTGAACGTCAAGGGGCAATAGTTGGATTCTCTCTTGTTGGAGATGGTCATTGCCTGACACTTGTGTGGAGCGAATGTTACTTGCCACTTTTCAGCCCAAGCCTGGATATTGTTCAGGTCTTGCTGCATTTGGACATAGACTGCTTCAGTGTCTGAGGAGTCACGAATGATGCTGAACATTGTGCAATCATCAGCGAACATCCTCACTTCTGACCTTATTTTAGATGGACAGTCATTGATGAAGCATGTGTAGATGTTTGGGCTGAGGACACTATCCTGAAGAACTCCTGCACTGGTGTCCTGGAGCTGAGATGACTGACCTCTGACAACCACATCCATCTATCTTTGTGCTAGGTATGACTCCAACCAGCAGAGAGTTCCCCCCTGATTCCCATTGACTCCAGTTTTGCTAGGGGTCCTTGATGCCACACTCGGTCAAATGCGGCCTTGATGTCAATGGCAGTCACTCTCACCTCACCTCGGGAGTTCAGCTCTTTTGTCCATGTTTGAACCAAGGTTGTAACAAGGTCATGAGCTGATTGGCCCTGGCAGAAAACAAACTGTATGTCAGTGAGCAGGTTATTGCTGAGCAAGCGTCGCTTGATAGCTCTCCTATCCTTCCATTACTTTACTGATGATCGAGAATAGACTGATGGGGCGGTAATTGGCTGGGTTGGATTTGTCCTGCTTTTTGTGTACAGGACATAGCTGGGCAATATTCCACCATAAACGGGTAGATGCCAGTGTTGTAGCTGTACTGAACAGGGTGGCTAGAGTTTCAGCAAGTTCTGGAGCACAAATCTTCAGCACTATTGCCGGAATATTGGCAGGGCCCATAGCCTTTGCAGGATCCAGTGCCTTCAGCCATTTCTTGATATCATGTGGAGTGAATCTAATTGGCTGAAGACTGGCATCTGTGATGCTGGGGACCTCCGGATGAGGCTGAGATGGATCATCCACTTGGCACTTCTGGCTGAAGATTGTAGCAAATGCTTCAGCCTTATCTTTTGTACTGATATGCTGGGCTCCTTCATCATTGAGGATGGGGATATATGTGGTGCCTCCTCCTCCAGTGAGTTGTTTAATTGTCCGCCATCATTCATGACTGTATGTGGCAGGACTGCAGTGCTTAAATCTGATCCGATGGTTGTGGGATCGCTTAGCTCTGTCTTTCACTTGCTGTTTATGCTGTTTGGCACGCAAGTAGTCCTGTGTTATGGCTTCACCTTGTTTTTAGGTCTGCCTGGTGCTGCTCCTGGCATGCCCTCCTGCACTCTTCATTGAACCAGTGCTGATCCCCTGGCTTGATGGTAATGGTAGAGTGGGGGATATTGTGTTCTAGTACAATTTTGCTGCTGCTGATGGCCCACAGCGCCTCATGGATGCCCAGTCTTGAGTTGCTAGATCTGTTTGAAATCTGTCCCATTTAGCATGGTGGTAGTGCCATACAACACAATAGATGGCATCCTCAATGTGAAATTGGGACTTTGTCTCCAGAACAACTGTGTGGTGGCCCTTCCTACCGATACTGTCATGGATAGATGCATCTGTGGCAGGCAGATGAGGACGAAGTCAAGTCTGTTTTTCCCTCTTGTTGGTTCGCTCACCACCTGCCGCAGACCCAGTCTGGCAGTCATGACATTTAGGACTCAGCCAGCTCGGTCAGCAGTGGTGCTACCAAGCCACTCTTGGTGATGGGTATTCAAGTCCCCCATCCAGAGTACATTCTGTGCCCTTGCCACCCTCAGTGCTTCCTCCAAATGGTTTTGAACATGGAGGAGTACTGATTCATTAGCTGAGGCAGGGTGGTACTTGGTAATCAGCAGGAGGTTTCCTTGCCCATGTTTGACCTGATGCCACGCGACTTCATGGGGCCCAGAGTCGATGTTAAGGACTTCCAGGGCTGTATACTGTACACCTCCTGTAAACTGTATACCTCCTGGCTGTACACTGTTGTGCCGCCACCTCTGCCGGGTCTGTCCTGCTGGGGGGACATAACATACCCAGGCATAGTGGTGTCTGGTACATTATCCGTAAGATATGGCCATCTAACCAATTTCAAGTTAGATTCTAGCGCCAGAGTGACCGTCTCACTGGATAAAAAACCATGGCTCCAACGCCACTGGTTCTGAACCATGGACACCCCACTCTACGGTACAGGGGGAATGATTCAAGAGCCATTAAGTTATGCTGACAAACAGATCACAGGAGTTATATAATTTGTGCGCATTCAGCCCTTTTCACTCCTCAGTAGTGATGCCTGCTCTCGACCTGGTTCAACCAGCAGAAGTTGTGAAGACAACCATGGCCCCATGCAGCCAGACACTTGTCTTCCCAAAAGCCCAACTAAAAGGCAGCAAACCAATGCTTACTTTGTTTACAACCCCTCTTCCCTGTTCGCAGAGCAGGGTACTTATCCTTTTAAGGTCCCCGAACTGAACCAAAAGCCAGACCAACCACAGTCCAGCAGGTTACCACAATGCTCCCAGTGGAGGTGACGGCAGAGCCAGAGCAACTTCCAGAGGAGCACTGCCTCCACCAGTGACCACGGTGCAGTTGGTTGAGATGATGATCTCCTCACAGCCTCAACAACGACCAGCCAGTGTGATGAAAACACAAAGTGAACTGGAATCAGGTAGCTGCTCGACGCAAACACTGCTCAACAAAGTTGAGCCACTCGTCAGTGGGAAAAGTGCATGAGCCTGCACCCGACTCGAACCAACAATCCACCTCCAAGATTGACAGCCCCTAGATCTCACCACTCTCTCAACCAGTCAGCAAATGAGACATGGCAGGGGTACAAGATCTCCAGACTACCTCAAACCCTGATTTCAAAGACTTGAAGGGGGAAGATAGGGTAGTATGAACTCCGTTAACACGTGCTGTTAACGTTGTAATATTAATCATGAAGTTTAGAATTAGATTGGTTATAGTTGAAACACTGAAGTCGCAAGACAAGACTTGAATCAAACTGCAGGTAATTATTGTCCGTCTCTATGCAGGGAATAAAGGCCTGGGAGGGAGGTATAGTAGATGGATCTGGTACATTAAGGGTTAACCCGAGGCTGAGCACAGTACCGCCCACTGGTGATGTAAGAAGGCACCTGACCTTTAGCTTAGGTCAGCAGTGTAGAGCTAGGAAGCAACATGTAAGGACATGCCATGGAGTCCTTTCCATACCTGTCCACTCTACTGTAAATATGTACATAGTTCAATTGTGTTAATAAAGATTTCTTGGTAACTTCTACAAGACTGCTTAATGTTGTCTAAGCAGTACACAACACGGGCGCGACAACCCAACAAAACAGCCTTCAAAAGAGAATTGGATGAAAAGGAAGATGAAAAAAATTGTCGGTCTACAGGGAAAAGGTGGTGGAGTTGGTCTAAAGTGAGCTTCTCTTGCAGAATGCCAGCATGGACATGAAGCAATGTGCCTCCTTCTGTGCTGTAACCATCCTATGATTCTATTAACACAAAATATCCACTAGCATCAAATATTTACCAAGAGGTACGATGACACCCAAAATATCACCGGCAACCTGGTATTAAATGGTAGGAGGCTGTTTAATGGAATTCCTTACTTGCAACCCTGTAGTGGTTCAAGTTTGCTAAAAATCTATTAATCTGGAAATATTTTCTGGAGAAGGGAGAAACTACTTATGAAATAATGAGTAACAATGAAACTGGAGTCTGTAAAACGGCAGGACATTTTGATTCACCATCTTAACACTGAATCAGCTGTTCATGGGCTTTCACGATTCAGGACCAGCAACCACAAACATTCCACCTAAAAGAACCTGTAAAAATAACTCTCATTACCTAATCCTGGACAAGTAACTCAAAACATATGCACAGTGAAACCAGATGCTGAAGCTATTCCTCAGAAAGCAACATCTCATCACTCAATAATGTTTGTGGCTTTTTGTATGGTGATCTGAACTTCGACAGTTTAATTAAATGCAACTGCAGCTGAAGATGGCCTGAGATTCGAAATTGAAACATCCTCAAAAAGAATTTCTGTACAATGCTGAATGAAGGGACAAGACTGCAACTAATTTTTCAATATAAATAGAACCTTTAGCAAAGAACAATCTGATTTTGCAGATGCATCATGGAAACAGACTGGGGATCTCTGTCACAAACCCTTAACAAACCAGAAGTAATAGAGTTCTGATGCTATCAGCGAAAGCAAACCAACCCAATATGGACTCTCAGGAACAGCAATCTGTGCTCATTTTCAAGCAAGCCTAAGCTTAGCATCAGAAAGACTGTTTGTTATGCACCCGTTGCCCTCTGGGATAGCCAAGAGGCTACCTATATACCCCTATGGCCTCTAGGTCCATCACTGAGACGAATGGCCAGACATGCAGCAGTTGTACTCTTTGTAGGTATATTGGGTTACACCATGTAAAGTGAAGTTCAAATCTAGGTCTTTTCTTTCTTACAGTTATTTATTTCTGCATTGCAACAGCAACAACACTTCCAAAATATTGCATTGCCTGTAAAGTGATTTGTGCCCTGAAGTTGTGAAAAATGCTATATGTAAAACTTCAAATTATTGGGCAGGATTTGACAGCCCCATCGCAGCGGCAGTGGGGCAGTAAAATGCGGTGAGCCGTGCAAAAGTCCATTGACTTTGGCAGGACTGTAAAATACCGCCGGCGTAAAATTCCACCCATTGTCACCCAACATGTGCTACACAAGAATGGATATCGATATGTGTGCCCAATATAAAAACTCACCAGAAATTTGAATTTCAATAAAAGAATTAAAAGTCTAATGATATCAATTGTTGTAAAAAACCCATCTTCCTTTAGGGAAGGAAATCTGCTGCCCTTACCTGCTCTGGCATACATATGGCTCTTAAATGCCTTCTGAACAATGGCAGTAAGGATGAACAATAAATGCTGGCCTAGCTAGCGGCACCCACATCTAATGAATGAAAATGAAATTACCCTCCCAAAATGCTGATGAACAATCTAAACGTTTTAAATAAAACTAAAAATATTTGCAAAATGAATCTAAGACACATTTAATTGGCACTTAAAAACAGAATCTGAAGTTTTGCAAGACAGCATGACTTCCTTATAAAGCAACCTGTGTAGGTTGCAGATGGAGAGATGAGCAAGCTGCAGGTAAAGTTTTTCCTTCATGGCAAGCAAAGTAGATTGATGAAACTGAACAAGGACAACCAGCAGACTCGGATATCTATGGGCCAGATATTCCATGTGCTGGATCGAACCGAAGCCTACTCGTTTGACAGCCCTGATCTAATGATTATGTAATGTATTCACTTAAGCAATTCCAAATGTTTCACTATAGAGAAGGATTTTAGTTAAGCCATGTTATTTGATTTCTTAACAACTGCAAAGAGAATCTTGTGACTAATTGATATCTGCTTCATGGTTTGTACCAGACTCCATAAAGAACAAAGAGCTGAGGAAGAGATATTTTAAAGTCTGGGTATACATAAATTTGGTAACATTATCTGTAGCTCAGGGGTAATTTGTGTAATTGGCACCAGATTTTGAGCTGCATAAAACACTCCTGGCCTCGTGTACTGGATGGGTTACTATGCTAGAAATTAGTTAACAAGACTGATTGTAATTGGCAGGTTGAGTTATTGATCAAGTGACCTTTTGTTAGACATTGTTACCACTTGTAGGGAAAACTAATACCCTTTGAACTTACACACTTGGCCAGCCTCCTCGCATCCCCAAATATCTCTGTTACAATGCTGCAATGATGGTTCTGAGTTTTAATTCTCAATTAGATTTTTACTGTTAGGATCACTAGAAACAGAATTAAATTATTTTGTTTAATCCATCAAATTTAAATAGATTTTATTTTATACGTTTCATATAGAAGAAGATATTTTTACAGATAAGCAAGTTGCTCCTGATAATGTTACAAATTCACTCCTGGAATTGGGATAATGAGCAGTTTACTACAAGCGGTTTTCACCAGAGGGCAGTATTAGATAGCTGAAAGTGAACTTGATTCCACTCCACTCATTTTGTGAAGTGGCCTTCTGACGAATCAATGTTGTGATAAGATGCTACGTAAATACATGTTCCTTTTCTCCTTTATTGCAGTCATCTGAAAATCAGTCAAAAGATACAGCAACCCAGCTTTCCAGTGGAATCCCTCAGAATTAGAAACTAAAATGGGATTCCCCCTTCCCCACCTGAAATATTGACCTATCAGTTTCAGATAAAATATAGACATTCTCCAGTATTTCTGTCATCCTACTTTACTAGCATTTTGTCTATGTCTGTACTATAATAACAGTAAAATGGACAACAGGCTTCTATGGGGTAATTTTTCACCTTTAGATCTGTTGCAGAACTTCACACATAGAGTATTTGGGCACATGGCTGATTTATGGCCTAAGATGGATAAGGATCTATCCCTATACAGGATAACCAATTACGTTGCACCATAACTCCTTTAGATATAGCGGTCCTGACATTCCTCCTAGGCTCCACCAAAATGTGGACAGGAGTGAAAAGTATTGTAGTTTCGGGAAGTGGTAATGGATAATTTGCTCTTGCTTAAACAAGTTAAAACAAGAAGGCCAATTTATTTTTAAAAAAAACAATCATGAGGAATGTGTGCAACATTCTGAAACTGTCAAGAGATGTCGAAAGGTGAACATTTAATTTTGGTTTGGACTTGATGTTTGTCAGCTCAAAGAATGCAAAGAATTCTTCGAGGGAGGGCAGGAAAGATTGCAGGGGAGTCTGTGACACAAGTGGGATATTTTGTTTAGCTTTCATCTTGGTGACTGCTTCTCTACATCCAGTCAAAGAACATCACCGGTTTTTGTATTTCGTTAATTTGTGCACCAAATGGGAGTTAAATTTTAAAGAATGGAAACCTGCCTCCATCTTGCTCACTTCAGGGTTCGAATGAAGGCAGGTCGGGGATTATGTAGCCAACCCATTATGACTGGTGCGTCGATAACTAAAACCTTTTATGGCGGGGCTGCGTGCCTCCACTATACTTTTCTCAGGCAACGATCCCCATGCCTCGGGAGTCTTGGCAGAAGAAAGAAAGGTGAGAAAGTCTGGATCCATGAGATAAGTGCTTTTACTGCACTGCTTCTGGGCCAGAAGGAGCAGGAGTGCTCGACCTCCAGACCACCGAGCTTACGTTAGAAACACTCCATGATGGAAACCCTATGATCAGTCAACTCCCCACACCACCACTGCCCCCAATTGATGTTTGATGCCACCCTGTCATGTTTGACTCTCCCTGCCAGTTCTCTGTGATATACAATTTTCTCGCTGCAATGTTCCATTCACCCCCAGAGATGTCCCTTTCATGCCCAGTGATGTCTGATCCCCTCACTCCAAAATGTTAGATTCTCCTCACCCAGCGATGCCTCAGTCAACCACGAGATGTCCCCATCTCATCATATCTGATGCCCCTCACCCTCCCTGCAACATCTGACTTCCTGCATACCCATCCCTGCAATGTCAGTCTTAGCTGATATTCACTCTCTGGCTGAATTCATAGAAATATAGGAACAGAAGCCATCCATTTAGCTCCCAGATTTCTTCCACTATTCAATGAGATTGTCACTGATCTGTGACCTAACTGTTTCTACCCACCTGTGCCCCACTTTAGAACTGAATGCACTACCCTAGGTATGATGTAACCAGGGGTTGCCTATATCATGAAGAGATATTAATGTGTTTAATGTTATTGGAAATTGTTTTTTAAAGTAGAGTTCTAGTGGGGTTTGTGTCTGTGTAGTTATTATAGTAGTAATTTTGTAGACCTAAGTATGTGTGTACGGGCTTTCTTGTATTGATAAATGTTTAATTTGATTTTATAAAAAATGTCTTGAGACTCGGTGGTCTTATTACTCCTGAATTCAAAGCCTGCATCTCGAAACATATAAATTGCAAAAATGGGTTATGACAGTCATTTCAAGTTTCCCTCTGGATTTGAACAACTCAGCCTTTACCATTGGCTGTGTCATAATACCTAATTATATAATATTACTAGCTGTTCTGCATTTTAAGGAAAACATGAACCCAATCCTGCTATGGTCACTGTTAGTTAAATGTTCATGCAACATTAGACTGTTAACTAAATCTTTTTATTTTATTCATTCATGCAATGTGGGCTTCGCTGGCTGGGCCAGCATTTATTGCCCAACCCTAGTTGCCTTTGAGAAGGTGCTGGTGATCTACCTTCTTGAACCACTGAGGTCCCTGTGTTGTTGTACACCCACAGTGCTGTTAGGGAGGGAGTTCCAGGATTTTGACCCAACAACAGCGATCGAATGGTGATATATTTCCAAGTCAGGATGGTGAGTGACTTGGAGGGGAAATTCCAGCTGCTAGTGTTCCCATCTGAGTGCTGCCTTTGTCCTTCTAGATGGTAGTGGTCATGGGTTTGGAAGGTGCTGTCTATGGAGCCTTGGTGAATTCCTGCAGTGCATCTTGCAGATGGTACACACTGCTGTTGCAGTGCATCGGTGGTGGAGGGAGTGAAAGTTTGTGCATGTGGTGTCAATCAAGCAGGCTGCTTGTCTTGGACAGTATCAAGCTTCTTGAGTGTGTGGAAGCTGCACTCATCCAGGCAAGTGGGGAGTGTTCCATCACTCCTGACTTGTGTCTTGCAGTGGTGAACAGGCTTTGGGGAGTCAGGAGGTGACTTAATCACCACAGGCTTTCTAGCCTCTGACCTGCTCTTGTAGCCACAGTATTTATATGGCTAGTCCATTTCAGTTTCTGGTCAATGGTAACCTCCCAGGGTGTTGAAAGTGGGGAACTCAGTGATGGTAATGCCATTGAATGTCAAGGGGTGATGGTTGGATTCTCTTTTGTTGGAGATCGTCATTGTCTGGCACTTGTGTGGCATGAATATTACTTGCCACTTGTCAGCCCAAGCCTGGATATTGTTTAGATCTTGCTGCATTTGGGTATGGACTGCTTCAGTATCTGAGGAGTTGTGAATGGTGCTGAACATTGTGCAATCATCAGCGAACATCCCCACTTCTGACCTTATGGTGGAAGGAAGGTCCTTGATGAAGCAACTGAAGATGGTTGGGCTGAGGACACTACCCCGAGGAACTCCTGCAATGATGTCTTGGAGCTGAAATGATTGACATCCAATAACCACAACCATCTTCCTTTGTGCTAGGAATGACTCAACCATTGGAGAGTTTTTCCCCTGATTCCCATTGACTCCCATTTTGCTAGGGCTCCTTGATGCAAATGCTGCCTTGTTGTCAAGGGCTGAACTTTCAACTCATCTTGGGAGTTCAGCTCTTTTTTGTCCATGTTTGAACCAAGGCTGTAATGAGGTCAGGAGCTAAGTGGCTCTGGTAGAACCCAAACTGGGTGTCAGTGAGCAGGTTATTGCTAAACATGTGCTCTTTGATGGCACTGTTGATGACTCCTTTGATTACTTTACTGATGATTGAGAGTAGACTAATGGGGCAGCCATTGGGATGGGTTGGATTTGTCCTGCTTTTTGTGTGCAGGACATACCTGGGCTATTTTCCACATAGTCGGGTAGCTGCTAGTGTTGTAGCTGTACTGGAACAACTTGGCTATGGGCGCGGCAAGTTCTGGAGCACAAGTCTTCAGTGCTATAGGAATGATGCGATTGCACTGGCGAGGGTGCACCTTTAATTCCCCTTTATCCACCTTGTTTGATGTATCCTCAAAGAACTGTAAAAATTTGTCAAACGTGATTTCCCCTTCACAAATGATGGTTGTGGTTGTTGGAAGTCAATCATTTCAGACCCAGAATACCACTGCACGAGTCCCTCAGGGTAGTGTCCTCGGCCCAACCATCTTCAGTGCTTCATCAATGACTTCCCATCTATCATAAGGTCAGAAATGAGGATGTTCATTGATGTTGCACAATGTTCAGCACCATATCATTCCTTGGATAGTGAAGCAGTCTGCGCCCAAATGTAGTAAGACTTGGATAACATTCAGACTTGTGCTGACAAGTGGCAATTAACATACACGCCACACAAGTGCCAGACAATGACTATCTCCAACAAGGTAGAATCTAACCATCTCCCCTTGATGGCATTACCATTGCTGAATCCCCCACTATCAATATCCTAGGGGTTACCATTGACCAGAAGCTGAACTAGACTAGCCATATAAAGACCGTGGCTACAAGAGCAGGTCAGAGGCTAGGAATCCTGTGATGAGTAACTCACTTCCTTACTCCCCAAAGCCTGTCCACCATCTACAAGGCACAAGTCAGGAATGTGATGGAACACTTTCCACTTGCCTGGATGAATGCAGCTCCAACACCACTCAAGAAGCTTGACACCATCCAAGGACAAAGTAGCCCACTTGATTGATACCCCATCCAACACCTTCAACACCCATTCCCTCCATCACTGATACACAGTGGCAGCAGTGTGTACCATCTGCAAGATGCACTGCAGCAATACACCAAGGCTCCTTTGACAGCACTTTCCAAACCTATGACCTCTACCACCTAGAAGGACAAGGGCAGTCGATGCATGGGAGCACTACCATCTGCAAGTTCCCCTCCAAGCCACACACCATCCTGACTTGGAACTATATTGCTGTTCCTTTACTGTCGCTGGGTAAAAATCATAGAACTCTATCCCTTATAGCACTGTGGGTGTACCTAAACCACATGGACTGCAGCAATTCAAGAAATAAAAATGCTGGCCTAGCCAGGGATGCCCTCATCCCATGAAAGGTTAAATAAAACCCTGTTGACTCTGTCTGATTGTATCTTGATTTTCTCAATGTCCTGCTACTCCCTTCTTAATAATGGATTCCAGCATTTTCCTAATGAGAGATTTTAGGCTAACTGACTTATAAGCCTTGATTTTTACTGAGACAGGATGACTTAGAAGTCCTTTAAAAATGGTGGCTGGGACCCGAATTCAGGATTCCTGAATCTCTTCTCAGGTTTTCTGATTTTTGGAAGTGCGTTTTCAGAGTGGGCTGGATCAGGTCAAAAGCCCACACCCTGCTCTCCTGACCTGGCTGGCTCCCTTTCAGGGATAGACATGTCCTAGATCTCCCCAGTTTTCATGTAGTGAGTTTTCAATGAGTCATGGTTCACAGCGCCACAGAAACTTAGTGAATCATAATCTGCATGAAGGGACCTTTTAAAAGGTAAGTTCAAGGGGTTTTCCTCATGCTCCCATCCCAAGGTATGCTCCCATAGAGATCCCCTCTGGCTCCTCTTGCACCCCCACCAAAGCATGCAGCCCCCAAACAACC
Source organism: Carcharodon carcharias (assembly GCF_017639515.1). Taxonomy (NCBI): domain Eukaryota; kingdom Metazoa; phylum Chordata; class Chondrichthyes; order Lamniformes; family Lamnidae; genus Carcharodon; species Carcharodon carcharias. Next base: position 210,567,937 of record NC_054467.1, read on the forward strand.
CCTATGGCCCCCCCCCATGCCTCTCATGTCAAGCTGTGGCACTTCTATGCCCATTCACCCACTGTATGGAAGTTATGATCCTTATAGTGACAACAGGATGTGTAAAAAAAAAAAAGCTTTAAAAAACTGTCATTCATTGATAACTTTCCACTATCTTTAAAAAACCCATCCCATTTTTCTCCAATTACAACAGCCTAATCGATTTATGAGCTCTCAGCCAAGCCTCATTATATATTCTTGGCTCAGAGCCCAGACATCTATTACAGTACTAAAACACCTGAGCCCCAAATAAAACATTGCTTGATCGACAGGTCCGACTCTGGTTTATGCTGTCAATTTCACGATGTTTGTTTACATGAGAAAAAGAGGTTTCAAGTACTTGTAGTTTCACAATGTTTGTTTACACAAGATAAAGAGGTTTCAAGTACTTGTAGTTTCTGCTATTGAAACTTTAATGGATCTGGATGATTGACACTTTTATTGGGCAGTAGTAAATAGGAGTTTTTTTAAGAATGTGGGAAGTTATCAATGAATGACTTTTAAAAAAACATTTTTTTTACATATCTTACTGTCATGAGGGGGTATATTGGTTCTATGAAGTGTATAGTGGTTGAATGAGCATGGAAATGCCTTGGCTTAGCATGGAGGGAATGAGCAGCTATAACCTTTTGGTAGGGGAGCATACCTTGGCATTGGGGCCATTCGGGGCCACAGGGTTGTTGGCAGGGACAAACCTTGGCATAGGAGGCATGAGGGACCATGGGGATGGGTGGAGTGCCATATCTTGGCATGGCAGAATGAGGGGCCTCGGGGTTGTTTGGAGAGGACTTAGCTTGGCCTGGGGCCCATGAGCAGCCAACGGGGGGAGGTGGATGGTATAAGGAGGCATGGATAGGCCATGGAGAGCATCTAGGGATGAGAGGGTGTGAGCGGTGAAGGCTGGAAGGCTTTTCTGTATTATTTCAACTGGGATGATGTCCCACAGCACAAAGGTGTGTCTTTTAAACAACCCAACTCTGCAACCGATAGCCTCTGTGGCTGCCTCCCAAGGTTTTTCCCTGAGTCGGCTTAACTGACTGCAGCCCGCACTTGCCTCCTCCACGATGAAAATTCCATCCTTGTGAGCACTTTGTCCTGAGGCAGGCAGGTCGAGACAGGAATTTTCTCAACTCCCGCTATCCACCTCGAAGATGAAAATCCAGGCCACAGCTTCCTGCTGTCTGTTTCCCTCCCTTCTTGATTAGGGCTATTACATTTGTGGTTTTCCAATCTGCTGGGACCTTTCCTGAATCTAAAGAATTTTGGAAAGAATAAATGAAAGGAAATAATGGCAGGTTTCTTAGTTCACTCAGGTTGATGGTTTTTGCTGCCACAAATATTGCTTTGCACCACTCAAGGTTAAATATGGTATCACAATCTAGTCTGTTGATTTGGCTCATTTCTGACTCTATTTCTTTCCTGTAATAGTAAATTCATAGTTTAGCTTGAAATATAGAGTCTGTCAGTGTGGAATGGTTTTGCCTACAGACGAGGTATCACTCTTGATTCTGCATCAAGAGGTTGTGAATTCAAGTGACACTTCAGGGGGAGAAATTGTGTAATGCTACTTCTCGCTTTCTTCATTGTGGTCAATGAAAAATGCCACAGAGGTAACAATCCATGGCGCTTTCCGTCCCCGGGGAATTGTCATAAATCTGTGTAGCATGCCAGAAGAACCCCTTGACTTTCTGCCAAATTTGACTTAACATTGGGAAAGAAGAAATCGACACCGCAGAGATTTCCAGATCTCTGTGGGCAGCTTTCTTTGAGGTCACTGCATTTGCTTTGCTGTTGAGCCCAAAATCTGGGCCATTATCTTAACAGTGAGGCCCTTTGGCATCAAAGGATTTTCATTGTGCAATATAAATGCAGGTTTATTTTTTAACCTCACAATAGAGATTCTTATCCCTGGAGGGCATTACATCTCATCTGCTACATGTATAAAGTTAATTTTAGTGCATAAGAGATTTTTTGCTGTTAGACCGGCCACACACTCCAAGGCACCATAGGCACAATCAACAATACACCCCATATCATCAATATATCATATTCTTTCCAAGAAGACAGAATCCACTCTTATCTTTCTTTTAAAAATAAATGTCACATTTGTTTTTTTTTATTTGTCTTGGTATTTGATGTGGGCATCACTGATAAGAGCAGTATTTATTGCCCATCCCTTATTGCCCTTGAGGAGGTTATGGTGAATCACCTTCTTCAACTGCAGCAGTCCATGTGGTGTAGATACACTCACAGTATTGGTGCGCAGGGAGTTCCAGGATTTTGAACATGTGATAGTAAATGAACAACCGATATATTTCAAAGTCAGGATGGTGTGTGACTTGGAGGGGTATTTGCAAGTGATGGTGTTTCCATGCATCTGCTGCCTTTGTTTTTGAGGTGATGTCAAATGAGCTTTGCTGAGTTGCCAACATTTTGGTGTATCCGTTATTTCTGTAAGTGCTCAAGTGTTGTGTTATTCAAGTATTGTACCATTAATATTTTGTTGTGTGCATTTGTGTGCATATACATTTATGTGCATGTCTTCTGCTTCTATGTGTAACTTGTAAATAAAATTCAGTTATCCTTTGGCCTTGATTACTTTGGCCTGCGCTGGAGCAAGTATAAGCAACGTTGCAAAAGTGATTGAATGACATCGCAGCACACTGTGGATTCTTGGTTCAGAATATTGTTGAACTGCTCTGCCCTTCAGAAAGAGAATCTCATGCCTGTTCATTAGGAGCTGATTGCCCTCTTCTGAGAGGATGGGTGTTGTACTGTTGGTTTTGGGGCCATAGGCAGACCAAAGACCTTCATGGAGGGCCTTCAGGTCGTGCTTACTGGGAGCTTCCTGAAGTGCTGCACTTTTACTTTCCTGACCAATCTGCCATGTGGGACCTTGTCAAATGCCTTGCTAAAATCCATGTACACAACATCCACTGCACTACCTTCTTCAACCCTTCTTGTCACTTCCTCAAAGAATTCAATCAAATTTGTGAGGCAAGACCTTCCTTTAACAAATCCATTCTGACCATCCCTGACTAGTCCATGCCTTTCCACATGACAGTTAATCCTATCTCTCAAGATTGATTCTACTAATTTGCTCACCACCGATTTAAGACTAACTGGCCTATAATTGTTTGGCATTTCCTTTGATCCCTTTTTAAACAGTGGAACTATGTTTGCATTTCTCCAGTACTTTTGTACCTCCCCTGTATCTAGTGAAGATTGGAAAATCATCCTCAGAGCATCTGCTATCTCCTCCCTGACTTCCTTCAGCAGCCTCGGAAACAATCCATCTGGCCTTGGTGACTTATTAACTTTCAAGGATTTCAATCTTTTGAGTACTTCCTCTCTCTATGACTATCCCGTTCAATATCTTGCAGTGTTCCTCCTGGACTACTATATCTACATCCTTCCTTTCCTTTGTAAGCACAGAGACAAAATATTCATTCAGAAACCTTCCCAAAGCCTCTGCATCTACATGCAAGTTTCCATCTTCATCTCTGATAGGTCCCACTTTTTCCTTAACTAACCTTTTAGCATTAATATATTGGTAAAACATCTTTGTGTTATCTTCAACGACACGATGCTCCTGACAACCCAATGGTCTGACCAACATTCAGCACCTCTAAGGAAGCGGGTAGAGCACATGTCTTGATGTCTCTCTCTTGTACAATAAAGTAGTCCAACCTGTGTCAAGTGTCAGTAGGTATGTCCCTGGGAGCTGATGACATTCCATCTGAAGAATTCAATTACAGAGGAGCTCAAACGGTTAGAAAACTCACTGGCCAGAATTTTCCTGTTGGCGTGCAGGAGTGGGCCCCACACACCTGCGCGTAAAATGATGTGGTGACATCGGGCCACTTAAGACCCTTGAGGCGTCAATCAATGGCGATTTTTCGGTGCCTGTGCAATCTTTGGGTTGGCACCGACTGAGCATCTGCCTGGTCCCCTGCAGTCCTCCAACTGCCGGTGCCATGGGCAGCCTCTGTCTCTGCCAGCTCCTCCAGTGACTGTGAAGTGCCCTCACCGCTCTGCCCCAGGACACTAGCCAATGTTCCAATTCCCATTGAGGTGCTAGTATCTGCACTGGTGCATGCCTGGCAGAGATAGCGTGATGCTGGTGAGCCTGTGACTCCAGGGCCCTCAGGTATGAGAGGGGGCCCCTGCTGCTCCTCCTCCTGGCCCTGATCCACTGATGCTGAAAGGAAGAACAAGAACATTGGATCAGCTAACGTGGAGACAATGTCAATGTGCGTCCCTGTCCCCCGGATCATTATGTGCTCATCCTTTCATAAGCAATGGTCAAGCCATGTTGCAGGCTTCAATCACTGAACATTCAGCAATGCCTTGGCTGTTGGAAGAACAATGGTGACCTCAATGCTGGACATACATACCTGGCCATGGCACCCCAGCCTCACCAACACCATTGGACCTGGGCACATGGCGCCTCTTCAAATCTAGGGCCTCCTGCTCGAAGCGGCTGAGAATCGCCAACAGGGCCAGCCCTCCACCAGTCCTCACCTGCCCTTAGGCATTATGTGAATTCTTCCCCTGAAAAAGAGAGAAGAGCATTGATTATTGCTACTTGTACCTGCATTCTCTTCACGCACGGCCCACCCCAATCAGAATGGGACATTGCAGGGCTCCAGTGCCTCCTCACCCCGCAGCTGCTGAACACTCTCACAAAGATGCCAGGCCTGTCCCCTCACCACACCATGGCCAAATGCTGCCTACATCACATTTGGCACCACATGGTCTAACCTTCGATAGCAAGGAGGCGCAAGCATGTGGAGCACAGAGGAGAGCAGATCAATCGGTGCCATGCCTCCTTGAAGCTCCCCTCCCAGCATGTCATTGCCCTGACTTCAACATGTCCTGGAGTTCCAGCTCTGCACCTAGGTGCAGCTCCTCCAGGTTGCCCCCAAAACAATAATGTGGGTCTCAGCGTACCACATACTGCACGTGCAGAACCCATCTCCTCACCACCGTCTCAGGGTGGCCTCGGCATGGGCAATATCTGCTGGCCCACTGAGCGAAGGACACATGCCGTCAATGATTCAATGCAGTCACTACACTCAGACTTTGGGGGTGGGGCGCCGGGGGGAAAGCCTACCTCCTAAGCTAAGTGACCGATGCCAACATGGTACTCACCCTTCCTGGGCGCAACAGGTCACTGGATCCAGGTGCGTCACACCACGTCGTGGGAGCTTACCACCTCTGCCACCTCCTCCCAGGCCCATTCGGTCATATGAGGGGGCCTCCTCCTCCTGTCCGGGGTACGAGCACCTCCTGCCATACTGCCACCTCCTCAAGAAGGGTAGAAAAGCAATCATCAGAAAAACGAGGTGAACAGCGCCGTCCTGCTCTACCCTCCTGCCCGGCCCGCTCACCAGCATTTCTCTGGGGAGCTCTTCCACTGGCCATGATTCGCAGCCTTTGATAGGCTGCAGGAGCTTTTTAAAACAGGTCACCAGGTGGCCATTGGACCCGGCAGTCATTGCAGTCCCGCTGCCGCCTGCCCACTCCCGCTGTCCTCGTGAGCCGCAATTCACACTGGGTGGGCCTTAATTGGCCCACCCGCGTAAAATGGCAGCACGGACCAGATCGCAGGTGGCGATCAGGTCCGCGCCTGCCTGCGCCCACTCCCGCACCGCCCACCCGACAGGCAGAAAATTCTGCCCACTAGCTTCTTGTGCTTAATTTGGAACCAAGGCATGGTGCCCAAGGATTACAATGTCACCTGTACAAACAGAAGGGAAGCAAGTCCATCTGCCACAAACATCATGGTATTTCACTTCTCTACAGTATTCCAGGCTCCATTAATAATTAGTAGGGACATAGAGCACAAGAGCAGGGAGGTTATGATGAACCATTATAAGACACTGGTTAGGCCTCAACTGGAGTATTGTGTACAATGTGGATGCCACGCTATAGGAAGGATGTGAACGCATTGGAGAAAGTGCAGAAGATGCTTACAAGAATGGTTCCAGGAATGAGACACTTCAGCTGCGAGGAAAGATTGGAGAAGTTGGAACTGTTTTCCTTGGAGTGGAGAAGGCTCAGAGGAGACTTGACGGAGGTTTCCAAAATCATGAAGGATCTGGGCAGGGTAGATAGGGAGAAGTTGTTCCCGCTCGTAAATGGATCAGGAACCAGAGAGCACTGTTTTAAAGTATGTTGCAAAAGAAGCAAATCCGAGGTGAGAAAAGTCTTTTTCACACAATGAGTCATTGGGATTTGGAATGCACTGCCTGGAAGTGTGGTGGAGGCAGGTTCAACTGAGGCATTCAAGAGGGCATTGGATGATCATCTAAATAGAAACAATGTGCAGGGCTGCGGGGAAAAGGCAGGATGTTGGCACTGAGTTAAAATGCTCAGAGAGCTGATGCAGACATGATGGGCTAAACTACCTCCTTCTGCATCATAATTATTCTGTGATTCTCTCCACAACAGGAAAAATTCTTGCAAGGGTTATTCCCCACAGGATTATCACTCATTTTACAAGCTCAGTGCACCCAGATTACAGTGTGGCTTTCCTGCTGGACAAGGAATGGTTGACATGATTTTTGTGGTGTGTCACATTCAAGAAAAGTCCTGTGAACAGAACAAAGACCTGCGCATGGTGTTCATTGACCTGACCAAGGTCTTCAATACAGTAAACTATGAAGGTCTGTGGAAGGTGCTGTACAAATATGGTTGCCCTAAAAACACATTTCATGACAGCATGATGGCCAGTGCGATGCCGAAAGTACCATATCACATGCCTTTCCTGTCACCAATGGCACCAAGAAAGACTGCAAAATGGTTCCAGTTCTGTTTGTCTGATGCATTTTGGCCATGCTCTTGTATACAGTAAAGTATCTCCACATAGGAGTACGCATTCAGTTCAGGACAGATGGCAACCTCTTCAATCTGCAAAGGCTCAAGGCTCACACAAAGATCACAGAACAGTTACTAAGTGAACTCTTGTTTACCGACAACTGTGCTCTCATAGCACACACTCAGGAGAATATCCAGCCGTTAGGTAACCACATTGCCTAAGTCTCAGGATGCTTCAGCCTTACAATAAGTCTGAAAAAGACAGAGATCTTGTACCAACCTGTCCCTGGCCACAAATCCCAAGACCCCATAGTCACAATTAACAATGCACCCCTCTATTCAGTTCAGAAGTTCTGCTATTTTGGGAGTATCCCCTCCAACAACACCACATTAAGTGATGAAATTGCCCAACACCTGGCAAAAGCAAGCTAAGCATTTGGCAGGCTCACCCACACGCTTTGGAGAAAACATGGATTTGTCTCATAACAAAGATCAAAATCTACCAGGCAGTGGTTCTCACGTCACTTCTCCAGGGCTGTGAGGTATGGACAACTTACCAACTTCACATAAAACAACCAGATGTCTTCCTTAATAATAAAAGCAAAATACTGTAGAGGCTGGAAACCTGAAATAAAAACAGGAAAAGCTGGAAAAACTCAGCACGGCTGGCAACATATGTGGAGTGGGAAACAGATTTAATATTTTGAGTCCATATGACTCTTCTTCAGAGCTCCGGCAACATCTGTGGAGAGAGAAAGAGCATTTCTCAGATGTGTGGATGTATTCTAGCTTTGCTGCTTAAGATGTTTCTGCAGCATCAATGGAGAAGTCTTTGTTGTTAAGCAATTTCAACATCTGAGGAGTACAGAGTTGGATCCTTGCAGGACAAGCAAGTGTCCTGCAACACCAGTGCCTTCACCCACCCCTCCATCAGTGACTTCATAGGAAGTATTTACAATCAGGTCTGCAAATCAAGACTTGGCTTAACATCAGGGCCTGATTTTATGCTCCTCCACTGGCAGGTTTGAAGGGGAGGGGCTCGTAAAATGCAGTGTGTTGCCTGCCTTCTGCCTTCCCACCTGCTCCTGACCTGTCTGCAGTTTTACAGGAGGCGGCTGAAGTGGAGGCAGCCCAACCCCCACCTTGTGTCTTTGGAGGCCCCTAAGTGACAAATTAATGGCTATTTAAGTGCTTCATCCCACCCCTGTTGCTGTTTTACCTGCAGCTTTTATTGAGTGAGCTGTGAACTGGTATCAGGCAAGGAAGTGGGGGTGGAACCTCCTCTGGAGTCCGCTTTGCCATCGGAGGCAACCCCATCAAGATCACACTTCCCTCTTTTACCCTCCCCCAAACATCTCAAACACAACACCCCACATCCCTCCCACCACTGCCAGCCAGGGCCAGCCAATACACCGGGTTAATCTCAGCCTGACCTCCATAGCCTCCTGTCCTTTGGGGGTTGGCTGTAATCCCCTCGAAAATGGCACTGCTGGGACTACAGAATTGCCGGCTCATCAGATAGGACGTCCTCCCCAGATGGGGGTGGAAATCTTGCACTGAGCTAACTAATTATGCCCTGCTGAGCATAAAATGTCTAAGGGACAGCCAGTTTCTTCATGGGCAGGCTCTCGACCAACTTTTTAGTCATGGGGCCAGGAACATGGCACCCTGTAATATCCAGCCCCACACTGGAGATGATACCAATCCAGATGGCGAACAACTGGTCTCCTTACCGAACATTCATCGATCGAAGCGTTGAGATATCATTATCAAATAAAAAAACACAGAAAATGCTGGAAAATCTCAGCAGGTCTGGCAGCATCTGTGGAGAGAGAAACAGAATTAATGTTCGAGTCCATATGAGCCTTCATCAGAGCTAAAGAGAAGTAGAAATATGATGAATTTTATACTGTTTAAGAGAAGGTGGGGCAGGTGGAGCAAAATAGAAGGTCAGGCTTAGGTGGGAGCTCAGAAGAGATTGACAAAGATATCATGGGCACAAGAGTGTTAATGGTAGTGTTAAAGACTAAAGAAGGTGCTGATAGTGGCATAAAGGTAAGATAGAAAAATGTGTAGCAGAACAAGCGTCAGCGCTCTGTGAAGGCACAACATAGAAACAAGTGACAGAGGGCCCTGTGGGGTGGGGGTGAGGGTGGGTGGGGTTTGCGGGGTTGGGGAAAAAGGGTAAAATTTTTAAAAAATGAATAAATAAAAAAATTTAAAAATGGATTAAAGAAAGGGGTAATGATGGAGGAGAGAGTTCATGGTCTGAAGTTGTTGAACTCAGGGTTAAGTCCAGAAGGCTGTAAAATGCCCAATCGGAAAATGAGGTGCTGTTCCTCCAGTTTGCGTTGGGCTTCACTGGAACAATGCAGCAGGCCAAGGACGGACATGTGGGCATGAGAGCAGGGTGGTGTGTTGAAATGACAAGCGACAGGAAGGTCTGGGTCATGCTTGTGAACTGAGTGAAGGTGTTCCGCAAAGTGGTCACCCAGTCTGCGTTTAGTCTTTCTAATGTAGAGGAGACCACAATGTGAGCAGCGAATGTTATGGAGCAAACTGAAGGAGGTGCAATTGAAGTGCTGCTTCACCTGAAAGGAGAGTTTGGGGCCTTGGACGGTGAGGTGGGAGGAGGTAAAGGGCAGGTTTGCACCTTCTGCATTGGAAGGTGCCATGGGAGGGGGTTGAGGTGTTGGGGGCGATGGAGGAATGGACCAGGGTGTCCTGGAGGGAACAGTCCCTACAGAATGCTGACGGTGGACGGTGAGGGTAAGATGTGCTTGGTGGTAGCATCATGCTGGAGTTGGCGGAAATGACGGAGGATGGTCCTTTGAATGCGGAGGCTGGTGGGGTGAAACATGAGAACAAGGGGGGCCCTATCATGGTTCTGGGAGGGAGAGGAAGGTGCGAGGGCAGAGACGCGGGAGATGGGTTGGACATGGTTGAGGGCCCTGCCAACCACAGTGGATGGAAAACCTCAGTTAAGGAGAAAGGAAGACATGTCAGAGCACTGTTTTGGAAGGTAGCATCATCAGAACAGATGTGATGGAGGTGGAGGTTACAGGAAGCAGGGTGTGAGGAGCAATAGTTGAGGTAGCTGTGGGAGTCAGCGGGCTTGTAATGAATATTGGTAGACAGTCTATCACCAGAAATGAAGACAAAGAGGTCAAGGAAGGGAAGGGAAGTGTTGCAAGGGTACATGTAAAGGTGAGAGAAGGGTGGAAATTGGAAGCAAAATCGATAAATTTTTCCAGGTCCAGTTGAGAGCATGAAGTGACACTGATACAGTCATCGATGTACCAAAGAAAGAGTTATGGGAGGGGGAATGGAACAAGGAATGTTCCACATACCCTACAAAAGACAGGCATAGCTGGGACTGATGCAGCTACCCATAGCCACACCTTTATTTGGAGGAAGTGAGACAAGTTAAAGGAGAAGTTGTTCAGTGAGAGAACAAGTTCAGCCAGACACAGAAGGGTGATGGTGGATGGGGATTGTTTGGGCCTCTGTTCGAGGAAGAAGCAGAGCTCTCAGAATACCATCCTGTTGGGGGATGGAATGTCGAGGTCCATGGTGAAGAGGAGGCAATTAGGGCCAGGGAACTGGAAATTGTTGATATAACATCATGTTTTCATCGTCAAATAAAATTCATTATTTTTGGTTTAGCCTGAAATGATTCACTCTAACATCTCAGCATATAGCTTTGTGTGTAAAATCCTGTAGTACGATGGTAATTGCCAGTCTTGTGATATGATACCTGGAAGGCCCACACGGTTCAAATCCTCAGGGGGCCTTGGAGACACCAATGAGTCCTGAAATGACGTGTGGAAATGTTAAGAATGAAGACCCAATCAGAGATTAAATAGCTAAGCACCAGTAAGCAACCAGCAACAAATTATCTCCAAATTGGCACTACTCAAATTGGTAAGGCTGCTGACCTTTTTTATGCCTCCCGTGGATGAGGTATTGCAAATTATGGGCTGCTTGCCTGCCTGTTTTGTCCGTGTGACAAGAAAAAAATCGCACAGGCAGCCTTAAATCGCCATCAGTTGGGTTGTCAAGGGCCTTAACTAAGGGTCTTAATTAATGGCGGGCACGGCTCCGACTCCCACACGCGCCCGCCAACCAAAATATCGTGCGCATGCACGATGATGTCGGGCTGCTCACCTGGCATCATCGCTCATTACTTTACGCTCGTTTGGGTCGGGTGCACGCCCACCTGACGAGTGGAAAATTCTGCCCATGGTGTCCCATTCATGTGGTATATAAGTGTACCAATTTCAGTTTGTAAAGAAATCGTGTATGCTTGTATAAATTGCCTTCTGTGAGTATTTTAAAAGGAAAGGTTAAATTGAAACTGTTGCGGCCTCTAGAGCATCATTATAACAACATTGTTTTTTTCTCCAGCTGACTGTTTTCAATTATTGCCAACTACACCACATTAACAGATGTTGCTCTGCTACCATTATTTACCCTGGGGCTAAATCTCAGTAACTAAGGAACTGAATGAAATGGTAAGATGGAACCAATCCAAGATCGAAATGTTTAAAATTCAATTATTGCCCTCAGCCCCATTTAAACCACCAACAGTGATAGGTCCTGATTTCCATACAGTTTTGAATGTACAATTCTTCAGAATCTTGCTGAAAAGAGAGACATGTTGATGAAGCTTTTCATCTTGCACTCATCAGAACAAATGCAAGAATGCCAGATTTCAAATGATCACAGTAATTTATACTACAGGAGGAAAGGGTGATGATTGCATCAAACTTGTAAAATGGCTCCTTTACGCTTGCTAGATGCAACATACATTCATATGCAGGGACCTGCTCTCTGAAAACAAAGGGAATATGTTCAAGCTTTTTACCTGTTTTGAATTAGTTGGGAGCTTGGGGAGCCTATAGTTTCCTGTTGCTTTCTCCATGGCAACACCAGTCATAGTCAACTTGCCAACTAATCAGCACCCCCTTCTCCTGTAATATAAATTGCTGTGATCGTTTGAAATTAGACATGCTTGCATTTGTCCTGATGAGTGCAAGATGAAAAGTTTCGACAACATGTTTCTCTTTCCAGCAATATTAGAATTCTTTTCTATATTTCTCCCGAATTTCTGGAGATTCTGCTGTAAAGAATTCTTCAACCACAAATAATGAATGTAGGCTTCTGTAAGTTGATTATAAAATGATGTGATTTTTGTTTCAGTATATCATTTATTAGTGCAGTTTTGATATACAGTACAAGACAAATAATTCCCATTGTGCACTGTCCATTGAAAAATAAATGATCATAGCATTTTGCTTCGTCAAGACTCTGGAGATTTTAGATTTATTAGGGCAATAGAATTGTACTGTCAGGCATGTCACCTCCTGTGTTTGGAGTTGCGCATCCAGGATTCCTCATTTCCTCATATACTTTGTCATACAGGTACATTTGAAACAGCAAACAAAACTAAAATTGTAACTGTATCTGAGTTTAAGGATCACCGGACATGATGACAAATGTTGGCACTTTATAGTTGAACAGTGCCAGTGATTCTGAAAATGCCCTGCAGCTGAAATGGATTTTCAAACAAGGCTTTCATACTAATATGAGAAGCAATGGCATCTATGAGAATGACATGTTTTGAATCTATGTTCAATCAATAAAAAGTCATTTTGAAATGATTTTGTTGAATTATTTGTTGATAAACATGTTTTGTTTCTGTGCAGAAAAATAAGGTGAATTTTTTTAAGAGTTGTGGTTTCACCAGATTGTTCACATTTTACTGTGCAGGAAATGTTTGCAACAGGAACTTCCATGCTCACCTACGTGTGCAACTGTTCATGATTTATGTTTGGAGTTAAATGTGTTGTAGTAAAGTTATTATTTTGACCCCAGTGCCAATAAATGCTGTCTTATAGGTCGATCAAGAGATTGAAAATTGTCATACCTTTGGAGTGACATGAGGGCCAATTTCGATGGGTGAGAGCAGATCTGGCCAAGCTAAATTAGAATCAAAGATTGGCAGGCAAAACTGTAATGGAACAATGGATGGCCTTTAAAGAGATAGCTTGAGTGCATTCCCATGAGGGAGAAAGTTAGGGCAAGCTAAGCCAGAGCTCCCTGGATGAAAGAGATTGAGTGTAAAATGGAGCAGGGAAAGGGTGCATCTGACAGATGTTTGGTTGATAATATAAGCGAAAACCAGCTTGAGCATAGAAAGTTCAGATGGAAAGTGGAAAAGGAAATAAGGGAGGCAATGACTGAGTGTGAAGAAGAGACTGGCTGTTAACATGAAAGGGAATCTAAAAGCCTTCTATATGTATATAATTAGTAAAAAGATAGTATGAGGAGGAATGGGGTCGATTAGAGACCAGAAGGAAATCTACACATGGAGGCAGAGGGCATAACTGAAATACTAAATTAGTACTTTGCATTTATCTTTACCAAGTAAGAAGATGCTGCCAGTCACCATGAAAGAGGGGGTAGTTTTTTAAATTCATTCATAGGATGTGGGCATCGCTGCCAGGCCAGCATTTATTACCCATCCCAAGTTGTCCCAGTTCAGGGGGCATTTAAGAGTCAACCAATTGCTGTGGGTCTGGAGTCACATGTAGGCCAGACTAGGTAAGGATGACAGATTTCCTCCCCTAAAGGGCATTAGTGAACCAGATGGGTTTTTACAACAACCAACAATGGTTTCATAGTCATCATTAGATTTTTAAATTCCAGCTTTTTATTGAATTCAAATTCCACCATCTTGCCGTGGCAGGATTCGCACCTGGGTCCCCAGGGCATTCCCTGGGTTTCTGGATTACTAGTCTAGTGACAATTACTAGTCCAGTTGAGACAATAAATGGGCTAAAATTGATAAAGTAGAGATATCAGAAAGGCTGGCTATACTTGAAGTTAATAAGTCACCTCAGATGCATCTGAGGATACTGAGGGAATAATTACAGAGGCATTAACTGTAATCTGAAGTATAGGGGTGCCTTCTTAGATACAGGGGTGGTGCCTTAGGATTGGAGAATTGCAAATGGTATATCTTTGTTCAAAAAGGGTGTAAGATAAACCCAGCAACTACAGGACAGTCAGTTCAAATTTGGTGGTGGGAAAGCTTTTAGAAACAATAATAACAAAAATAAAAGCCTCTTGGATAAATATGGATTAATTAAGTGAAACCAGCACAGATTTGATAAAAGCAAGTTGTGTTTAACTAAACTGATTTTTTTGATGAGGTATCAGAGAGGACTGATGAGGGTAATACATATAGTGCATGTGGGCTTCCAAAAGGCATTTGATAAAATGCCACATACAGGCATGTCAGCAACATTGAAGCTCATGAAATAAAAGGGACTGTGGCAGAATTGGTATGAATTTGGTTGAGTGACAGGGAACAGAGTAGTGGTGAACGATTGTTTTTAAAACTGGAAGAAAGTATACACTGGGGTTCCTCAGACATTGGTGCAAGAACCACTGCTTTATAAAACCTTTATAAAACATTGGTTTGGCCTCAGATGTAATATTGTGTCCAGTTCTGGGCACTTCATAGAGTCATAGAGTCATAGAGGTCTACAGCACAGAAAATGGCCCTTCCGCCCATCGAGTCTGCACCAGTCAAACAAGTACCTAACTATTCTAATCCCATTTTCCAGCACTAGGCCTTATATGCCATGGCCTCGCAAGTGCATATCCAAATACTTCTTAAATGTTATGAGGGTTTCTGTCTCTATCATCCTTTCAGGCAGTGAGTTCCAGATTCCCACCACCCTCTGTGTGATAAAATATTTCCTCACATCCCCTCTAAACATCCTGCCCCTTACCTTAAATCTGCCACTACACTTTTTGCAGGCTATGAAAGCTTTGGAGAGAATGCAGAAAAGATTTACAAGAATGGCTCCAGGGATGAAGGACTTCAGTCACATTGAGAGATTGAAGAAGCTGTGATGTTATCCTTCTATAAGAGAATGTTAAGAGGAGCTTTGATAAAGGTGTTCAAAATCATGAGGATACAGGCAGGCTGGGTGAATGGGAGTTCACATGACAGATGAAATTTAATAGAGAGAAGTGTGAAATTGTTATAAACTTGGAGTGCAGGGCAGGTTTCTTGAAAGAAACAGCAAGCTTTATTTACAGAGCTCCTGATGAGGCTACATGCTTGTTTCAAGACCTGAATTCTAGGAAAGCTACACCCCTAAGATTATCCACACTTAGGGTTGATTTGTCTGCACAGTCACATGATCTCCATAACAGCAACAAAGGTTCAACTTACAATTACTGCAGAAGTGATATATTTTGGTGGAAAGAATAACGAGAGGCAGTAGAAAATAAATTGTGCAAGGAGGGACGCGATGGCATAGTGGTATTGTCACTGGACTAGTAATCCAGAGACCCAGGGTAATGCCCTGGGGACCTGGGTTTGAATCCCGCCAGAGCAGTTGGTGTCGATTGTTGTAAAAACCCATCTGGTTCACTAATGCCCTTTAGGGGGAAGGAAATCTGCCATCCTTACCTGGTCTGGCCTACATGTGTCTCCAGACCCACAGCAAAGTGGTTGACTCTTAAATGCCCTCTGAACAAGAGCAATAAATGCTGACCTAGCCAGAGATGCCCACAACCCATGAGTGAATTTTTAAAAAAATGTATTGATAGGAGTGACTACATGTTGTTGTGGAGATGAAGCCCTGCCTTCACACTGAGGATACCCTCCATCGTGTTGGCACTACCACTGTGCTAAATGGGATAGATTTCAAACAGATCTAGCAACACAAGCCTGGGCATCCATGAGGCATTGTGGGCCATCAGCAGCAGCAGAATTGTATTCAAACACAATCTGTAACCTCATGGCCTGGCATATCCACCACTTGACCATTACCATCAAGCCAGGGGTCCAATGAAGAGTGCAGGAGGGCATGCCAGGAGCAGCACACGTCATACCTAAAAATCAGGCACCAACCTGGTGAAGCTATAACACAGGACTACTTGCATGACAAACAGCATAAGCAGCAACTGATAGACAGGGCTAAGCGATCCCACAGCCAACGGATCAGATGTAAGCTCTGCAGTCCTGCCACATCCAGTTGTGAACGGTGGTGGACAATTAAGCAACTCATGGGAGGAGGAGGCTCAACAAACATCCCCAACCTCAATGATGGAGGAGCCCAGCACATCAGTGCAAAAGATAAGGCTGAAGCATAATCTTCAGCCAGAAGTGCCAAGTGGATGATCCACCTCGGCCTCCTTCAGCAGTCCCCAGCATCATAGATGCCAATTTTCAGCCAATTCAACTCACTGCATGTGATTTCAAGAAATGGCTGAAGACACTGGATACTGCAAAGGCAATAGTACTTGACATGCCCCTAGCCAAGCTGTTCCAGTACAGCTGCAACATTTGCATCTACCCGGCTATGTGGAAAATTGCCCAGGTGTGTCCTGTACACAAAAAGCAGGACAAATCCAACACAGCCAATTACCACCCCGTCAGTCTACTCTCGATCATCAGTAAAGTAATGGAAGGGGTCATCAACAGCTCCTGACCTCATTACAGCCTTGGTTTAAACATGGGCAAAACAGCAGAACTCCCAAGGTGAGGTGAGAGTGATTGCCCTTGACATCAAGGCAGCATTTGGCCAAGTGTGGCATCAAGGAGCCCTAGCAAAACTGGAGTCAATGGGAATCAGGGTGAAAACTCTCCACTGGTTGGAGTCCATCTTGGCACAAGGGAAGATGGTTGTGGTTATTGGATGTCAGTCCTCTCAGCTTCAGGACATTACCACAGGAGTTCCTCAGGGTAGTGTCCTCAGCCCACCATATTCAACTGCTTCATCAATGACCTTCCTTCCATCATCAGGTCAGAAGTGGGGATGTTCGCAGATGATTACACAATGTTCAGCACCATTCATGACTCCTCATATACTGAAGCAGTCCATGTCTAAACGCAGCAAGACCTGGACAATATCCAGGCTTGGGCTGAAAAGTGGCAAGTAACATTCGCGCCACACAAGTGTCAGGCAATGACCATCTCCAACAAGAGAGAATCCAACCATCCCTCTTTGATGTTCAATGGCATTACCATCATTGAATCCCCCACTATCAATATCCTGGGGGTTACCATTGACCAGAAACTGAACTTGACTAGCTATATTAAAATTGTGGCTACAAGAGCAGGTCAGAGGCTGGGAATCGTGCGATGAGTAACTCACCTCCTGACCCTCCTAAGCCTGTCCATCGCCTACAAGGCACAGGTCAGAAGTGTGATGGAATACTCCCCACTTGCCTGGATGAGTGCAGCTCTCACAACACTCAAGAAGCTTGACACCTTCCAGGAAAAAGCAGCCCGCTTGATTGGAACCACATCCACAAACATTCACTCCCTCCACTGCTGACACACAATGGCAGTGGTATGTACCATCTACAAAATGCACTGCAGGAATTCACCAAGGCTCCTTCGGCAGCACCTTCCAAACCCATGACCACTACCATCTGGAAGGACAAGGGCAGCAGATAAATGGGAACACCACCACCTGCAAGTTCCCTACAAGTCACTCACCATCCTGACTTCAAAATATATTGCCATTCCTTCATTGTCACTGGGTCAAAATCCTGGAACTCCATTCCTAACAGCACTGTGGGTGTACCTACACCACATGGACTGCAGCAGTTCAAGAAGGCAGCTCACCAACACCTTCTCAAGGACTACAAGGGATGGGCAATAAATGCTGGACTAACAGCGAAGCCCACATTCCGTGAATGAATTCATAAAAAACAATTCTAAATGGATGCAGGAACAGAGAGACCTGCGGGTATAGCTGCGCAAATCATTGAAGGTGTCAAGGTAGGCTGAGAAGGTTAGAACAGCATATGGGGTTCTGGGCTTTATAACTCAAGGCATAGAATATAAAAGTACATTGGTTATGAAGAGCCTTTATAAAACACTGGTTTGGCCTCAAATGTAGTATTGTGTCCAGTTCTGGGCACTGCACTTTTTGCAGGCTAAGAAGACTTTGGAGATGGTGCTGAAAAGATTTACTAGAATGGCTCCAATGATGAAGGACTTCAGTCACATTGATAGATTGATGAAGCTGTGACATTCTCCTTCTAGAAGAGAATATCAAGAAGAGATTTGATGGAGGTGCTCAAAATCACGAACGGTCTGAATGGTGCATGTAGAAACTATTTCCTTTGGCAGAAGGGATCTGAACCAGAGGATACCCATTTAAGGTGGATGGCAAAACAAAAAGCAATGGCTATATGTAGAAAACTTGTTTTACGCAGTGAATGGTTAGGATCTGGAATGTAGTGCCTGAGAATGTGGTGGAAGCAAATTCAATTACGGCTTTCAAAAGAAAATTGGTTAAGTAACCAAAGAGAAAAGTTTTGGTGGGCAATGGGAAAAGGACTGGGGAAGGGGCATGGCTGATTTGCTCTTGCAGCGAGTTGCCATGGACATTGCAGGTCCAATGCTCTCATGTGCTGTAACCATTCTATGATTCTATGAATCGCTCCAGGTCCCCAAATTAGTCCAAATCCCCTGAATCACTCCAAGTGCCCTGAATCAGCCCAAGCCTCTTATTCAGTCCAAATCCCCTGAATCAGTTCAACTTCCAGTACCTCATCCAAGTGACCTTCCTGCATCTTTTCATCTCTCAGCACATACTGTAAATACTGGTGGGCTACTTGTGAAATCTTTCACAACCAGGCCAATTGTATTTTACTTCATGCGTGCACATGTACACAGCCAACAGGGGTTAAGATCAGGAATCCTTCTTGGTTCTTTTCATATCTTAAGGCTAGTTAGGCACTTCCATTCACAGGGCTAGTTAGTTCAGTAGAAAGCAAGAATAAGACCACAGGCCTGTGCTCCTCAGTTTCACAGGATATAATGTGTTTACTCTTGAAACCATTGGGAACAATTTAATGGCTTAAATTATATCTGTTTGTATTTTTAAAAAATCTATGTATGGGTCTATTTTTTTGAAAAGTCCAAGCAAACACAGTCTCTTCCTTACAGGAGGATAAAGTTCACAAGAGCAGGATTACTGCCAACCTGTGAAGAGCTTTCCTGAACCTGATGGAATTTGTGTGGTCAACGCTTTAATAGATTTTATGTTGGGCTAGGAGTGCAATTCCTATAACACAGGAATAAATCATGTTGCTGCAGAATTTAAAAATGGTCCCAGAGCTCAAATTGGCATCAGGTTCTTGCAGTAAGTTCAGGAAAGTAATGATTACTCCTCCAGTTTTCCACAGAATGTAGAGTTGTGGTGATTTTTTTTGAGCTAAATAATTTGAATGAGTTCTTTTATTATGGTGTCGTCTTCAGGACACAACAGAACTTCCAAAAAAAGGGCTCAGATTGCCAGTGGCAGAACAAAGTAAACCCGAAGCAGACTTACAAGCTTTTCTTGCTAAAAGAAATAAATTTTTAAAAAATGTTTATTGGTTAATATAGTGTGGGAACAAATAATGCCAACCTCAGAGGATAAAGTTTTCATTTAGTTGAAGGGCAAATGTGCAGAGAATGAACTGTTCGCTTTTTGATGAGTTAAATAATTATACTTAGGGAGTCTGAATTTTTCAGTTGATGGGTGGGCTCAGTGGGAGTGGGCGGGGGGGTGATCGTGGAGCCGCCCGCGATCAGCTCCGCGCCGCCATTTTACACGGGTGGGCCAATTAAGGACCCCAGCATAAGACACAAGCGGCACCTGTGCAGGCGGTGGGGTGAGGGGGAGTTGGGGCCAGCACTCTTTTGCGCATGCACGCGAAAAAGCGCTTCAATCTCCTGAGGCACAGAGCTACCTCAGGGAGATTGAAGCGCTTTTAAAATAAATAAATAAATGGGTTAAAAATGTAATTAAACACGTCCCCTCATGTAACTGTATTTTTATATTTCAGAAATGTTTAAAATTTAATTAATAAAAGCTTCAGGAAATCTCATCCCGCTCACGGGTGAGGTTTCCTAAAAAAATGTAAAGGCCGCTTGGCCTTTTCGCCTACCCACCAATCGTAAGGTTGGACAGGCAGCGTAAAGTTGACCTGAATTACTTCCTTAATGGCCTTAATGGGCTGTTGAAATATTGGCGGGCACGCAGCTAACTCCAGCACGCGCCCACCGAGTCAGCACGATGACATCGGGTCGCACGCCCAACGTCATTGCGCATCATTTTACACACTGGCCTGTCAGGCCCACCCTGCAAGCCGACTGAAAAATTCAGGCCAGGGAGAAACAAAGCCCCAAAGTACTGAGTAACTTTTACTGACATTTGCCCCAGGAATCCCCATTGCCCAGGTAAAAATATCAGAAATCGATCCTCATCAAGAGCCTGCCCACTGTCTTTAATTGGGTGGCGAGCACAGAGGCAGCCAATTAGGAGGACACTGCCAGGGATGTTGCTTTGCCCTTTTCACTCCTGGCAAGTGTGGGCTTGGCATTGGAAACCTGAAGCCCACAGCAAAATCCAGCCCAGTTTGTCACAGTGACTGAAAAAATTTGAGTTGTTTGGTCCAAAGTTTGGATTCAATAAATTTCTTTGCATCCAGTACTGGATGTTGGATCAGCAGCCATGCTAAAGAGGTGGAAGAATTGAGAGGGGTGGTATTGAGGTAGAGCTGGGTGTCATCAGTGTACATGTAGAAACTAATGCTATGTTTTCAGAGGATGTTGCCAAGGGTAGCTTGGAGGTGAGAAACAGGACGGGGCCAAGGATAAATCCTTGGACGACACCAGAGGCAAGATCAGGAAGAGAAGTCATTGCAGATGATTCTCCGGCTATGACTGAATAGATAAACATTGAACCAGGTGAGTACAATCTCACCCATCATACGATTATGGAGAGATTTTGAAGGAGGATGGTGTGGTCAACCATGTCAAAAACTGCTAACAGGTTGAGAAGGATGGGGAAAGAAAGTTTATCTTTGTCACAGTCACAGAGGATATAATTTGTGACTTTGATTTTTTTTCATTCATTCACGGGATGTGGGCTTTGCTGACTGGGCCAGCATTTAGTTCCTGTCCCTAGTTAGCTTTGAGAAGGTGGTGGCGAGCTGCCTTCTTGAACTGCTGCAGTCCATGTGGTGTAGGTACACCCACTGTGCTGTTAGGAAGGGAGTTCCAGGATTTTGACCCAGCGGCAGTGAAGGAACGGTGATATATTTCCATGTCAGGATGCTGAGTGACTTGGAGGGGAACTTCCAGGTGGTGATGCCCCCATCTACCTGCTGCCCTTGTCCTTCCAGATGGTAGTAGTTGTGGGTTTCGAAGGTGCTGCTGAAGGAGCCTTGGTGAATTCCTGCAGTGCATCTTGTAGATGGTACGTACAGATGCTACTGTGTTCGGTGGTGGAGAGAGTGAATGTTTGTGGATGTGGTGCCAATTAAGTGGGCTGCTTTTTCCTGGAAGGTGTCAAACTTCTTGAGTGCTGTGGGAGCTGCACTCATCCAAGCAAGTGGGGAGTATTCCGTCACACCCCTGACCTGTGCCTTGTAGATGATGGACAGGCTTTGGGGAGTCAGGAGGTGAGTTGCTTGTTGCATGATTTCTAGCCTCTGACCTGCTCTTGTAGCCACAGTATTTATATGGCTAGTCAAGTTTAGTTTCTGGTCAATGGTAACTCCCAGAATGTTGCTAGTGGGGGATTCAGTAATGGTAATGCCATTGAATGTCAAGGGGCGATGGCTGGATGCTCTGGTACTGTAGTTTGAGGGTGCAGGGAGTGCCTGCAAGTGGGCGGGGGGGTTTGGGGGGGGGTTGGGGGTTGTTGGTGGGGGGGTGGATCCTGACTGGAGGGATTACAACATGAAACTCCAGGAAAGATGATCACAGATTTGTGAGGCAACATGTTCATGAACTTGTAGAAAGAAAACAGGCACTGGTACTCGAAAGGGTTTGACAGACACAGAGAAATGGTTCACTGAACTTAACATTTTTATTGCTGTATTTGAAGGTTATGGGGACATTTTTTGCTGAATAGGTGCTTATAAAGCCTCCAAGGTGTCCACGCTGGAGTCTTAAGCTGCAATGCCAGATCAGCCCATATTTAGAGCAAGATGTTCTCTTGTTCAGGGAGTTGAAGCCTGCTTTAGGAATGGTTGCTTGGGGGCCCATTAAACAGCTGATTGCCACTTAAAATCCCTGCTAGTGCTCATTAAAGAGACTGTGTTTACTTTATCTCTCATTTTGTTAATTTAGTTTAATTGTTTGACTCCAAAAGAGTTAAAGAAGCTGAATGGCATTACTGTGGCTAGCACTTCAACCAATGCCCTCTCCTAACAGCTAGTTAAGAGTGAACAAGACATTGATATTTATTTCAAGCACAACTTGAAGGGACACTCATTATTTCATATCATTGTTGCTGGAGCTGTGAAGTGGATCCTTGAAACATATTGAGAGATTTTCTGGGACACATTGTCAAGAATTCACCAACATGCTAATAATATTTATTGTGGAAATTCTCTGAAGGTTTCACCTAAGAATCATAAATTCTGTGCTACTCTGCTTTTTGGACACCTTATAGGCATCATCAGGATAAAGGGAGTCTTTGGGTATTGGCATTTTGCTAGGGACCCTCCTTGGTCTGGAGGGTTTTTGGGAGGAACACATGAGGCCAGGCAGAGGAGCAGCAGCTGCTACAGGAGAGAAAAATATATGATCCATTCACAAAGACTGTGAGGTGTGTTTTTTCTTCCAACTATGAAATGCTTTCAACTTAATTCTTCTGGTCATTTAAGGTGATTGACAAAAGAACCAATGGTGACAGAAGGTAAAACTTCTAATGCAGCAAGTGGTTAGGATTTGGAATGTCTGGCCTGAGAGTGTGGTGGAGGCAGGTTCAATCAGAGCTTTCAAAAGGGAATTGGATAGCACATGAAGGGAAACAAAATTGCAGGTCCATGGGGAAAGACAGGGGAGTGGGACATTTTTATATTCTTTCATGGGATTTGGACATCATTGGCAAAGCCAGCATTTGCTGCTCATCCTTAATCGCCCTTGAGCGGCTTGCTAGGCCATTTCAGAGGGCAGTTAAGAGTCAACCGCATTGCTGTGGGTCTGCATCACATATAAGTCAGACCGAGTAAGGATGGCAGATTTCCTCCCCTGAAAGATATTAATGAACCAGGTGGGGGGTTTTTTAAAGACAATCGATGACATTTTCATGGTTTTGGTTACTGAGGCTAGCTTTCTATTCCAGATTTATTAATTGAATTTAAGCTCCACCAGCTGTTGTAGTGGGAACCCATGAACTATTGAACCCATATCCCCAGAGCCTGGACCTCTGGATTACTAGTCCAGTGACATTACCACTACGGCACCATCATCCCTACCACAGTTTTCTCCCTAGCTGAATTGCTCTTGTGGAGAATCAAAATGGACACAGCAGGCTGAGTTGTCTTCTTATATGCTGTGCTCATTACATGATTCTATTGTCATTGTAGCACTACAATAATAAAATGATAAAAGCAACTGCAGATGCTGGAAATCCAAAACAAAAACAAAAATACCTGGAAAAACTCAGCAGGTCTGGCAGCATCCGTGGAGAGGAACACAGTTAAAGTTTCCAGTCCGAATGGCCCTTCAACAGAACATGTTTTGAACAGGTACAAGTTGTGGTGCCAACTCTGAAACTGAGAGCAGATGCTGGATGAACCTTGATTAAGTTAAGCTGGCCCTCCCAATATTTCAAAAGTAATGAGTATGACAACTAAAATTGCAACCGTATATTACAATGAGGTCATCAGAACTCTCAGGTTATGTTTATAGCACAAAAGAAAGTGAGGTGAATGAAAACAGAACTCCTAGAATTTCCAGTTCTTTTTGATGTTAGTTTGCAGTGAAGACTACATTTGGAACAAACGGATGTCGTTTCCAGAGAAATCTTCTCAACGTTGATTCTGATGCACTCAGCTTTCTGTTTGATGTTTAATCAAAGTGACAAACCACTTCACACAGAGCTTGAGAAAATAAACGTTCTAGGTCACATTCTTAATTGCAGCAATAAATTGATCCAGATTGGAACAAACATGGCTGTAAATCAATTGACTTTACATTATTTTCACGTGAATTCCTAAAATGTGTAATCACTTACAATGAAATGTTGAATAGATCTCCACCAATCATCACATGGGGCTGACATAACTTAAGCACGCCTTCAAAAGTTGTGATTTATGTGATTTGGCTTTTTAGTAATTGATTACTTTTTGCAATCCTTTGATTCTCATAGTAGTCTCTATCCTAGCACAGTGATGGGCCCAACAAGGTTATTATATTTTGAATTTCATATATTAAAATAAATTTCTATTGTGTTTTGGTCAATGCTCATTTATATGATTTCTTTTAGGTTTCCCTTTTTGTCTTCTGTAAATTATCTAGGATATTTTCTCACAAATGCCACCGATCCTTTGATACATTGTCAATGTTGCCAGTTGTCCCATGTTGTTGGAATATTCAGGCATGTGGGCCATCACAGGCAAACCTTGTTATCTAACAGTTACACGCATGGGCTACCAATTTGAATGCAAGTGATTCATTAAGAATTGGAACTGTGACTGTTTGTTCACCTTCCTTGCTTGCTGTTACGATATGAAGTTTATAAGATTGTTGTTTTGACAGTGTCTCTTTAATTTAAGGTAAAGTGGAGTAGTGAAGGGGCTCATGTGACCTGCTTTGAATTCTTTTTGATAACAAGCCTAGGTTGCTATGGGGACAGTGAGGCCCAGGTTATTTTACTGGGAAGAAGGTGCAAGATATTCACATCCACAGTCAATGGCAAGAGCATCTGTGCTGACTCTTTGTAGGCTATTAGTCTTCAACTCTCACAGGGAGGTGTTGGGGATGTTAGGTTTTGTAAACAGTTAAACATTAAACTGTCTATTTAAGTTTAAGATAGAATGGAGTGTGGGAGTCCAAAGGGTAGCTAATTAGCATTTTTACCTGGATACAAAGGTCCATGAGATTCATGTCACCATGGAGATGGGCTTTGGGAAGAAAGAAGTCTACAGGAAGCTATTGTAGGATTGGGTTTCAGGTTTTCTGAGAAGATCCCTGAACCTCTCAGAGGTAGTGGGAGAGAGAGAGCACAGAGAGGTAGAGGCAGCCAGTCTCTATTGTTCCCCATGCAGGATGTGGCTGGGAGCTCATGCTTGGATTGAAGAGACCAAGGTCATGAAGAATTAAACGGGGCTGGAAGATTTGCCTAGAGGGAGTAATCTCCGGGATAGCCCTCATCATGAAAATCAGTTTAGAGATTAAAATTTATTTGTCTGGAAAAGGAAAATGGAAGTGAGCCAAGAGTAACTTTAGACAGTTTCCTGGAGAATGAAGTGTCTACTTAAGGAGCAGAATAAAGTATAGATTTGGAGGACACTTTAATTTTGAAAGTTAAATTGCGGATCTTTTCTGTAGTTTAAAGTAAATGTTGCCTATAAAAAAAAAAAGCCATTTTACCTGCCGGCCGCAATGGCAGGTTTTTGTGCCGTATCGTCCCATTCCCACCTCATTAATTATGCAGGCTCAGGAAACATGCCATCTCACTTGTGGGCAGTCTCCTCGTGAAGGAAGCTAACCCTAACCTCCCACCCATGGTATCAAGGGTATGAGGGGCTATTGTGAGTGGGTGGATGGCATGGGTTGGCTTTGAGGGTATAAAGAACCATTGAGGGTGGGGGACATGGCTTGGCATGAGTTGAAATGGATAGGCCATGGGGAATGGTTGGGGTGGTGAGGGAATATGAGGGTTGAGGGCTAGAGGGCCTAACATTGAACAAAATAACTGGATAAAGTCCCAGAGAACTGAGATGGGCCTTTTAACCAGCCCAACTCGGCACCTGGCAGCTCCTGTGGCCACCTGCGTCCAGGGGCTGGCAGGCCCATCTCTAGGACACACCTGCCCCCATGGGAGGTAAATTGCATTTTACAAGCCACATTTTCCTGAGGCCAGCACACCGATCTGGGAAACTTCCCGAATCCCACTATCCACCTCTAACATGAAAATCCAGCCCTGTGTCACTGGAGGGACTCTGCACATATTTTCAAATAAGTATGCACTTGCTGGCCTAACTTTCAAGCTCAGTATCTTGTAACTCCCTGGCCTTATTTAAATGGCACTGGCCGATTTCCTTGCTTAATTCGGGCTGGATTAGAATGCAGTGTGTCTGCCAACAGATGAAGATCAGTCAGCCCTTGCCTCTGAAAGCACAACAGTAGGGTGGGTGAGGGTGTAACTTTCCTTATGGGGCCTGAAGGAGCACATCAGCCCCACCTGTCCAACAAAAAAAAAATTGATTTATTTGGAAAGTCTCTTCATCCTTCCCATCAGCTATCGAATTGCTTCAGTCCAAATGGAAATCTGCAGCAGTTTTCTGCTCAGCCCCAGTGAAAAGGTCATTGGGGTCACATTGAGACAGTAGGACCTTGATTTGCAGAAATCCATGAAGCTGCCTCTCGCTGCAGGCAACACCCCTTCCGCTTGCAGAGCCGTACCGGTTTATATCTTGGGAAAGACTCATTTTCCAGTAGATAATAACCTAGGGTCTATTCATTGGGGTTTCAAGATATGACTTCCCACCACTAACCATCTCACACAATCAAACAGCCATTTTCCTCTCTCCAATTGTTTTATACCCAATGAACAAAAATGTTTAACAATAATTTTAAAAACCCCACAATGCCCATTGATATTTCTCCTGGGTTACTCACAGAAGTGTTTCTGAAGAATGATCTTTAATTCCTGGAGACTCAATTAAATCCTGGAGGGATGGTAATCCTAAATTAACCCTGTTGATTTTTAACTGCCTAGTTTCCTCCAGGCGAATCATATTAGAATTAACCCCAGAATCCAGAGCGTCTTTGAAATTAACTATTGTAGTAACATAAAGAGGCAGTAGATGGTGCTGTTTATCTACAGCTGATCTCAACAAACATAAGCTATTGTCTTGTTATTGCAACACTTGCTAACGTTCTGTGTATATGTATTGTTTTCTAACATTTGAATTCTTCTTCTAAGATGTTTGTAATTCACTGTTCTTTATTAGAAAGTATTTTCCTGTTCTCTCTTTCTCGTAAAGTACTGTAGTGTGTGGGTTGTCAGGGACCTGCATCACCGATGTAACATTGAACTGTAACTTTGTCCAATTCATTCCTTTAAAGTCATTGCTTGAATTTGTCTAAATATACCCCAAGGTCAATTGGAAGTTAATTGCTGTTGTTATTAGAAGCTTTTCTAGACTGCCAGTAGCTTGGCTCCTCTCCTTGTTATTTTAACAATCTAACTTACCTCAAAGAAGACAAAAATCAGTAGGAAATAATGTTGTGTCCTCTTTTGCTTCGCTTTGGTTAGGATCATCAATTGTGACTTGTTAGTGTTTTATATGGCATGACATCTTGAATGAGGTTGTGATGAGCAATCTCAGACATTTTATACAAATGGGAAGACATCGGCGCCCAATCTAGATTTTTGAAATTTCCTCAGCTTATTCAAAAGTCTGGATCAAAATGAATACTTATTGAGCATGGTCCAAGGAAAGCAGACACAAGGAAGACTGAAAAGGTCTGTTACACTCTAAAATAGATGCATAGAGTATTCTGCATGAAACATTCAATTGGGATGGATGTTTTGAGCCACATCATGCAATAGGTACCTCACTTATCACTGCGGCTTATAAAAACCTGTGGTTGTATGTCTGTAGGTTCCACACACGTGCTAACAGTGGGTGAGGACTTGGAAAATCTACCCTGTATAACTGCAGAAAATAATAGACTACATAATAATTCTTTATTCCAAGTATGCTGTGAATGAGTTTAAATATTTAACCTTTCTTTAAATCCCTGGATACACATTTTAATTTTAATAATCCAGAAAATATTAATAATTAAGTTATAATTTCTCATGTTGCTGGCTGTAAGTCATGGGCAGAATTTTACATCCCGTGGGCAGGCACATGCCCGGTCCGACCGGGTGTAAAATAACACACAGTGACCTCAGATGAGCGTCCCGACTTCATCGCACACTGGCGTGGTATTTTGTTCAGCGAGCGTGAGCAGGTGCCTGAGCTGCCACCACCATTAATTAAGAGGCCACTTCAGGACATTATCAGTCTAACTGACAGCAATTTTACGTTGCCCATGCGATTTTGTGCTCTTCGCGCAGGGAAAAACGGGCAGGCGGCCAGCCGACATTTTCAAAAGCCTCATCCAAGGGTGGGATGAAAAGGGTCGGCAGCATAGCCAGTGAGAGTAGTGAGGAGATAGTTTGCTGCTGGTTGCTTATCGGTACTTGGCAGCTTCACCTCTGTTCAGGCCTTCATTCTTAGCATTTCCAGGCTTCATTTCAGGACTCATTGGTGTCTTCCAGGCCCCCAGAGGATTCGGACCATGTGGACCCTTCCAGGTAACAGACAACCTTCCCTTACCCTGGTAATGGGGAGTGTGGTCTCCGCTGGTGGCATCTCTTCCTCTGGAGGAAGAGAGGGGCATAAGGGAGAGGAGGCCATGTGTCCCTATGCAGTTTCCACTGGAGGGACCTGTGGGAGGAGAGGGGCCGGCGCAAGGGGTGCAGGGCCAGCAGGTAGTCCAACGTGGAAGGAGCCGCAGAAGACACCACTATCCTGCTGCCAGGGTTTACAGGCGATGATGCAGCTGCCTCAATATGTCTGAGGTGCAAGGCCGAGTAAGTACCGTAGCACCTTAGAAATTTACAGATTAAGAGCATGATGAAAGGTCACAGGCCTGAAATGTTACCCCTGCTTTTCTCTCCACCAATGCTGCCTGACCTGATGAGTATTTCCAGCATTCTCTGTTCATATTTCAGATTTCAAACATTCATAGTATTTTGTTTCTAAATAAATGGTCACATACTAATTGAACACTGAGGGTGCAACCTTTGTGGTTGCAGTGCATACCTGAATTTAAATGTGACACATGCAAAGTGACATTTGTGTGGTCAATGGGACCTGCACCATGTGATAGCTCACCTAGCAGGAAGTTTTGACATCACTTTGCATTCAAATGTGCTCACAAACAATTTGACATCAAAAGGTGTAATTTGGAACAGGTTTTTCATCAGTTATCGGTTCTCATTGCTATCATTGACATCAAATGCAATGAAAAGTTGGGAGGTCATGTTGGAGTTGTATAGAACCTTGGTGAGGCCACAGCTGGAGTACAGTGTGCAGTGCTGGTCACCACATTATAGGAAGGGGGTGCAGAGGAGATTCACCAGGATGTTGCCTGGGATGAAATATTTGAGTTATGAAGAGAGGTTGGATAGACTTGGGTTGTTTTCGTTGGAGCAGAGAAGACTGAGGGGTGACCTGATTGAGGTGTACAAGATTATGAGGGGCATGGACAGGGTGGATAGGGAGCAGCTGTTCCCCTTAGTTGAAGGGTCAGTCACAAGGGGGCATAAGTTCAAGGTGAGGGGTGGGAGGTTTAGGGGGGAATGTGAGGAAAAACTTTTTTACCCAAAGGGTGGTGATGGTCTGGAATATGCTACCTGGGAGGGTGGTGAAGGTGTGTTGCCTCACATCCTTTAAAAAGTACCTGGATGAACACTTAGCACATCATAACATTCAAGGCTATGGGCCAAGTGCTGGTAAATGGGATTAGGTAGGTAGGTCAGGTGTTTCTCACATGTTGGTGCAGACTTGTTGGGCCGAAGGGCCTCTTCTGCACTGTGATTTGTGATTCTGAAAAGCAATCAAGATACTAGAAGCAAACAAAGCGATTATTAGGAAACCCCAACCCAACCCACATGCCTTCCCTTCCCTCCCCACTCAGCCGCCACTCATTAACACCTTCCCTCCCCATTCAGACCCACTCGCTTACTCATACCTTCCCTCCCCATTCAGCCCCACTCATCACTCAAGACTCCCCTCCCCCTCAACCCATACTCACTCACACCTTTCCTCCCCCTCAGCCCCCACTCATGCCTCCCCTTCCCCTCAACCTACACTCTCGCACTCACACCTTCCCTTCCCCTCGAACTCCATTCAATCACTCACATCTTCCCTCTCCCGCAACTCCCACTCACGTCTTCCCCTCAACCACCATGCACTCATGCCTTCCCTCTCCCTCAAAGCCCACTCACTCACTTATTTGCACCACCCCTTCCCTCGCCATCAGCCCTGCTGAGTGGGACTGTGTCCCTGCTGGCTGGGACTGTGACTCTCTGCTGGCTGGGACTGTGACTCTCTGCTGGCTGGGACTGTGACTCTCTGCTGGCTGGGACTGTGACTCTGCTGGGTGGGACTGTGACTCTGCTGGGTGGGATTGTGAACCCATCTGGTTCACTTTAGGGAAGGAAATCTGCGATCTTTACCTGATCTGGCCTACATGTGACTCAAGAACCACAGCAATGTGGTTGACTCTTAACTGCCCTCTGAAATGGCCTAACAAGCCACTCACTTCAAGGATGTTTAGGGATGGATAACGAAGGCTGGTCTTGCCAGTGATGCCCTGACCTCATGAAAGAATTTTAAAAAAATAGCAGATTTCATTGAGCCAACTTCCTATTGAAACAGAAAAATAGCACACCATGTTCCTTGCTGAGGCTGACGTATGAGAATTGCTCCCTGAAGACCCTGGGATGATGTCCTTCTCTCTCTTTGAACAGCTTGTCCTTGACTCTGCTCAATGTCCTGTCATATTGTAGCCTGAGGCAGATAGAAACTACAGCATCCATGATTGGGAGTAATTGCTCTGAGCAGGTACCTTGAAGTGAGAACTATGGCCAACGCTATGTGCCACAACACTCCCTGTAAACTTCAGCAACTTTAAGCAATAATGAAAATCACCAAAAAAACTTCTAACTCAGCAAAAGCCAGTAGAAATCAAGGAACAACTAACCTAAAAGTGGTTGATGATCCCTTTATACAGTGCTGGTGGTGGCGTTCCTTCCTGTTGCTAATTGCATGCTCAGCTGTGTGAGGTTAAGAGAGGATTTTGGCTGGAACACTCAGATTGAAAAGGGCATTACCAGAGTCAAATCAGCATTACAGCAGCTGCTCCAACCACCCACACTAATGACTGACCAAAAGTGAAGTACAGCATGGTCCGCATTGCAACTGTGCCTATGATATGGACATGATTTGAATCCAAAACAGCATAAGTAGTGCCAAAAATGCCGGCACTGTGCAAGCAAATTTTGAGGCCAGGTTATGCAGATCCTGAAACCGGTATTCTTCTGGGGACATTATTTGCGCAGGGGTTCAGTGTCACACCCAAGAATATCCCTTAAATACGGGGATATAAGGCATCCCTATAAAAGCAGTTCCTGAAAATCATCTATTATAGGCACATTCACTTGAAAAAGCCAGTTTGCTTTTGAATGTCAAAAAATAAGGAGAATATAAGAACTGTAGATTATTCAGCCCCTTGAGCCTATTCTTCCATCTCATTTATTTGCGATTAATCCGTATTCATTCATCTGGTTATGTTCCCATATCTCTTGATTTCCTTACCGAATGAAAATCTGTTGATCACAGATCTTGAAAGTTTCAATTACCCTAGCATCCTCAATATGCAAAAAAAAGGTGTAAATGCAGCCGAACCAAGTCCCAATCCAAATTCTTTGTTAATTGACTTCAGTCAAATGAATATGATACACAACACAACTATGATTTTCCAATTGGTGCGAGAAGTGAGCAGGAGTCTCCAGCATCAGTCTGACCCTTAAAATACCACAACTGTGTCTGAATCAGCACTAGCTGGGTAGCACAGACACAATGGGGTTAGTGCAAAACAAGCAGTTTCTTATCAACTGCCTGTTACACACTCTACCCAATATTCAGTTCTGTTGCAGTCAATGGAATTGAATAAAGCTGTGGCCTATAATGGGTGAGCAATCTGATACTACCTATTTTTCACTATCACTGAAGAAGAATTTCTACTCTCTATGCCCTGGTAAACCCTGGCGGCATCCCAGCAGGCCCTGGGTGGAGGATGCGCCTCCTTTTTGGGCACTCTTTGGTCCCAGAGGGGCCCACTGACATCATTGGCAGTGGTGCTGCTTGTCCTCAGTGACACACCACCCCACTCACTGGGGCCTGCCTGCCTGACCCCACTTACCTGCCTTTGAGGGTGTTGACCTTGGTCGGAACCTCATTGTCCAGATGCAATGGCCCCTGCTGGTGGTCGCACAGCTAAGGCTGCTGTGCCAACGGCCCTCTAAATGTGCCAGCAGCTCTTGTGGTGGGGGTGGAGGGGGACAGGCTATCATCCGTAATAGAGCAACAGCCCCCGTGGTAGAAACATAATTGGCCACTGTCAGCAAAATGCAGGCCAGATCCTGTCCCGCTGCTTACAAAAGCAGGATCACTCACTCCTTCCCCCACTTTCGGCTCCGACAGTGGGATTTCTGCTGCCTCTGCAGAATTCCTCCTATATTGTTGGTTTATTTGCTGGTTTATTGAATGTAATAAATTTGGGTTTCACCATAGATCCAGTTTGCAGTTTAACTTGAAAGATGCGGTGATTCAGTGGGGTGCTCAATGGTCATGATGAAGAGAGTTTAATTGACATCCCATGCACCTTCCCTGTGTGTGACTGGAAAAGAGGGTCATTGTTAACCAAAACCATTCCATTGGTTTAAGATTGTAGGAAGGGCGGACATGAAAATGAAAATTTGCTGGAAGAGCCCCAGCTTGGAACAATTGTTTCCAGACTCGCTGATAGGCTGGGCAATAACCTGGCTCCTGTCTGGATGAGATGATGGCTTTCAAATCGCTGCCAGTGCTATGAGACTGAACCAGGGTGACTTTCTACTTTTCCCTCTTCTACCTCTGGAGAGGCAGCTCACGTTTGCTTGCCCCTTCGCCCAACAAACTGAGTGAAATTAGGAATTTATACACCGATAGAGTCAGGATTGAGCAGCAACCCGCCAAGCAGTTGATGTTGGTGTACCACCATATTATGCCAAAATGTCAGCGATTAATTGCACTTACATTGAGATTCAAATGGTCTTCTTTTTCTGTGAAGGTGAATCAGTTCATTTAAGAACCAGTATCTGAACATGATTTATCGCTCTTGTTCCTCTTGTTTGCCGTTCAGTTCACCTAGTGTGAATTCACTTTCTAATGAATTACCTGAAAGTCAGGATTGCGGTGACTTTTTTGATTAGTCAGCGTTCATTTCTTGCCTTTCTCTGCCAGACTGTGATACAGCTTTGCATTAGCTTTTTTAAATTCAGCTGCTCATTTTATCTGCAGTTTGAAACAGCTCAATTTGGATTTCCTTTCCATAAACCTTTTAATTTAAGTGGTTAGGACTTGGAAGGCAGTACCTGATAATTCTGGCATTCTTCCATTACATGAGATGACGATTTGCACCTTGGTAGTCACCTCTGTATGAAGCAATGCCTGGAGTCCCACTCTGGCATAGCAGCCTCTGCCGCATTTGCTACCGATGGAGCCAGTGGGCTGAGAAGGTGCAGAAATTTTTGGCCTGTTTTCTCCGGACCTTATGCTCATCAGCTGAGCTTTCTATTTCTACTTACCTCTTCCAATTCCCCTCCAAACTGTCAGATTCCAGAGGGCAACAGTCTCCCAGTTGTCTATGTCAATGTCTTCCATCTTCATATTTCACTTGCAGGTGTCCTTGTAGCAGAGCTATTGACATCCAGCAGGTCATGATCCAGTAGTCATTTGTGTTGTGATATTGTATGCACACCAATACAGACAATGAAATGTACCTTTAAGAAGCTGCATAGTGATATCACTATGATATCACTGTGTGTAAAGCTAGAGGATAAAAGGTACAATCTCCATGTTAGATGTCCACAATTGCTGGTGATCTCTACTGCAGATGTTCACTACTGTCTGTGACTCTATCAGCAAGACTTTGTGTATACATTATGAGTCAGGCATATAGTCAAGTAATCAGCCTATGTGACTGTTAGGACCCAGGCTGGATCCAGGCCTGTGCAGAGCTGTAAAGAGTTGCTGCTAGTAATAAACTTCACCAGAACGCTGGACAGTCTCAATATCTTGCTTAGTATAGATAGCATAGTGATAAATCCCTTGAGGTCTACATCAAGACCGTCAATGTGTATGGTGGCAGCAGACTGTAAGGGAGCATGACAAATTCAACATATAGAAAGCCTTTGGGTATGTAGCTGTCATCACCCTATAAACATGGTTGAGCCATTGCAGGTGTCATTGGCTTAGAAATGATAGTATTCTGATGGAATTAGCACAGTCTAGTATTATAGTCCTGATAGCCATTTGGTGAAAGAAGAATCCAAAACCAGTCTATCCTTGGGAAAGATTTATTCACAGAGTGAAACATTCTTGGCATATATCTCCTGACCTCACTCAACTCTTGTATCATTAGCTGTCTCTTTATACTATTTCATTTATCCATTCCCTGTAACTCTTTCAAGTACAAACACGTTTCCATCGGTTCCTATTCAGATGAAGTTACATTGTTTCATAGTTTGCCATGGTGAGATTTGAACTCTTGATAATCTTTTAAATGAAAACCAAATCAACAAAATTGGGATAAATCAGGCACAGCCCCTAATTCAGGTCAGCTGTAAAACCAAGGACAAAAATTTAAAGGAACCTTACAAACTTTAAATCAAAATGTGATTAAAGGGGTCAACAAAACACCCCAGTCCCCGCGGTGCCCACCGAGCACGGAAGGCCTCGAGAGTGCCAGCAGACACCGCGTGCTCCTTCTCCAGGGACATCCGGTAGCGAACGTAGCCGCGGAAGAGGGACAAACAATCGGGCGGGACTCCCCCGTCGAATGCCCGCTGCCTGGACCTGTTAATGGCCAACTTGGCCAGGCCCAGGAGCAGGTTCACGAGGAGGTCCTCTTCCTTCCCGACCCCCTTCCGCACCAGGTGCCCATAGATCAGGAGCGTGGGGCTGAACTGCAAACAAAACATCAATAAAAGGTTTTTCAAATAACTAAAAAGGGAGTGCAGCCTACAACACTCTTTGTATACATGGTCCACGGACTCCTCAAGACCGCAAAAAGGGCACGTGTCCTGAGAGTCCGTGAACCTATGCATCCTCTTATTATAGGGGACTGCTGCATGCAACACCCTCCAACCCAGGTCCCCGATAGAAAGGGAGAGGACACCTCCGTAGAGGGCCTCCCATCGGGGGCCTCCGCTGCCAGACGGCAACAAGGCACGCCAGGGCGTGTCCGGTCGATGGACAAGGGCGAGAAAATGGAAGGTGTGCAGCAGCAGTCCATACAAAAGGCCCCTCTTTGCCGTGCCAAAAGGCACGGAGGGCATGTCCCTGAGGCGGCTCATATTGCGGGGCACCAGCACCCGAGGGAGGGTTCGGGGCTTGGGGCCAATGTGGAATTCTGTCCGAACAGGGGAACGCTCAGACGGAAGACCACCGCGCACCTGGGCCACCTCAAGACCCAAAATAACGTCGGGTCCGAGCACGACCGTTCTCAGGTCTTGGATGGCATCGGCTGTGACCTGGACACTCACAGACGCGCGTCGCGCCAACTCCTGCGGGAGCATCCAGCCCAGTCCTCCGCCACCCAGCACGTCCCCGATCCTGGTCACCCCTGCGGCCACAGCCCTCCTCTCCGCCAACCACTGAAAAGGACGGAGCGGCGGATTCCTGAGCAGCGGCTCTCTGACGATAGCCGTTACTCCTGACGGGGGAGAGCTGCGTCGCGAGGCGACCACTTTCCAGACTTTGATCAGGTCTTGGTAAAAGACGGGCAACGCCTGCAAGGAGCCACCGAGGCCCAGCTGTTCTATAAACAGGAGCTGCACGTCATAATTCAGGCCGTGCACCTGACGGAAGAAATATGTCATCAGGGCACACCATCTAGGACGAGGCTTGACATCGAGGTATCGCTGCAGGGTCTGAAGGCGGAAAGTTGCCACCTGTGTGCGTAGGCACACTAGCGCCTGACCACCCTCCCTAAGCGGGAGACTCAGAACCTCGGCAGCGACCCAGCGCAATCTTTTGTCCCAGAAGAAGTCGACTAACAATTTCTGGATTCTTGTGACAAAGTCCAGGGGAGGGGTCAAAGTGACCAGTCGATACCACAACATGGCGGCGATCAGCTGGTTTATGACTAGAACTCGACCTCGGTAAGATAGCACTCGGAGCAGTCCTGTCCAGCGCTGCAGGCGAGCGGTGACTTTCGTCTCCAGTTCCTGCCAGTTTGCCGGCCAGGATTCCTCAGCAGGGCAGAGATGGACCCCCAGGTAGAGGAGGCTGGTCCTGCTCCAGGTGAAAGGCCTGAGCTCCTTGGGTAGGGGATCCATCTGCCACTGACCAACCAGGAGTCCAGAACATTTACCCCAGTTGATCCTGGCAGAAGAAGCGGCAGAGTAGACCTCCTGGCACTCGCGGATCCTCCGCAGGTCAGCCAGGTCACTAAACATAAGGAGCACGTCATCGGCGTAAGCCGAAAGGACCACCCCGATGCCCGGCCCGCGCAGAACCAATCCCGACAACCTCCTCCGCAAGAGGCGCAGGAAAGGCTCCACGCAAATAGAATACAACAGGCCAGACAGGGGGCAGCCCTGACATACCCCTCTCCCAAAGCGAAGGGGCGCCTTCAGGGACCCGTTAACCTTCACTAGACACTCCGTGGCGGTGTACAGAAGTCGGATCCGGGAGACAAAATGCGTCCCGAACCCGAACGCTCGCAGAGTTCCGAGTAAGTATCCGTGATCCACCCTATTGAACGCCTTCTCCTGATTGAGAGACAGGAAGGCGCTCGACAGACCAGCCCTCTGGGAATGGTGGATAATGTCCCGGACCAGATGGATGTTATCATAAATGGTTCGGTCCGGGACGGTGTAGGACTGGTCAGGGTGGATCATGTGATCCAGCACGGTGCCGAGCCGAGAAGACATGGCTCGGGCGAAGATTTTGTAGTCCGTGCTGAGGAGGGAGACCGGGCGCCAGTTTTTTTTAGAAGGCGGAGATCCCCCTTCTTCGGCAGCAGGGCAATCACGGCCCTGCGCCACGAAAGGGGCATCTCCCCGGTAGCAATGCTCTCCCCCAGGACCCCCGCGAAGTCGCTCCCCAAGACGTCCCAGAACGCCCTGAAGAACTCCACAGTCAGCCCGTCTAGTCCCGGGGTTTTGCCCCTAGAAAGACTGTCGAGTGCACCGGTCAGCTCCCCAAGACTTATAGGGGAGTCGAGCTTTCCGGCGCACTCCGGGCCGACCTGCGGCAGGTCCTCCCACAAAACTCTGCAAGCTTCCTCACTGGACGGATCCGGAGAGAACAGGGCAGTGTAGTAATGCCCTCCGGATCCGAGACAAGGGATCCGTCATCGGCCAGCAGCGTAAGGAGCTGCTTACGGACCCCGTGCCTTTTTTCCAGCGAGTAAAAGAAGGGGGAGCCACGGTCCATCTCCCTAAGGAAACAGATCCGTGACCTCACGAACACGCCCCGAGACCCGACCAGTTGCAGGTCCCGCAGCGCGCCCTTCTCATCGTACACCGACCGCAGGGCCGGGTCCGCGTCGGGCTGACGGAGACATGCCTCTAGGTCGAGCACCTCCTTCTCCAACTCCTCGACCCTGGATTTGCGTCTCTTCGTCGACCCCTTTGCGTACTCTTGACAGAAAACTCGGACGTGAGTCTTGCCCACGTCCCACCATAGCCTCAAGGAGGGGAAGCCTCCCCGCTTCCTTCTCCAGCCGGCCCAGAAGCGACGGAACGAGTCCAGGAACCGCTGGTCTTCCAACAACAGGTTATTAAAATGCCAGTACGCGGACCCCGTCCGAGCACAGAACGAAGTGAGCTCCGCCCACACCAGACGGTGATCCGTGCACGGAACCTGCTGTATAGAAGCAGCCAGAACGCAGGACACGTACGCCTTCGAAACGTAAAGGCGGTCGAGTCTGGACGCTCTGACTCCAGGTGACACAAAGGTGAACAAGCTGGAGTCAGGATGGAGATTTCGCCAGACGTCCACTAAGTCGAAGGACCTGACCAGGTCCCGCAACTTACTCACACCTCGCGTGCAGTGCGGGGTACCGTGACGGTCCCGGACCCCGAGGGTGCAATTGAAATCCCCCCCAAGGACGATGCACTCACCAGCGTCGTTGGAGCCGAGATGAGTGGACACTTCTTCAAAGAAGCTCGCTTGCTGCTGCGTGCCCAGGGGAGCGTACACATTCACAAAGTGAAGCACCGCCCCCCCCCCAGACGCACAGTCAGGTGCAGCAACTGGCCTGGCACTGGCTCCTTGACCCCCAAGATCTCCGGCTGAAAATGCGGGGCCAACAAGATAGCCACCCCACCCGAATTGGAGGCTAGGTGACTCATGTAGACCCCCCATCTCCACTCCAGGAGCCACGTGGCTTCGTCTCCCGGAACGGTATGGGTTTCTTGCAGGAAGCACAACGCATACTTCCCGTCCCTGAGGACCGAGAAGTTCTGGAACCTGCGCTGTGTGCCCCTGCTGCCGCGGATGTTGAGGCTGGCTATAGTTGTCTTCATTGTCAAAGGTACATCAAACCTTCACCTTAAGTCATTAAAAAGAAGAAGAGGACTTTTTAGTCCTTCCTCTCCTTCAGGAGCCCAGCGAGAAACGTTTGGACCCTCCGCCGCGCGTTCCTATCCAACTCGGGAGACTTGAGAGCCTCGCGAGTGGACCAGAACACCAGCGGAAACGAATGCCACCGGTCCAAGGCCAACTGAACCCTGTCTTGGCGACCGCGGTGCCCCAACAAAAAGTCCTGGAGTTCCCTTGGGGGGATGAGGGGGGAGTCAGTGGAGGGCACCAGGGGATCCACCGCCTCGCTTGAGAGCGTCTCCGCATAATCCCCAACGCTCACCACCGACACCCCGTCCTCCTCCGGGTCGTCGCCTCCAGCTTCCGACCCCTCCCCCGCATTGAGTACGGGGGCTGATTCGGAGTTGCCAGCTGGCTCTATCTGTGCCTCGATCCCACCCCCAGGATCAAGGCCAGAGGAGTCCTCTCTAGTCTCCTCTAAACTTTTTGGGCCAGAGGGCAGCGGCAGTTCTGATGCCCGCTCTCCTCCCGGCACCGGGTCGTCCGGGGAGCTCAGGACAAGCTCCTGACCTAAACATAGGACGCCCGGTGTCAAGGTTTGGGAGGGAGCGGGAAGGCCCTCCTTTTCGCCGCCACCCAATGACCCATTTATATTTTTTAAAATTTCCAAGCTGCAGTCCCCCGACGAGCCAGAAGGTACCTCGGGGGTGTTAAGTGCACTGGAGATGGACACCACCACAAGGGAGGTGCCCTCAGTGACCCCCGAGGGGCCCTGTTCAGGGGACTGCAGCAGACTGGTAGGGGGAACAGTGGTAGGGGTAGGGGTTTCGGGTTCCCCCAGAGGGCAGGGCGAGGTTTTACTGGGTGGAGACGCCACCAACTCTTCATCAGGGGAAGGGACACACCCAACTACTTCAGTTTGGGCGTCGCCCACTTCCTCCTCCGAAGCGTGACGTCTCTTCCGAGTCAGGCTGGGGGCTAGGGAGACCTCCATTTCCGAGGCCCCCTCCTCCTTGTCCAGCCCTCCCGGACACTCCACCCTCTGGGTTTTCAATGTTTGTTTCCCTGGCTCGGGGTCCCGTGTCTTTTCCCCGCCGGCCCTGGGAGCACGCGCAGGGACGACGCCGGGCCCAGCACTCGGCGCCTTAGCGCCCACGGACCCGGGAGCACACGCGGACACGACGCCGGGGCCGGATGATGTTTTTCCCTCGAGCCGGTTTTTCCATGTGTTTGGGGGGTTTGGGGCGTTTCACGGACCGCCTCCAAATTGCGGGTCTTCCTCCGCGCCTTCTTACGGCGCGGGGGCTCTCCCCCCGCCTCACCGGCAGCCGAGATGGCAGCTGCTGCCGGGGTCGCTTCCCCTTGCGGGGAGGGAGATGGAGTGGTGGCGGGGGGAGGAGGGGCGGTGCCAGCCACGGCCGCTTGGGTGGGGCTCGTGACCTTGGAGGCGGGGGTTCTTTCTTACGTGCCCCACCTC
The DNA here is from genome assembly GCF_017639515.1 of Carcharodon carcharias. Lineage (NCBI taxonomy): Eukaryota > Metazoa > Chordata > Chondrichthyes > Lamniformes > Lamnidae > Carcharodon > Carcharodon carcharias. The sequence goes on from NC_054467.1 coordinate 210,607,703, forward strand.
CTTACAGCCATGGCACCGCACGCCCTCCGCGGTCCAGAAGACCCGATAGGCGGTCCCCTCAAAATTAACTGAAAAGGCCCCCTCCAGGCACTCCTCCCGGGCCAAGCGGACGAAAACCTGGCGCCGGAAGGAGTACATGTGGCGGAGGGCCGAGTCTTTGAGGCCGAGCGGGACTGGCGCAACCCCTGACCTGACCTCCCCCAGCCTATTAAGGTGGGGGAGGAGGAGCCCACATGGTATAAAGAGCGGGACGTTTGAAATAACAATCTTCTGGGCGGTGGCCTCAAGGGGATCCACCGCCAGAAAAGTCCCGCCCACAGTGAGCCCCTTCTGCAGGGCGAGTTGCACCGCCCACTTGGACCTCAAGAAAAAGATAGCCCTCCCATACATCTTTGAGGCCGCGACAATGGCTGAGGGGCCGACAACCCCAGCCATAGCCTTAACGCAGGCCTCAATAGTCATCTCAGGGTGAGCGTAGCATTTTACCCCGAGGGCCCTGGTGAGGAGACGGAATGGCGACAGGGCAGCGGGAGCAGCAGGAGCTGCAGAAGCAACCACCCCCGCATAGGTCTTTTTTGTAGGCCCTGCCACTGGTGACAAAGCCGCCTCCACTTTAGCCCTCGAGGGCCCGGCCACAGGAGATGTTGAACTGGCCTTAGGGCCAGAGCCACGCCCACCCTGGGAAGGATTGGCCATTTTTTTTTTAAATTATATATATTTTTTAATGTATAAATATATTTTTTTAAATATACAATGTTCCTCCCTAGGGAGAGAGGTAGTAATAACCTCCCCCTTTTGTACAGGAGAGGAGAGGAGGGAGAGGAGTGAAGGACAGGGAGGCACAGGAGGGAGAAGGGAAGAGTCCAGGTGGGTGTCTCCAATGAAAGGTGGACGTTGGGTGGGGGCCTGATGATCTTCTTGCAGGGGGAGGCGATGTCTTCACCAGCCACCGCTGGCCTTACTGGGAAAGGGCTGGGTGGGGCGGGGGGGGTGGGTAGCAGAAAGGTGGTTTTAACCACACACACACACACACACACACACACACACAGCCCCCTCTCTTCCTTCCCCAAACCTTCCTGCAGTCTTCTTTCCTCCCCCTACAAAACACAGTGCTTTATTGCCCCCACCTTACACAAACAATAATGTTGGACACCCACCTAGGATGTTGTTTTTAGACACAGTCCTGGCCTTCCTGTCCTGTAGCAACAGAAGCTGTTCCTCTTCTCTCCCTCTCTCTCCTTTTGCTCCACACGGGCAGGTCCAGCAGCAGCAACAGCAGCAAACACCCTCGAGTGCAGGTCCAGCAGCAGCAGCAGCAAACACCCTCGAGTGCATGTCCAGCAGCAGCAGCAGCAAACACCCTCGAGTGCAGGTCCAGCAGCAGCAGCAAACACCTTCGAGTCCAGGAGCAGCAGCAGCAGCAGTAAACACCCTCGAGTGCAGGTCCAGCAGCAGCAACAAACACCCTCAAGTGCAGGAGCAGCAGCAGCAAACACCCTCGAGTGCAGGGGCAGCAGCAGCAGCAAACACCCTCGAGTGCAGGGGCAGCAGCAGCAGCAAACACCCTCGAGTGCAGGGGCAGCAGCAGCACACAGCAGAAGCAACCCCAAAGTCAGCAGCAGAAACAGTTGAAACACTGAGGAGCAGCAACACCAACACCACACACCTTCTCTCCTCAGTATCAGGGAACAAACTGAATCCACAATTGCCTCCACGAGATCATTAAGAAAATGAACTCTTGATAATCTTTTAAATGAAAACCAAATCAACAAAATTGGGATAAATCAGGCACAGCCCCTAATTCAGGTCAGCTGTAAAACCAAGGACAAAGTTTAAAGGAAACTTACAAACTTTAAATCAAAATGTGATTAAAGGGGTCAACAAAACACCCCAGTCCCCGCGGTGCCCACCGAGCACGGAAGGCCTCGAGAGTGCCAGCAGACACCGCGTGCTCCTTCTCCAGGGACATCCGGCAGCGAACGTAGCTGCGGAAGAGGGACAAACAATCGGGCGGGACTCCCCCGTCGAATGCCCGCTGCCTGGACCTGTTAATGGCCAACTTGGCCAGGCCCAGGAGCAGGTTCATGAGGAGGTCCTCTTCCTTCCCGACCCCCTTCCGCACTGGGTGCCCATAGATCAGGAGCGTGGGGCTGAACTGCAAACAAAACATCAATAAAAGGTTTCTCAAGTAACTAAAAAGAGAGTGCAGCCTACAACACCCTATGTATACATGGTCCACGGACTCCACAAGACCGCAAAAAGGGCACGTGTCCTGAGAGTCCGTGAACCTATGCATCCTCTTATTATAGGGGACTGCTGCATGCAACACCCTCCAACCCAGGTCCCCGATAGAAAGGGAGAGGACACCTCCGTAGAGGGCCTCCCATCGGGGGCCTCCGCCGCCGGACGGCAACAAGGCACGCCAGGGCGTGTACGGGCGATGGTCAAGGGTGAGAAAATGGAAGGTGTGCAGCAGCAGTCCATACAAAAAGCCCCTCTTTGCCGTGCCAAAAGGCACGGAGGGCATGTCCCTGAGGCGGCTCATATTGCGGGGCACCAGCACCCGAGGGAGGGTTCGGGGCTTGGGGCCAATGTGGAATTCTGTCCGAACAGGGGAACGTTCAGACGGAAGACCACCGCGCACCTGGGCCACCTCAAGACCCAAAATAACGTCGGGTCCGAGCACGACCGTTCTCAGGTCTTGGATGGCATCGGCTGTGACCTGGACACTCACAGACGTGCGTCGCGCCAACTCCTGCGGGAGCATCCAGCCCAGTCCTCCGCCACCCAGCACGTCCCCGATCCTGGTCACCCCTGCGGCCACAGCCCTCCTCTCCGCCAACCACTGAAAAGGACGGAGCGGCGGATTCCTGAGCAGCGGCTCTCTGACGATAGCCGCTACTCCTGACGGGGGAGAGCTGCGTCGCGAGGCGACCACTTTCCAGACTTTGATCAGGTCCTGGTAAAAGACGGGCAACGCCTGCAAGGAGCCACCGAGGCCCAGCTGTTCTATAAACAAGAGCTTCACGTCATAATTCAGGCCGTGCACCTGACAGAAGAAATACGTCTTCAGGGCACACCATCTAGGAGGAGGCTCGACGTCGAGGTATCGCTGCAGGGTCTGAAGGGATGAAAGTCGCCACCTGTGTGCGTAGGCACACCAATGGGAGAGTAACTCTTTCGAGTACAAACCCATTTCCATCTGTTATTTCAGATGAAGTTACATTGTTTCATAGTTTGCCATTGTGATATTTGAACTCTTGATCATCTTTTAAATGAAAACCAACTTAAACATCTGCTCCTACATAACTCTTTCGAGTACAAACACGTTTCCATCTATTTCAGATGAAGTTATATTGTTTCATAGTTTGCCATTGTGAGATTTGAACTCTTGATAATCTTTTAAATGAAAACCAAATCAACAAAATTGGGATAAATCAGGCACAGCCCCTAATTCAGGTCAGCTGTAAAACCAAGAACAAAGTTTAAAGGAAACTTACAAACTTTAAATCAAAATGTGATTAAAGGGGTCAACAAAACACCCCAGTCCCCGCTGTGCCCACCGAGCATGGAAGGCCTCGAGAGTGCCAGCAGACACCGCGTGCTCCTTCTCCAGGGACATCTGGCAGCGAACGTGGCCACGGAAGAGGGACAAACAATCGGGCGGGACTCCCCCGTCGATCGCCCGCTGCCTGGACCTGTTAATGGCCAACTTGGCCAGGCCCAGGAGCAGGTTCACGAGTAGGTCCTCCTCCTTCCCGACCCCCTTCCGCACCGGGTGCCCATAGATCAGGAGCGTGGGGCTGAACTGCAAACAAAACATCAATAAAAGGTTTTTCAAATAACTAAAAAGGGAGTGCAGCCTACAACACCCTATGTATACATGGTCCACGGACTCCACAAGACCGCAAAAAGGGCACGTGTCCTGAGAGTCCGTGAACCTATGCATCCTCTTATTATAAGGGACTGCTGCATGCAACACCCTCCAACCCAGGTCCCCGATAGAAAGGGGGAGGACACCTCCGTAGAGGGCCTCCCATCGGGGGCCTCCGCCGCCGGACGGCAACAAGGCACGCCAGGGCGTGTACGGGCAACGGACAAGGGCGAGAAAATGGAAGGTGTGCAGCAGCAGTCCGTACAAAAAGCCCCTCTTTGCCGTGCCAAAAGGCACAGAGGGCATGTCCCCGAGGTGGCTCATATTGCGGGGCACCAGCACCCGAGGGAGGGTTCGGGGCTTGGGGCCAATGTGGAATTCCGTCCGAACAGGGGAACGCTCAGACGGAAGACCACCGCGCACCTGGGCCACCTCAAGACCCAAAATAACGTCGGGTCCGAGCAAGACCGTTCTCAGGTCTTGGATGGCATCGGCTGCGACCTGGACACTCACAGATGCGCGTCGCGCCAACTCCTGCAGGAGCATCCAGCCCAGTCCTCCGCCACCCAGCACGTCCCCGATCCTGGTCACCCCTGCGGCCACAGCCCTCCTCTCCGCCAACCACTGAAAAGGACGGAGGGGCGGATTCCTGAGCAGTGGCTCTCTGACGATAGCCGCTACTCCTGACGGGGGAGAGCTGCGTCGCGAGGCGACCACTTTCCAGACTTTGATCAGGTCCTGGTAAAAGACGGGCAACGCCTGCAAGGAGCCACCGAGGCCCAGCTGTTCTATAAACAAGAGCTTCATGTCATAATTCAGGCCGTGCACCTGACAGAAGAAATACGTCTTCAGGGCACACCATCTAGGAGGAGGCTCGATGTCGAGGTATCGCTGCAGGGTCTGAAGGGATGAAAGTCGCCACCTGTGTGCGTAGGCACACCAATGGCAGAGTAACTCTTTCGAGTACAAACCCATTTCCATCTGTTATTTCAGATGAAGTTACATTGTTTCATAGTTTGCCATTGTGATATTTGAACTCTTGATAATCTTTTAAATGAAAACCAACTTAAACATCTGCTCCTACATAACTCTTTCGAGTACAAACACGTTTCCATCTATTTCAGATGAAGTTATATTGTTTCATAGTTTGCCATTGTGAGATTTGAACTCTTGATACTCTTTTTTTTGAGTAAACCTGTTTCCATCTGTTTCAGATGAAGTTACATTGTTTCATAGTTTGCCATTGTGAGATTTGAACTCTTGATCTGGGGGTTACAAACCCAGTACCATAACCACTTGGCTATTTAGGCCAAGCCTAGCTGTCTCTTTACAAAGTACTCAAGCAACCAGCCAATCAATGCCACCCACCTGTATGTGCTTAACTTCAATTGAAACAATTAACATCCAGGATCTCTGAGTTGGTGTTCTTGTCCTGCCCAGAGATGCTGAGGATATGTCTGAGACAGTGGAGGTGGAAAATGGGCAGCCCGTTCTCCTGCCCAGCATTTGTTGTCTAGTTCTAGCTATTATAGAGGAGCTTTTTTTATATTCTCACATGGGATATGGGCATCTCTGACAAGGTCAGGATTTGCTGCCCATAGCTAATCACCCTTGAACTGAATGGCTTACACGACCTTTTTAAAAAAAATTGTTCATGGGATGTGGGCATCACTGGCTAAGCCAGCATTTGTTACCCATCCCTAACTGCCCTTGTTCAGACGACATTTAAGAGTCAACCACATTGCTGTGGGTCTGCAGTCATATGTAGGTCAGACCAGGTAAGGACAGCAGATTTCCTTCCCTAAAGGGCATTAGTGAACCAGATGGGTTTTTCCTGACAATCAGCAATGGTTTCATAGTCATCATCACACTGTTAATTCCAGGTTTTTATTGGATTCAAATTTCACCATCTGCCATGGTGGGATTCAAACCCAGGTCCCCAGAGCATTATCCTGGGTCTCTAGAATACTGGTCCAGTGACAATACCACTATGAAACTGCCTCCCCTTTCAGAAGGCAGTTAAGAGTAAACCACATTGTTATGGTCTGGAGTCACATGTAGGCCAGACAGGGTGAGGATGGCAGATTTCCTTCCCTAAGGACCATTAGTGAACCAGATTGGTTTTACCACAATTGATGATATTTTTATGGTCACCATTTCTGAGATGAGCTTTCAATTCCAGATTTATTTAAATAATTTAATTTAAATTCCACCAGCCACCATGGTGGGATTTGAACCCATGATTTCTGAGAATTAGCCTGGGCCACTGGATTACTAATCCAGTTGTATCGCTACTACACTACCTTCACCCTATGCACTAAAGGCACAGGTTTGGTGTCCTCCATCAGCTACTGTTGTTCAACACTCAGAATCACAGAAACTTTACAGTTTAGAAGGAGGCCATTTGGTCAACTAAGTCTGCCCTGGCTCTCTGAAAGAGCATTCTACCTAGTCCCACTGCCCTGCTTCATCTCTGTAACCTTGCACATTCTTTACTTTCAGAAAGCAATCGAATTCCCTTTTGAATACTTCAATCGAACCTGCCTCCACCACCCTTTCAGGAAGTTCTTTCAAGACTCCAACCACCCCCTGGCGAAAAGTCTTATTTATACCCCTTTTGTCCTTTGAATCTGTGCCCTTATGCTTTCTTGAGTGGGAACAGTTTCTCACTATTTACCCTGTCCATACCCCTCAGGATCTTGAGTACCTCTATCAAGTCTCCTCTCAGCCTTCTTTTCTCCAAGGAAAAGAGTCCCAATCTCTCCAATTGATCTTCATAGCTACAGTTCTTTATCCGTGGAATTATTCTTGTGAATCTTCTTTGTACTCTCTCCAATGCCTTTCACATCCTTCCTCAAGTAGTTGCCCAGAACTGGATGCAGTACTCCAGATGAGGCCTAATTAGTGTCTTATACAAGTTCAACATGACTTCCTTACTTTAGTACTCAATGCTCCTATTAATAAAGCCTAAGATGCAATATGCTTTATTAACTGTTCTCTCAACATGCCCTGCCACCTTCAATGACATGTGTCCATATACACCAAGCTCTCTGTGTTCTTGCACCTCCTTTCAAGTTGCTCCCTTTATTTTATACAGTCTTATCATATTCTTCCTCCCAAAATGAATCACCTCACACTTCTCTGCATTGAACTTCATCTGCCATTTGCCTACCCAATTCACCAACATGCCTATGTCCTTTTGAAGTTCAAGACTATCCTCATCACAGTTGACAACATTTCCAATCTTTGTATCCTCTGCAAATTTTGAAATCATGCCCTGAACACCATAGTCTAGGTCATTAATATATATCAGGAAGAGAAACACTGGCCCCTGGGGAACACTATTACAAACCTTCCTCCAATCTGAATAGCAACCATTTATCACTGCTCTCTGTTTCCTGTCACTCAGCCAATTTCTTATCCAAGAGCTAGAACTTTGCTCACAAGTCTGTTGTGTGGCACTGTATCAAATGCCTTTTGAAAATCCATATACACCACATCAACCTTCTATGCTACCTCCTCAAAAAACTCCAGAAAGTTAGTTAAACATGACTTTCCCATAATTAATCCATGCTGGCTTTCCTTAATTATCCTGCACTTTCGAAGTGATTATTGATTTTATCCCGAATTATAGTTTCCAGAAGTTTCCCTACCACTGGAGTCAACCTGACTGGTCTGTAGTTGCCGGCTTTATCCTTGCCCCCTTTTTGAACAAGGGTGTAACATTCGCAATTCTCCAGTTCTCCAGCACAACCTCTGTGTCTAAAGAAGACTAGAAGGTTATCACTAGCACCTCTGCAATGATTTACTATTGTCTACTCTAATTCTATCAAACTCTCCAAGTATTCTATTTACCTTGACACTACTCTCTGATATGTCCCCCATATCAGATAATAATTCACTCCTTCTCACTGCCAGTTTCTCCTCTCCACTCTGAATTTCCCCTCAGGATCCCAAGCCCCACCCAATCTAGTTTAAGCCCTCCCCAATAGCACTAGCAAACCTCCTTGTGAGGACATTAGTTTCAGCCCTGTTAAGGTGTAACCCATCCTTCTTGTACAGAACCAGCCCCAATGCCTCAGAAATCTAAAGCCCTCCCTCCTACCCCATTTCTCCAGCCATGTGTTGAACTGCTCAGTCATCCTTTTCTTAGCTCACTAGCACACAGCACTGGGAGTAATCCTGAGATTACTGCTCTTGAGGTCCTGCTTTTAAATTCCCTAAGATCCTCACTCCTTTTCCTACCTATGCCATTGGTCCCAATGTGGACCACAACCTCTGGTTGTCCACCCTCCCCCAAAAGAATGTCCTGTAGCTGCTCTGTGACACCCTTGACCCTGGCAGTAGGGAGGCAACATATCATACTGGAGTCATGTTTACCTCCACAGAAATGCCTGGCTGCTCCTCTAACTATGGAATCCCCTATCATTATAGCACTTCCGTTCTTTCTCCTTTCCTCCTGTGCAGTTGAGCCACCAGTGGTGCCATGAACTTGGCTCTTGCTACAGTCCTCTGAGGAACCATCCCGCTCACCACTGTCGAACATGGAAGGCGGTTAGAGAGTGATATAGCTTCAGGGGATTCCTGCACTACCTGCCTCTTAGATACTCTGGTGGTCACCCATTCCCTCTCTACCTGTGTACTTCTTACCTGCAGTGTGACCACCTCTCTAAACGTGCTATCCACCTAATCCTCAGCCTTGCAGATGCACCACAGTGACTCTAGCTGCCACTCATGTTCTCAACCTTGGGCTTAAGTTTTTGCAGCTGGTGATGCTTCCTGCAGATGTAGTCATCGAGGGCACTCTATGCCTGCACAACTTCCCACACCCTGCAGGATGCAAAATCCACATGGTCAAGCTGCACAGACATACCTTAAACTTTATATAAAGTGTTTACTACAGTAGGATATTACATAATAACTCACCTGCCACTCACCAATCATCTCCTTTGTGCCAAATCTAGAAAGGCCTATATATACCAACCAATCAACTTAGGTGACTCCTGTGACGTCACTTTTAAATTTTATCTGTAAAGTCCATGCTCTCTCTCTCCTCTGCTTTATGGGCTCCTATGATATTCAATCAGCTTCTTCTCCTGTAGCAAAATAAGAACCATCTATTGGAGGCTGAGGAAAAGTAGAAAAATAAGGTCTCACCTCCTTCCCCTCTTCACCGAACTCCCTCACTCACCAAACTCCAACTTAAGCACTCTAACACATACAAAGCAGCGCTTCAGTGCAGAACAAGCTCTTACAGAGTTTGGATCTCACAGTTGCAAATGTGCATGTTGATCTCAGCACCAAGTGACAAATTGCTGGTGATGGTGGAGCCTAAAAATGCAAAGCTATCAACAACCTCCAGTATCACATTGTCAATGCTGATTGATGGCAGGTTGGCCATGTCCTGGGCCATGACATTTTTTGGACTGTTTGGTAGGTGGTGGATAGAGATTCAATAGGATCCCTCAAAAGGGAAGTGGGAAAATCACTGAAGGAGAAAAAAAATTGCATACAGATGGTGAAGGAGCAGGAGAGTAGGACTAACTGGATCACTTTTTAAAAGTGTTAGCACCAGCTCGGTGGGCCAAATAGCCTCATTCTGTTTTATACTATTGCATAAGGCCATAAGATGTAGGAGCAGAAGTAGGCCATTCAGCCCATTGAGTCTGCTCCGCCATTCAATTAGATCATGGCTGACCTAATAATCCTCAACTCCACTTTCCTATCTTTTCCACATAACTCTTGATTCCCTCACTGATTAAAAATCTGTCCGTCTCAGCCTTGAATATACTTAATGACCCAACCTCTACAGCCCTCTGCGGTAAAGAATTCCACAGATTCACTACCCTCTGAGAAAAGAAATGCCCCCTCATCTCTGTCTTAAATGGGCCACCCCTTAATCTGAGATAATGCCCTCTTATTTATGAGTGTTGGCTGCCTCAGGGAAAACCAACACTAGACATTGCATAAGTGAAAAAAGTATCTATTTCTTCCAGTGTCAACATCATAATGATGAGATCTGAGGCAAATTGCTTGAATTCCTCACTCAAATATGACCATTTGACCATTTCTGTGGGGTGCGGGTTGGAGAGGGTGGGGTGGTGGGTTGTATACTCAAAAGTAGGCTCTCTGAATTTAACACCTAGGGTTAGTTGTAGGGCTTGGGTTTGTGTTTGATGCCTGCAAATACGCTTAAGTGTGTTTCGGCCACACTCCCTCAACCATTTATCAAAATTTCCTGATGGTGGTCAGGAGAAGGCCCACCAAGGGTCAAAAAATCATTTAATTTTAAAAATCTTTAAATCTTTAAAAATCCACCAATGGAGCAAGAATGCCTCTTAAAGAAGGTAAGCAATCACCTTTGGGTTTGATTGCTGTGCTATAGTGATGGTTTGGAGCCTGTTCAAGGCCCTCAGTGGAATGATAGCTGTCAGCTAACATGTGTTCCCAGGAAGCCTTATATAATGATAAAGAAAGGTCAGAAGGCCCACTGCGTTTTAAAGGGTCAACGTAAACTGTGCAGAAGATCAGGCTAATCTGTCTGAAATTCTTGGTCCTTTCCACCCTTCTAGCACCTAGGAATTTAGAGTACGGAAGGTGGTTTTTCGGCTCACTGATCCTTTGTTAACTCCTACAGCCCTCCCCCACCCCCCGTCCTATCTCAAAATCATTTTGTATTCTTCCTTTTCAAATTTTTATCCAATCTCTATTGGATTATTTTAAATAGCCACTTACAGTATCTATTCTGGCCCCAAATGTCATCCATTTAAGTTCAAAGTTGATCTTTTCTGGGCTGGCAACAGTGCTGTTTGGGGCAGGGGCCAATTTAATTCCATTTTTTTTCCATTTGTCGGAATATTCAACTGGTTTGCGGGAAGTGGTACAATGCCCCAGCCCAACAACAACACCTAGAATTTATATCGTCACTTTAACATAGCAAAACATCCCAAGGTGCTTCACAGGTGTATAATCAGTCAAAACAATTGACACTGAGCTTTTCTATGACTGACTAACACTGAAAGAAAATACCGCTACAACTCTTTTCCTTCTATAGTTTTATCCATGGAAAAAGCACCAAGTCAAACCATGGGTTCTGTTAAGTCACTGTGTCAGACATGAAATGAACAAAGGAACATAAGAAATAGGAGCAGAAGAACTCTAATCATCCCCTCGAGACTGCTCTGATATTCATAGCTGCTTTTCTACCTCAAATCCACTTCCTGTCCACTCCTCACATCTCTTGACTCCCTGAGAGATCAAAAATCTATCTATTTCAGCCTTGAATATATTCATCCGCAGCCCACTGAGATAGAGAATGCCAAAGGTTCACAACCCTCTGAGTGAATAAATTTCTCCACATCTCAGCTGTAAATGATCAACCCTTATCCTAAGGCTATTGGCCCGTCTTTCAGATTCCCGGCCAAGGGAAATAACCTCTCAGTGTCTACCTTGTCAAACCTTTTAAGAATCTTCCATGTTTCAATGAGATCACCTCTCATTCTTCTAACTTACAGAGAATATAGACCCAATTTACTCAAGCCTCTCAAGCGGTATTGTCGCTGGACTAGTAATTCAGTGACCCAAGATAATGCTCTGGGGACCAGGGTTCGAATCTGGTGAAGGCAGATATTAGAATTTGAATTCAATAAAAATTTAGAATTAAAAGTCAAACGATGACCATAACCATTATCAATTGTTGTAAAAACCCATCTGGTTCACTAATGTCCTTTAGGGAAGGAAATCTGTCATCCTTACCTGGTCTGGCCTACACGTGACTCAAGACCAACAGCAATGTGGTTGACTCTTAAGTGGCCTCTGATATGGCCTAACAAACCACTCAGTTGTAACAAACCACTACAAAGTCACAAAAAAGGAATGAAACCGGACAGACCACTAGGCATGGGAAACAACTATAGCAATCTCAGCCCTGTCGACCCTGCAAATCCTCCTTACTAACATCTGGGGTGCTGGTGCCAAAATTGGGAGAGCTGTCTCACAGACTAGTCAGACAATAGCCTGACATAGTCATCCTCATGGAATCATACCTTATAGATAATGTCCCAGACACCACTATTGCCTTCCCTGGGTATGTCCTGTCCCACCGGCAGGACAGACCCAGCAGAGGTGGCGGCACAGTGGTATACAGTCGTGAGGGAGTTGCCCTGGGAATCCTCAACATTGACTCTGGACCCCATGAAGTCTCATGGCATCAGGTCAAAAGTGGACAGGGAAACCTCCTGATGATTACCCAGTACTGCCCTCCCTCAGCTGATGAATCGGTGCTCCACAATGTTGAACACCATTTGGAAGAAGCACTGAGAGTGGCAAGGGCACAGAATGTACACTGGATGGGGGACTTCAATGTTCATCACCAAGAGTGGCTTAGTAGCACCACTACCGACCGAGCTGGCTGAGTCCTAAATAACATTGCTGCTAAGCTGGATCTGCAGCAGTTGATGAGGGAACCAACAAGAGGGATAAACATACTTGACCTCATCCTCATCAACCTGCCTGCCGCAGATGCATCTGTCGATGACAGTATCAGTAGAAGTGACCACTGCACAGTCATTGTGGAGACGAAGTCCGCCTTCGCATTGAGGATACCCTCCAGTGTGTTGTGTGGCACTACCACTGTGCTAAATGGGATCGATTTCGAACAGATCCAGTAACTCAAGACTTGGCATCCATGAGGCGCTGTGGGGCGTCAGCAGCAGCAGAATTGTACTCAACCACAATCTGTAACCTCATGGCCTGGCATATCCCCCTCTCTACCATTATCACCAAGCCAGGGGATCAACCCTGGTTCAGTGAAGAGTGCAGCAGGGCATGCCAGGAGCAGCACCAGGTATATCTAAAAATCAGGTGTCAACACAGGACTACTTTGTGTCAAACAGCATAAGCAGCAAGTGATAGACAGAGCTAAGCGATCCCACAAACATCAGATCAGATCTAAGCTCTGCAGTCCTGCCAAATCCAGTCGTGAATGGTGGTGGACAATTAAACAACTCACTGGAGGAGGAGGCTCTACAAATACCCCCATCCTCAATGATGGAGGAGCCCAGTACATCAGTGCAAAACATAAGGCTGGAGCATTTGCTACAATCTTCAGCCAGAAGTGCAAAGTGGATGATTCATCTCAGCCTCCTCCAGAGGTCCCCAGCATCATAGATGCCAGTCTTTAGCCAATTCGATTCACTCCACATGATATCAAGAAATGGCTGAAGGCACTGGATACGGCACTGGATATGGGCCCTGACAATATTCCAGCAATAGTACTGAGGACTTGTGCTCTAGAACTTGCTGCGCCCCTGGCCAAGCTGTTCCAGTACAGCTACAACACTGGCATCTACTGGGCTATGTGGAAAATTGCCCTAATATGTCCTGTACACAAAAAACAGGACAAATCCAACTTCTCCAATTACCACCCCATCAGTCTACTCTCGATTATCAGTAAAGTAATGGGAGGGGTCATCAACAATGCTATCAAGCAGCACTTGCTTCGCAATAATCTGCTTTTTTGCACTGATGCTCAGTTTGGGTTCTGCCAGAGCCACTCAGCTCCTGACCTTATTACAGCCTTGGTTCAAAAATGGACAAAAGAGCTGAACTCCTGAGGTGAGGTAAGAGTGACTGCCCTTGACATCAGTGCCGTATTTGACAGAGTGTGGCATCAAGGAAAACTGGAGTCAATGGGAATCAGGGGGAAAACGCTCCTCTGGTTGGAGTCATACCTAGCACAAAGGAAGATGGTTGTGGTTGTTGGAGGTCAATCATCTCAGTTCCAAGTCATCACTGCAGGAGTTCCTCCAGGTTGGTCTCCTCAGCCCAACCATGTACAGCTGCTTCATCAATGATCATCCTTCCATTATAATGTCAGAAGTGGGGATGTTCGCTGATGGTTGCACAATGTTCAGCACCATTTGCAACTCCTCAGATACTGAAGCAGTCCATGTCCAAATGCAGCAAGACCTGGACAATATCCAGGCTGGGGCTGACAAGTGGCAAGTAATATTTGCACCACGCAAGTGCCAGGCAATGACCATCTCCAACAAGAAAGAATCCAACCATCACCCCTTGATGTTCAATGGCACTACCATCACTGAATCGCCCCACTATCAACACCCTGGGGGTTACCATTGACCAGAAACTGAACTGGATTAGCCATATAAATACTGTGGCTCAAGACCAGGTCAGAGGCTAGGGATCATGCGACAAGTAACTCACCTCTTGACCCCCCAAAGCCTTTCCACTATCTACAAAGCACAAGTCAAGAGTGCGATGGAATAGTCCCCACTTGCATGGATGGGTCCAGTTCCCACAACACTCAAAATGCTTGACACCATCCAGGACAAAGCAGCCCACTTGATTGGCACCACATCCACAAACATTCACTTCCTCCACCACCGACTCACAATAGCAATGCACTGCAGAAATTCACCAAGGCTCCTTACACAGCACTTTCCAAACCCACAACCTCTCCCATCTAGAAGGACAAGGACAGCAGATAGATGGGAACGCCACCAGCTGGAAGTTCCCCTCCAAGTCAGTCACCATCCTGATTAGGAAATACATCACCGTTCCTTCATTGTCCTGGGTCAAAGTCCTGGAACTCCCTTCCTAACAGCACTGTGGGTGTACCTACACCACATGGACTGCAGCGGTTCAAGAAAGCAGCTCACCACCACGTTCTCAAGGGCAACTAGGGATGGGCAATAAATTCTGTAGCAGGCAGGGAAGGCCACATCCTGTGAATGAATGAAAAAAAAGACCCTTTAACCACTTTACCTTTAAGCAAGATGAAGGTGATCATCAGTTGTATCATCAGGCTTCTTTTTAGAATGCTATTGTGCCTGAATGTGATGAGGAAAGAGACAGAAAAAGCAGCTTGTGCTAGAATCTGCACACTGAGTTCAACACACCCTGTTTTCAATCCTGAGCCAAACATCTGACAATAAACTTTTAATAGCCTGCATGGTGAGAGAACAGAAAGACCTGGAAAAACTGTGCTGTGTTGTCAGTTCTCAAGCCAAAGGTCTTATTTCATGCTCCAATAAGCCTATTTAAGAAGGAATGGACAGCCTGGCTTTTGGAGTTCTCTCCACTGAATTCAACATTTTTTAGAATGTTACAGCTTTCTTTTTGCAGTTTGAACTGTGTGGAATCTGTGTGAATATGTCCCTGTGATCTATTTTTGCAATAGCTATCCTATTCCAAAAAAATTCTTCTCTGAACCCAAGTACAATTTGTATCTGAGTGGGTCACCGAAAACCTAACATGTTGATCGAAGTTGAATTATATTCACTGAAAACAAAGGCAAGTGGTTAATCCAAGTACAGAAGTGTAAGCAAGAAAGAGTACAGAAGCCAGTGTGATCATTGGGTTGGATTGCACAGGAATAGTCGGGTGCAGGCCGCTTGCTCCGACTCCCGGAAGGAAAGCTGGTACCGAACAGTCTGACTTTTAAAAATTCTTCCCCACGGCGATAACACACAGCTGGTAGGCTAACCAGGCTGAAAGTTGGACTTCTGCCCCTCAGTGGACAGGAAAACCCACCCTCGAGTTGCTGTCCAACCTGATTGGCTGGCAATTCCTGCCAGCCCAGTAGCAGCAGAGCTTAGTAGTGGGCCCTGCTGGGACTGCAAGGAGGTCCCGGGAAGAAGATCTTCTTGACTGGCAAGAGTTAAGATGCAGCATTTGTAGATGCAAACAAGTGCACAAACAAGGTGGTATGAAAGTTCAAGTGCAATGTGTAATACATTCCATCTGGCAGGTGTAATAATTGAACATAGCTGGCAAAGAATCTCCAATTATTTCTCCAATGGAAGAAGGAGCAATGGAAATTGCACCAATTGTGTTGAAGTCATTATGGCACTAAAAGGCACTGGTACACAAGCCAACAGGAGAAGACAGGAGCAGTACAAGAACTATCTTAATGACAATGGCCTGCATTTTAATGACAAACAAATTTCTGGTGAGAAACAATGCTGATATGTTTGTTTCCTGCCCACTCATTTCAGAATGAGAAAAGAAATAGAATTATATTTACACGGACATCAATGCCAAGAGTTTAACGTTGTCATGCGGTGGGTGGGGGGTAGGAAACTGAAGGTATTGGCTATGAAAACCCATGTAGTACAATGCTGATGGCCACCCCATCAGTAGAATTCTGCCATTGACTCAACTAAGAAAATCCTGTAGAGATCCATAGGCCAATATTTTACTGCTATATGGGAAATGCTTGTATATTTCTCAAATCTGTTAGATAAATGTTGGTGTATGTGTAACACTCATGCATAGTTTTAAGTCATAAGAGTCAGTTTTTATTCAGGTGAAACAGCATGTTCCAATTTCTAGGGTTTTCAGAGATGATGAAATAACTGTTCTTAATGGGCTGGGATTGTTTAAAATATTTGACTTAATTAAAAATAATACAATTTGGGAGAAATTTGTACAGAAGTGATTCTTCCTAGATATTCATTTAAAAAAAATCATTCATGGGATATGGGATGATGGCTGGGCCATCATTTATTGCTAATCTCCAACTGCCCTTGAGAAGGTGGTGGTGAGCTGACTTCTTGAACCGCTGCAGTCCATGTGGTGGAGGTACACCCACAGTGCTGTTAGGAAGGGAGTTCCAAAATTTTGACCAAGTGACAGTGAAGGAACGGCGATATATTTCCAAGTCAGAATGCGAGTGGCTTGGAGGCAAATTTCCAGGTAGTGGTGTTCCCATGTGTCTGCTGCCGTTGTCCTTCCAGGTGGTAGTGGTTGTGGATTTGGAAGGTGCTGTCTAAGGAGCCTTGGTGAGTTCTTGCAGTGCATTCTGAGGATAGCGCACACTGCTGCCGCTGTGCATTGGTGACGGAA
Organism: Carcharodon carcharias; assembly: GCF_017639515.1. Lineage (NCBI taxonomy): Eukaryota > Metazoa > Chordata > Chondrichthyes > Lamniformes > Lamnidae > Carcharodon > Carcharodon carcharias. The sequence goes on from NC_054467.1 coordinate 210,624,444, forward strand.
GCAGTGAATGTTTGTCCTGGATGGTGTCAGGCAACTTGAGTGTTGTTGGAGCTGCAAAGTATTTCAATTTATCAGAGTATCTACTTGATTAATTTCTTAATGTGTGAAAATAAATGATGGAAGTGCAAAATAAAAACGGAAAACGCTAGAAAAATTAAGCAAATCAACCAGAATCTTAAAGAGAATGAAAAGGTTAATGTCCAGGAGTTAAAAGCTTGCTTTCTCTTCAAAATACTCGCTGCATTTTTGAAGATCAGTTTTACTCATTTGATTTATTATTACTGGGGGAATTTACAATATTTTCCCAATGATATTTGCTTTCCAAATTCAAACAGATTTATTGGCTTATACAAGAGATCTGCATGTATTCAGTAATAAAACTTAGGGCAAAGTGTAGCACACAAGATTAAGATAAGTAATATAGATATTCCTTTCAGTGCACATAGAACAAGCTTAGGAGAACATTTTGTTTATTAGTTTATGGAGATATGGCCGACTGATGAAGTTAAAAATATACAGATACAAACCTCCACCTCCTTAGCATTTTATTAAAAAAATCATTAAGAAATGCAGCAATTAATATTACATAGTTCCTTTATTCTTTCATGGAATGTAGGCATTGCTGGCAAAACCATCCCTAATTGCCCTTTTACTGATTGGTTTGCTAGGCCATTTCAGAAGGCAGTCAAGAGTCAACCACACTGATGTGGGTCACATGTAGGCCAGACAAAGTAAGGGCAGCTGATTTCTTTCCCTAAAGGACATTAGCGAACCAGATGGGTTTTTACAACAATCGATGATAGTCTCATGGTCAGCATTACCAAGGCTAGCTTTCAATTTCATCAATTGACTTTAAACTCCACCAGCTGCAGTGGTGGGATTTGAACCCAAGCTCCCAGAGAATTAGCCTGGGACTCTGGGTTATTTATCCACTGACATTAACACTGTGCCACCTGTCCTATTGACAGGACAGACCCAACAGAGGTGGTGGCATGGTAGTAATACAGTCAGGAGGGAGTTATCCTGTGAGTCCTCAACATCATCTCCGGACCCCATGAAGTCTCATGGCATCAGGTCAAACATGTGCAAGGAAACTCCTCTAATTATCACCTACCATCCCCCCTGAGCTGCAGTGCTCCTCCATGTTGAACATCACTTGGAGGAAGCACTGAGGGTGGCAAGGGTGCAGAATGTACTTTGGGGGGGGACTTCAGTGCCCATCACCAAGAGTGGCTTGGTAGCACCACCACTGACCGTGTTCGCTGAGTCCTAAAGGACATAGGTCTGCGGCAGGTGGTGAGGGAACCAATAAGAAGGAAAAACATACTTCATTTTATCCTCACCAACCTGCCAGCTGCAGAAGTCCCGTCTTCACATTGTTGTGTGGCACTACCACAGTGCTAAATGAGATAGATTTCAAACAGATCTAGCAACAAAACACTGGGCATCCATGAGACACTGTGGGCCATCAGCAGCAGCAAAATTGTACTCAACCACAATCTATAACCTCATGGTTTGGCATATCCTCCACTCTACCATTACCACCAAGCCAGGGGATCAGCCCTGGTTCAATGAAGAGTGCAGGTGGGCCTGCCAGGAGCAGTACCAGGCACACCTAAAAATTAGGTGTCAACCTAGTGAAGCTATAAAACAAGTGAAGCTAAGACTTGCATGCCAAACAGCATAAGCAACAAGTGATAGACAGAGATAAGCAATCCCACAACCAATGGATCAGATGTAAGCTCTGCAGTCCTGCCACATCCAGTTGTGAACAGTGGTGGACAATTAAACAACTCACTGGAGGAGGAGGCTCCACAAATATCTCCATCCTCAATGAGGGAGGAGCCCAGCACATCAGTGTAAAAGATAAGGCTGAAGCATTTGCTGCAATCTTCAACCAGAACAGCCGCACGGATGATTTATTTTGGCCTCCTCTGGAGATCCCCAACATCAGAGTTTCCAGTCTTCAGCCAATTCGATTCACTCCACGTGATATCAAGAAATGGCAGAAGACACTGAATACTCCAAAGGCTGTGGGCCCTGCTAATATTCCAGCAATAGTACTGAAGACTTATGCTCCAGAACTTTTTGCGCCTATCAAAGCTTTTCGAGTACAGCTACAACACTGGCATCTACCTGGCAATGTAGAAAACTGTCCAGGTATGTCAACCTTGCTTTTCTTACATTTAGACTTGACCACTCTAACATAGCCCTGGCTGGCCTCCTACATTCTACCCAATTGGCTGGCAACTCTGTACTCCCAGCAGCACTAGGTTTGAGCAGTGGCCACTGCTGGGATTACAGGCAGTCTGAAGAAGAGGAGCTAATTGATGCTGGACTGAAGGTAAGTCCAGGGTATTGGTGGGGCATGGCAGGAGTGCCCACCAAGGGATTAATGGGAGGGTGGGTAGGTGGAGGGTTAAAGAGGGGATATGACCTTCTGGGGAAGATGCCTCCGATTAGCACATGGGACTCCCAAAGGAGATGCCCCCCTTGCCCAATACCAGTTTGCCCGGTAAAAGCTACTGGGCTACTCGCTTAGCATGGGCCTCCCTTTCCGCCATTAAAATAATGACAGGGGTGGGATGATGCACTTAAATGGCCATCAATTCGCCCCTTAAAGGCTTCAATATGCCCAGTGTTTCCACCACCCCTGTAAAATGGAAGAGGCTTGAGCGGGCGTTTAGGAGGCACTGCCTTCGAACTCAATAGCGGGGGAAAACAAAATTCCACCCTGTGACTTTATGCTTTACAATAGAAACCAAAAGTCCCCGAGGCCCAAAGATCACCCAGAGTATGGGGAGTCAAAGTATTTGAAAGCAATAATCTAAGTCTTTTGGTGGTATATGGGGCATTCTTTGTTCCAGCCTTGCTCAGGCCCCCTCTCTTTTTTTCCAGTACGTTGTTGCCTGTATTGGTGCCATGTCCTGCTCTTGTCCTGAACTAGAAAATTTCATCAACTTTACTTCCAATTTCTAACCTTCTCTCACCTTCACAGGATCCATCTCCAACATTTTCTTTCCTTTCCTCTACTTCTTTGTCTCCATTTCTGGTGAATGTCATGTGATATCTCAATTTGGGAAGTTCCATGAAACCCCAGAGTAAAGATCTGAGGTAGAGGTTCCCACTGCTTTTTTGTCCTTCTACAGATGGAGAGTAGGCATTCCCCGTATATACCGAAGAGGAAAATACCACCTGCTGTTCCTAACAGCAAAAGAGCTTCCTAAAATTAGCAAGGAGTTTATAAATGCAATGTTCACCCTATTAAATTATAAATAATTATAAGTTTAAATTAAAATTTTTCGATACCAGTAGGGTTCATGTTTTGGTTTAGGATACTGGAAAGTTGGGCACGCTCTGCACCAGATGTTCTGATCATTTAATTCTAACCCTTTTATTTCTTCTCACCTGGCCTTCTCTTCTTTTTTACATTCTCATTTCTTTCCTATCCTTGACAGTGACCAATGGTAGTAAGGTTCCAAAGCAGATATTCACCAGCCCTGGAGAAAGGACACTTCCACTTCTCATTACAAACAATCACTCTCCTTTTCCTTGCTCCTAACCTATTCACAGATGGTAATCAACTGGTAAGCAATTACTCCTATCCCCGCCCATTCATTTTCACTGAGCAGTGGTCTACGTCTGCATAGACGGAAAGACTGCTGAATGATTAATGGCAGGAGCTGCCATGGATGGTGGAGATATTGCTTAGGCAAAATGGCCTAAAAATGTTTAAAATAGAGTTTTCAACCATACTTATGAGCTCCAGGGAAACATAAAAAGCTAATGTCATGGGTACCTCTGACAATCTCTCTGAGAATTAAGTATCTCACAGTTGGCATTTGGTTCTGATTAGTCACGGAGATAGGGGTACCTGGGTTTGTCATGGTGATAATGCTGTTGTTTGATCATGGTACATGTATCTGAATCTCTTAAGAAAAGATATCCTCTATTGCATTTTTTTCCGGTCATAAGCAACAAAGGGTGCTTTTGCAATTAATGAACACATCAGGCTTCATTTAAGTAATTAACAATTTGCTCTTACAAACTCTTGACATGTAAATGGTAAATCACTTTGCTAAGGGGTTAAGGTTAAGGGCTTAAAAACTTATCTCATGTTCTTTGATTAATAATCCTTTTAATGTTTGTGGGTTCTTCCATGCAACTTACTGGCAATCATGCTGTTCAAATGACTTGAGATGCATCTGATAGAATCCAGACCAAGGTAATAATAATCTAATATAATGAGATAGTTGATCACCTCCTTTATGAAAGGCAACCCTTGTAAATTAGGGACTGATGTAAATATCTTCTCAGATACAGTGACATCACTGGCCTGAACACCTTACATTTTTGGGAATTGACTCACCTTGTTCTATTTTTGCATGTATGCTAGTGTGATCTAGGCATGTCACAAAAGCAAAGACATGACTGAACTGTATATTTGCATCTTTCTTCAATCTGTCCTAAGATAGACCAAACAAGCGCTTGACGTGATGAAGCCACATATAGATTATTAAACTGAATGGGACTGCCCTTGGTACCTCCGGTCTTATTGATCCAGCTGTAGTGATAGAACTATAGAAACACTTGCAATGGCTTCTCTTTCCATCCATGCACCATTACCTCTGTAATGCCATAAATATCTTTCCCTGACCCTCTCCTATTCCTTATCTAGATTTTGCCCTTGGCAATAGCATCGGAAGACATGACATCAGGTGCCAAATGTTTGCTGACAACACCCAACTCAACCACACCACTATCTCTCTCGGCCTTCCAGCTGTGGTGTCAGGTTACTTGTCTGATATCCAGTCCTAGATGAGCCATTATTTCCCCAAATGAATGGGAAATTAATAATTGGGAAGCCAAATTCACTTCCTTTGGCCATCACCATCAATTCTACCCACTCCCTGGCCACTTTCTTTGGCTGAACCAAATATTCACACCCCAGTGTCCTATTTGATCCTGAGATGAGCCTCCTACCACATATTCTGTAAATCACATATAGGAGACTAGGTTTATCACAGCTTTTTACACAGCAAGTTTTTTTGTACGTTTTGTTGATGCCAAATTTGCTGATGTGTCTTCCTTTTTAATTATTGATTAATGGGATGTGAACATTTATGGCAAGGCCCGCATTTATTACCCATTCCTAAGTTCCCTTGAGAATATTGTGGTGAGCGTGTTTTTGAACCAATGCAGTCCATGTGGTGTAGAAACAACCACAGTGCCATTGGGGAGGGTGCTCCAGGATTTTGACTCCACTTCTGCCTGAGTTTATTGTCTGTGACTCCCCAAAGCCTGTCCATCATCTGCAAGGGACAAAAGCCAGGTGTGTGATGGAATACTCTCCACTTGCCTGGAACAATGCAGCTCCAACAATGTTCAAGGAACTTAACAGCATCCAGAATAAAGCAGCCCACTTACTCAACATTCCATTCATCACCCTAAACAATCATTACCCCCCACCCCCCACCACCGGTGTACAGTGTGTACCATATATAAGAAGCACTGCTGCAAATCACCAAGTTCTTTCGACAGTACCTTCCAAATCCATGACCTCGACCATGTAGAAGGACGAAGGCAGAAGACACATGGGAACACCACCACATGCAATTTTCCTACCAAGTCACACATCATCCTAACTTGGATGTTGTGATTCCTTCACTGTCACTGAGTCAAAATCCTGGAGCACCCTCCCCAATGGCACTGTGGTTGTTTCTACACCACATGGACTGCATTGGTTCAAAAACACGCTCACCACAATATTCTCAAGGGAACTTAGGAATGGGTAATAAATGCGGGCCTTGCCATAAATGTTCACATCCCATTAATCAATAATTAAAAAGGAAGACACATCAGCAAATTTGGCATCAACAAAATGTACAAAAAAACTTGCTGTGTAAAAAGCTGTGATAAACCTAGTCTCCTATATGTGAGGCATGGGCTGCCTACGACATGTAATCAGTTGGACAGGTTCTACATGAGATGCATTCAGCACATCTTGGGCATCAAGTGGAAGCACAAAATGCCCAACACAGAGATTCTTCAAAGAGCAGAAATGTCTAGAATTGAAGCACTTATCATTAAAGCTCAGCTCAAATTGAGTGGGCTTCTGGTATGTATGTCTGATGATAAAATCTCTAAGGCAGTCATGTACCATATTCACAACTTAAACTTGGAAATCACCTGCAAGGTGGTCCAAGATAAATGTTCAAGAACTCTTTGAAGGTGAACCTCAAGAAATATAGCATGCCCACCATGGACTGGGAGAAAAATGCACAAGAAAGAACTACCTGGGGAGTGAAGACAAGTAGTGGCATTGCTTTCTTCAAATAGCAAAGAATACAGTCTAAGGACAAAAGGCATGCTAAAAGGCTGTGAAGTCCCAACAAAACTAAGCAACTAGTCCTTGCCAGCACTGTGGATAATTCATGCAGGTTGTTACAACCGGTCCCTGGGCAAGGTCCCCCAATTTGTTAACTTCCTGAATGGGACCCCAACTTTGTTATGCTCCCGGGTGAGGAGGAATGAGCTGGCTCTTCTTTATTCAACCCCTTCGACTGGTCATAACAACGTTAATTTAAAAGGGATCCTTTCTCCCATAGATACATTTGGACTGGAAAAAGGTATTTATTTTTTAGAAGGAGCCAACTTAACCAGGCTTTCTTCAGTCAAAAAAAGAGTAAGTTTAGTAGTTGTTGAAAACCCTCAAGAAATAATAAAATGCAACACACAGATCAGAAATGAGAAGTTAAGAGTCCAAATAAAAGTTAAAAAAGATATATGGATCAGTCTTTGTAGTCCATGAGTAGTAGATGGCGATATGTTGTGTCCGTTAAATTGGGTGATTCTGGTAGAGCTGACTTTGGTAGTTTTGCAGTTGGTTTGGAGACATTCGGTTCTGCAGGTTGGATGAAGAGGCTGTCCTATTTCCTTTTTGATTGTGGCTTCTGCTAAGCCTTGCCTCCAGCAACAGAGAGAGAGAGAGAGAGAGAGAGAGAAAGATAGATAGAGAGAGAGAGAGAGAGAGTGAGAGACATCACCTGAAACTTTAGGGGTGACTAGTTGGTCTCCTTTTTGCTGTCTCACACACACCAGCACACATTGCACTGCAGCTAGCTTTTTAACCCATTTTCCCTGTAAAGGAAAATAAAAATGCCTTGCGCCCAGAGTCTGTTTTCTTTGATTTCCAACCACTTTACACATTCTGAGGTATAAATCAACAGGAGATGGATTTTAGATTATTGCCGAAAATTGGTAATCAGTCTTTAGTCTCTGCAATCACAGGAGATTAAAATTTCAGCCTTGTGCACCTTTCCTATATCCCTTTTAAGTGTCCCTGCTTGAAGAAGGCCATGACACTTTTTCAGGTGCAATATTCCACGTTGTCCCAGGACAGGTCTGTCAATATAATCCACATAGGAATTTTGCGGAAAGTGGTCACTTTACATTATCTGCCATCCTTTGCTCAGTGTCCACGCTTGTATTTTTTAAAAAATGCTCACATCTTCCTAAAAAAGTTCAATTTGGCTGCAAGTAATTCATGGCTGTAATTGGCTTTTCATGACAAGGTATGCAGTCAGGTTCTACAGCCATGTTAGAAAACACAACAGCTGACTTTATACATGAATAAAATGGTCATCTTTGGTAATGAAGGGAAACTGTCAATGCTGGAGAAAATGAAGTCCTGAAGTGGTCAAGGGCTGAATCTAAGGGGAAGCAGTGGTGTAGTGGCAACGTCACCCAACTAGTAATCCAGAGGCTCGGACTAATACCCTGGAGACATGTATTTGAATCCCATCGTGCAGCTGGTGGAATATTAATTCAGTTAATAAATCTAGCTAGTGTTGGTGAGGGTGACCATGATACCATTGTCAAAAAACCCAAACTTGCTCCTCAGCAATAGAAACTATAGGTTGATTCTTAAATACCCTCTGAAATGGCTGAGCAAGCCACTCAGTCATATCAAAATTGCTGAAACCTGACAGATCATAAGGTCAGAAATGGGGATGTTTGCTGATGATTGCACAATGTTCAGGACTCCTCTGATACTGAAGCAGTCCATGTCCAAATGCAGCACCTGGACAATATCCAGGTTGTGGGCATATAACATTTGCACCAAACAAATGTCAGACAATCACCAACTCCAACAAGAGAGAATCCAACGATGGCCCCTTGATGTTCAGTGGCATTACTAGCACTGAATTCCCCCACTGTCAACATCCTGGGTGTTATCATTGACCAGAAATGGAACTAGACTAGCCATATAAATACTATGGCTACAAGAGCAGGTCAGATGTTAGAAATAGCGTCATGATTAACTCACCTCCTGACTCTCAAAGCCTGTCCACCATCGACAAGGTGCAAGTCAGGAGTGTGATGGAATACTCCTCACTTCCCTGGATGAGTCCAGCTCCCACAACACTCAAGAAGCTTGACACCATCCAGGACAAAGCAGCCCACATGATTGGCACCACATCCACAAACATTCACTCCTTCCACCATTGATGCACAGTAGCAGCAATGTGTACCATCTATAAGATGCACTGCAGGAATTAACCAAGGCTTCTTCGACAACACCTTCCAAACCCAAGACTGCTACCATCTAGAAGGACAAGGGCAGCAGATAGATGGAAACACCACCACCTGGAAGTTCCCCTCCAATTCACTGACCATCCTGACTTGGAAATATTTCACTGTTACTAGGTCAAAATCCTAGTTATTCTTTCCTAACAGCACTGTGTGTGTATCTACAGCACATGGACTGCAGTGGTTCAAGAAAGCAGCTCACCACCACCTTCTCAAGGGCAACTAGGGATGGACAATAAATGCAGGCCCGACCAATGAAGCCCACATCCTGTGAATTTTTTTTTTTAAAAAAGCGCAGGGGTTACTTAAAAAAGAAATTCAAAGAACAAAGGGGTAGCATGAAAAAACAATGGCGCGTAAAATGAAGGAAAATACAAAAGTGTTTTACATGTATATTAGAGGCAAGAGGATAACCAGGGAAAGAGTAGGGCCCATTAGGGACCAAAGTGGCAATCTGTGTGAGGAGCTGGAAGACAAAGGTGAGTATTTAAATGAGTACTTTGCATCTGTATTCATTATAGAGAAGGGCAATGTAGGTGTACAAATCAGGGAGGTGGACTGTGAGATACTTGAACAAATTAGCATTGAAAGGGAGGAAGTATTAACGGTTTTAGTGGGCTTAAAAGTGGAAATATCACCAGGCCAAGATGAGATGTATCTCAGGCTGCTGCAGGAGGCAAGGGAAGAGATTGCAGGCATCCTGACATTAATTTTCAAATCTTCTCAGGCCACAAGAGAGGTGCCAGAGGGCTGCAGGACAGCTAGTGTGGCACCATTATTCAAAAAGGGTGGAAGGGATAAACCAGGGAACTGTAGGCCAGTGAGTCTAACATCAGTGGTAGGGAAACTTTTGGAAAAAATTCTGAGGGACAGGGTTAATCTCCAATTTTGAGGGAAGGATTAATCAAGGATAGTCAGCATGGCTTTGTTAGGGGGAGATCATCTCTAATAATTTTGACTGAATTTTTCAAGGAGGTGACTAAGTGTGCAGCTGATGTAGTCCAAATGGGTTTCAGTGAGGCTTTTGACAAGGTGTCACATGGGAGACTGGTCAAGAAGATAAGAGATCCAGGGCAATTTACTAAATTTGATTCAAAATTAGCTCAGTGGCAGGAGGCAGAGGGCATTTGTTGAAGGTTGTTTTTGCAACTGGAAGCCTGCAGGTTTCTGCAGGGTTCACTGTTGGGTCTCTTGCTGTTTGTACTGTATATTAATGATCTAGGCATGAATGTAGGAGGTATGATCAGTAAGTTCACAGATGACATAAAAATTGGTGGTGTGGCAAATAGCCTTAGACTGCAGGATGATATAGATGGGCTGGTCAGATGTCCAAAACAGTGGCAAATGGAATTTAATCCTGAAAAGTTTGAGGTGATGCATTTTGGGACTGCCACTCTGGCTCTCTGTTGCTAGGCAACAGTCCAATTGTTCTACCCTTATTTGTTTAACCTAGCTGCAACAGCTGTAAAAAACCTCATTAGAAATGCAAGCACCTTGGACCAATGAAACTAAAACTCATTTTGACCTTCCTTAACACACAGATACAGAAAGACAAATCAAACTTAAACATTAAAGCTAAACTCATTCCTAATACCCAAAAAATACAAGTTTAACTTACTTAAACTATCTTTATTTCCTAACACTAACCCTTTAGAGGAAAGAAAGCTTCACAATAGTGAATGTTTCTTTACAGTGGCCTTACATCCACTTCATACAAACTTAATATCATAAACCTCTAACAATAGGTTATTACATATGACACAAATAAATTTTCCATTTTTGTTTCACATTTGCACCTCATATTGTACAATTACAAAAGTGTATTTAAACAAAGTCAATAAATGTGACAAGATTAACAAATTTTGCACATCATAGTATTATCATAACTTAACTATTATGTTTCTTTTTCCTCTTATTCCCAATCTTTAAAAAAAGGATGTTTCATTTAAGTCTATGATCCAATAGTTCTTTTCATTCACTGTAGGCATAATTCCATCTTCAAGCTCATTTTTCGAACTTAAATGTGGTACATTCTCATTTTAATTTAACAAAGTCAAAATGGCATTTTTATGCTTTAACATCTCATTTCTTCTCTGGTCAAAATCACTTATCACCATTTGAAGGATGTCAATGAAATGCTTTTTATGTTCACACAAAAGGGTTTTGAATCCCTGCTTGGTTTGATATTTAAATTTTTCATGAGATTGTTTTTTTCTCACAATCCCATTTCGAACAGCTCTTTTCTACTTCTCTTTGAGTAATGCCAATTATGTTCCTCCACTGGAGTTTCATAATTCGTTCCAACCCTTCAACTCTTTTACATAATCCACAAACTATATCATGCCACTCCTTTCCAGGTTTTGAATGATCTTTTGCAACCCGTCAACTTGTCTGGATTCCAGCTGCTGTATTTTGTGTATTTACACTGGCAAGCATTTGTATATCAGGGTTTCTGGTCATTGAATTGGAAAAGTCATTTTGCATTTTCAATGCTTTTTGTTGACAATTCTTGATTTCCAATTCTGCATGCACTTTGATAAAAACAAAAAACTGCGGATGCTGGAAATCCAAAACAAAAACAGAATTACCTGGAAAAACTCAGCAGGTCTGGCAGCATCGGCAGAGAAGAAAACAGTTGACCTTTCGAGTCCTCATGACCCATCAGCAGTACTCAAAGTTCTGAGTTCTGCTGAAGGGTCATGAGGACTCAAAACGTCAACTCTTTTCTTCTCCGCCGATGTTGCCAGACCTGCTGAGTTTTTCCAGGTAATTCTGCATGCACTTTAGTTGTTTTCATATTGTCCATTACTGAAGTTGACACACCAGTAATTTTACTTGGATCAATTCTTTGCTAGATTGGACCACAATACAGTAAGGAGTTTTCATTCACAAGAACAGCTTTTGAACTGTGACACTCCATACCACACATCTTATCTTTCCTTTGGTCCAGTTTGCTTTGAAGTTCAAGAATCTCTTTATTCTTTTCAAAGCAAAGTTCTAACAGTTTGTTAGTTTTGCTTTTTAATTCTGCATTCAACCAATTATTCTGATTTACCACAATTCCTTTTCTTGTTTAAGGCATTTTCCCTGATATTTCATAACAACTACTGACGCTTGAAGTTCATCAAGTTTTAACGGAAGATTGATCTTTGTTAAATTTGCTCCTACAACATCATTTAGACATTTCAAGGCCTCAGTGAAGTGTTCTACTTTCTGCGGCTGATTCTCAATTGACCCTATTGATTCTCTTCTTTCATTAGCAGACTCCTCTTTCATACGTGAAAATTGGTTTCCTACATTAATCAGGTTTTCCTGCAATTGCTTGTTATCAGCAATAAGTATCGCATCTTTGGCCACAGTAGTTCTCTGAAGTTTGTTAAGTTCAATCGCCTGCTGCAATACAGTCATTGCCACATTACTATTTCCACTAGTCAAACCATTACCCAGAATAAAATCCACTGCTTCAATAGGTGATTTAAGAATAACTCCCACCGTAACAACTCCATTTACAAAGTGACTTTGTAAGTTAGCTTTACACTAAGAAACAGGTTCATAAATTCCATTAATATCCTTTATCAATACTGTTTCTCACTTAAAACTACCTGGAACACAAATTGTAACATTTTCCACCATCAATGATTGATCTGATCCTTTACTTAAAAAAAAAATAATCTGATTACTTATTTTGTTGGAGGAGTAAGGAACACTTCTCCCTTTGACACAAAACATCCAGACCCTCTGTTAGCTTGATTTCTTTCACCAGTAATCAAAGGAGAATTTTCTGGACTATCCTGAACCATATTCCCCTTTCCTGTGTGTTCTGGGGGAACATGTTTCACCTGTACCACTACTACAGTTTTAACAACCACTTCTTTTTCTGATGCAAACTTTCCTGAGGATTCTCTAGGAGTTCCTATTACTGCAATAGACCTACCATTTAATCTCCAACAATCTACCCTAGCTGTCCCACCTTGTTACAATGAAAATACTTTGGCTTCCGAATGTTAATTCCACCCTCAGTACATTCCTTGCTGGTCTGAGGAAAAATTCCCTGGGAACTCCCAACTGTCCCTTCTCTTCCCTGGCTGCCTTCCTTTCACCTTCCCATCTTCTATCCTTCTCAGCTATCCTTCTTGGGTTTGTGGGGATGACCGACAAAGAACTTAGATTTATGGACCTGTTCATAATTGTCAGCTGTCTCCACTGTCTGTCTGGATGATTTAACCTTCAACATGCGTTCTAATTACAAGAGGAAGTGAATCTTTAAATTCTTCCAAGGGAACTATTTCTCTAAGAGTTTCATATGTCATGTCTAGACTGCAAAGGTAATGTCCAGATTTCTTTTAGCTACTTCATTTGTGTAGCTATCTTTTCAAATGAGATAAAGAATGCTTCTGCATCACTTTGGGAGGGCTTGCACAAACTTAAAAATCTCACCACCAGGTTTTGAGTTGAATGATTTTTCATCAGCAGAACTTTCCTCAGCATCAGAGATCTCTTTAACTTCCAGCCTAATAAGCTGGTATTCCCTTTCTTGTTCCTTCTCTCTTGCCCTTGCCTCTCTTTCTTTATCCTTCTCCCTTGTCTGATATTCCAATTCCACCCTCTTTTCTTTCTCCTGCTTTCCACTTGATCCCTTTGAAACACCCCTTCTCTTCCCTTTTCACGTTTCTTCGGTTCCTTTCCTTGTTCAAGTTCAAGCTTCTTCTTTTGTAACTGAAATTCACTCTATCTCCAGCTGTGACTCATCCCTGGCTCTGGAGAATGTGGTTTCTCTGCTATCCCTTCCAATTTTAAATGCTGTGCTATTATCTCAACTATGTCGGCTTTCCTTGCCCCTTCAGGTAATTCTAACTCCAACTTATCCACCAATTCCATCAGCTTACTCTTGGCTAATTTCTGTAAACATGTCAGGGTTACATTTGCATCTGTAAAAACGTCTTAGGAACCTCCAACGGCATTTTGGATTCCAACCCATATGATACATATCTGAGGATATGGGGTAGACCATTTAGGACTGAGATGAGGAGAAATTTCTTCACCCAGAGAGTGGTGAGCCTGTGGAATTCGTTACCACAGAAAGTAGTTGAGACCAAAGCATTGTATGCTTTCAAGAATGAGTTAGATATAGCTCTTGGGGCAAAAGGGTTCAAAGGGTATGGGGAGAAAGCGGGAGCATGCTATTGAGTTGGATGATCAGCCATGATCATAATGAATGGCGGAGCAGGCTTGAGGGGCCGAATGGCCTCCTCCTGCTCCTAATTTCTATGTTTCTCTGTTTCTATGATACTTCATAGCAACTCAAATTCCCATGTCCAGTACCTCTTCATTCCATGAACTCATTTTATAAGGATTCACAGATCCCACCTATGTTCAAGGATATCCAATCCCAGGCCAATTATTATTCCACGTCCAATCACCATGTTTCAGATCCTGGATAAGCCTCCACTTTGTTACGATCCCAGCTGAGGTTATCCCTGGACAAGTTTGAGCCCAGAATGGAACACAGCTTGTTGGATCCTAACTTCTATTTGTTTGTTTAGATGCTTGGAGAGGGCCTACTGAACAGAGTTACCAGAGTCATCTAATGACCTTTTAACTTGCTGTGTCCCTAGACAAGCTGTTCTAGTATAGCTACAACACTGGCATCTACCCAGCTATGTGGAAAAATGCCCAGGTATGTCCTGCACATAAAAAGCAGGACAAATCCAAACTGGCCAATTACCACCCCATTGGTCTATGATCAATCATCAGTAAAGTAATGGAAAGGGTCATCAACAGTGCTATCAAGCGGCACTTGCTTAGCAATAACTTGCACACTGATGCCTAGTTTGGCTTCCACCAGGGCCGCTCAGCTCCTGACTAAATCACAGCCTTGGTTCAAACATGGGCAAAAGAGCTGAACTCCCGTGGACTGCCCTTGATATCAAGGCTGCATTTGACTGAGTGCGGCATCAAGGAGCCCAAGCAAAACTGGAGTCAATGGGAATTGGGGGAAAACTTTCTGCTGGTTGAAGCCATACCTAGCACAAAGGAAGATGGTTGTGGTTGTTGGAGGTTGGTCATATCAGTTCCAGGACATCATTGCAGGAGTTCCTCAGGGTAGTGTCCTCGGCCCAACTATCTTCAACTGCTTCATCAATGACCTTTCTTGCATCATAAGGTGAGAAGTGGGGATTGTTGCTGATGATTGCGCAATGTTCAGCACTAATCGTGACTCCTCAGATACTGAAGCAGTCCATGTCTAAAGGCAGCAAGACCTGGACCATATCCAGGCTTGGACTGACAAATGGCAAGTAACATTCACGCCACACAAGTGTCAGGCAATGACCACCTTCAACAAGAGAGAATCCAACCATCGCCTCTTGACGTTCAATGACATTACCATCACTGAATCCCCCAGTGTCAACATACTGGGGGGTTACCATTGACCAGAAACTGAACTTAACTAGCCATATTAATATTGTGGCTACAAGAGCAGGTCAGAGGCTAGGAATCGTGCGACGAGTAACTCACGTCCTGACTCCCCAAAGCCTGTACGCCATCTACAAGGCACAAGTCAGTAGTGTGATGGGATACTCCACGCTTCGCAGTATAAGTGCAGCTCCCACAATATTGAAGATACTGGACACCGTCCAGGATGAAGCAGTTCGCTTGATTGGCATCACATCCACAAACTCCCTCCACTACCAACGCATAGTAGCAGCAGTGTGTACCACCTACAAGATGCACTGCAAAATTCACCAAGGCTCCTTAGACAGCACCTTCCAAACCTACAACTGCTACCATCTAGAAGGACAAGGGCAGCAGATAGATGGAAACACCACCACCTGGAGGTTCCCCTCCAAGTCACTCACTATGCTGACTTGGAAATATATCGCTGTTCCTTCTTGTCATTGGTCCATCACTGGGTCAAAATCCTGGAACTCCCTTCCTAACAGCACTGTGGGTGTACCTACACTGCATGGACTGCAGCGGCTCAAGAAGGAGCTCACCACCACCTTCTCAAAGGCAACTGGGGATGGGCAATAAATGCTGGCCCAGACAGCAAAGCCCACATCCCATGAATGAATTAAAAATAACAAAAGAGTAAAACATTTATTCAAAAAGAAAAGATGAATTATATTATAATACTCCTTCACCCACAACTATGCCTTTGCAGATGTATACAGATTTGTAAGGATAACACAAGTTACAAAAGCTATCTAATACTCTCATGATCACATTAAGTACACAGTCCATGTAAACAAATAGGCACCCTGTGGTCAGACACACCACACTCTGAAACCAAGTGACAGATGCCACCTCAACCAGGTGCTGTCGATCACTTCTCAATTCCTCCAGAATTGGAGTCACACCATCTTTTACATGAGGGTTGCCAATCTCCACTCTCCAAGGCCTCACCTTCCCCAAACCAATGTTTTCTCTCAGATGTCTTGCACAAGGGTTCAACTCCAAGGTTTTGAACTCTCCTGATGTTCTTATTCCCTGGGTCACCATGTGTATTCAAACTCTCTTCCACACACACACTCTCTCTCACTGACTTGGTATCAACAGTAGCACTACTTCTTCACATGTCCATAGCAAAGAGTTACAGAGCTTCAATT
This sequence comes from Carcharodon carcharias, assembly GCF_017639515.1. Taxonomy (NCBI): domain Eukaryota; kingdom Metazoa; phylum Chordata; class Chondrichthyes; order Lamniformes; family Lamnidae; genus Carcharodon; species Carcharodon carcharias. The sequence goes on from NC_054467.1 coordinate 210,640,643, forward strand.
GTCTCTTTGGACCTTCTTGCCTCTTGTAAACTGCTTTCATTGGTCAAAATCACTTATCATCATTTGAAGGATGTCAATGAATTGCTTTTTATGTTCACACAAAAGGGTTTTGAATACAAAAACAGAATTACTTGGAAAAACTCAGCAGGTCTGTCAGCATCAGCAGAGAAAGAAAGAGTTGACGTTTCGAGTCCTCATGACCCTTCAACAGAATTGGAAGGGTTTTGAATCCCTGCTTGGTTTGATATTTAAAGTTTTCATGAGATTGTTTTTTCTCACAATCCCATTTCTAACAGATCTTTTCTACTTCTCTTATGTTCCTCTGGTGGAGTTTCATAGTTCGTTCCAACCCTTCAACTCTTTTACATAATCCACAAACTATATCATGCCACTCCTTTCCAGGTTTTAGATGGTCTTTTGCAACCTGTCAACTTGTCTGGATTCCAGCTGCTGTATTTTGTGTATTTGCACTGGCAAGCATTTGTATATCAGGGTCTCTGGTCATTGACTTGGAAAAGTCATTTTGCATTTTCAATCCTTTTTGTTAACAATTCTTGATTTCCAATTCTGCATGCACTTTAGTTGATTTCATATTGTCCATTACTGAAGTTGACACACCAGTAATTTTACTTGGATCAATTCTTTGCTTGACTGGACCACAATACAGTAAGGAGTTTTCATTCACAAGAACAGCTTTTGAACTGTGACACTCCATACCACACATCATATCTTTCCTTTGGTCCACTTTGCTTTGAAGTTCGAGAATCTCTTTATTCATTTCATGGCAAAGTTCTAATGTTTCGTTAGTTTTGCTTTTTAATTCTGCATTCAACCAATTATTCTGATTTACCACAATTCCTTTTCTTGTTTAAGGCATTTTCCCTGATATTTCATAACAACTACTGACGCTTGAAGTTCATCAAGTTTTAACGGAAGATTGATCTTTGTTAAGTTTGCTCCTACAACATCATTTAGACATTTCAAGGCCTCAGTGAAGTGTTCTACTTTCTGCGGCTGATTCTCAATTGACCCTATTGATTCTCTTCTTTCATTAGCAGACTCCTCTTTCATACGTGAAAATTGGTTTCCTACATTAATCAGGTTTTCCTGCAATTGCTTGTTATCAGCAATAAGTATCTCATCTTTGGCCACAGTAGTTCTCTGAAGTTTGTTAAGTTCAATTGCCTGCTGCAATACAGTCATTGCCACATTACTATTTCCACTAGTCAAACCATTACCCAGAATAAAATCCACTGCTTCAATAGGTGATTTAAGAATAACTCCCACCGTAACAACTCCATTTACAAAGTGACTTTGTAAGTTAGCTTTACACTAAGAAACAGGTTCATAAATTCCATTAATATCCTTTATCAATACTGTTTTTCACTTAAAACTACCTGGAACACAAATTGTAACATTGACCACCATCAGTGATTGATCTGATCCTTTATTTCTCAAAATTTTAATCTGATTACATATTTTGTTGGAGGAGTAAGGAACACTTCTCCCTTTGACACAAAACATCCAGACCCTCTGTTAGCCTGATTTCTTTCACCAGTAATCAAAGGAGAATTCTCTGCGCTATCCTGAACCATATTCCCCTTTCCTGTGTGTTCTGGGGGAACATGTTTCACCTGTACCACTACTACAGTTTTAACAACCACTTCTTTTTCTGATGCAAACTTTCCTGAGGATTCTCTAGGAGTTCCTATTACTGCAATAGACCTACCATTTAATTTCCAGCAATCTACCCTAACATGTCCCACCTTGTTACAATGAAAACACTTTGGCTTCCGAATGTTAATTCCACCCTCAGTACATTCCTTTCTGGTCTGAGGAAAAATTCCCTGGGAACTCCCAACTGTCCCTTCTCTTCCCTGGCTGCCTTCCTTTCACCTTCCCATCTCCTATCCTTCTCGGCTATCCTTCTTGGGTTTGTGGGGATGAAGGACAAAGGGCTTAGATTTATGGACCAGTTCATAATTGTCAGCTGTCTCCACTGCCTGTCTGGCTGTTTTAACCTTCAACATGGGTTCTAATTACAAGAGGAAGTGAATCATTAAATTCTTCCAAGGGAACTATTTCTCTAAGAGTTTCATACGTCATCTCTACCTTTAATGTTCTTGTCCAATGGTCAACATTACTTTGCTTTGCCCTCTCAAATTCAATACAGATCTGCCCAGGCTGTTTCCTTATATTCTGAAATATCTGCCTGTATGCTTCAGGGACTAACTCATATGTACTCAGAATAGCCTTTTTCAGTGCATCATAATCCACTAATACCTCTCCTGACAGCGATGCATAAACCTCATGAGCTCTACCTACCAACCTAGACTGCAAAGATAATGTCCAGATTTCTTTTAGCTATTTCATTTGTGTAGCTATCTTTTCAAATGAGATAAAGAATGCTTCTGCTTCATTTTGGGAGGGCTTGCACAGACTTAAAAATCTCACCACCAGGTTTTGGGTTGAATGTTTTTTCATCATCAGAACTTTCCTTAGCATCTGAGATCTCTTTAACTTCCAGCCTTCTAAGCTGGTATTCCCTTTCTTGTTCCTTCTCTCTTGCCCTTGCCTCTCTTTCTTTATCCTTCTCCCTTGCTTGAAATTCCAGTTCCACCCTCTTTTCTTTCTCCTGCTTTCCACTTGCTCCCTTTGAAACGCCCCTTCTCTTCCCTTTTCAAGTTTCTTCGGTTCCTTTCCTTGTTCAAGTTCAAGCTTCTTCATTTGTAACTGAAGTCACACTATCTCCAGCTGTGACTCATCCCTGGAGAATGTGGTTTCTCTGCTATCCCTTCCAATTTTAAATGCTGTGCTATTATCTCAACTATGTCTGCTTTCCTCGCCCCTTCAGGTAATTCTAACTCCAACTTATCCACCAATTCCATCAGCTTACTCTTGGCTAATTTCTGTAAACATGTCAGGGTTACATTTGCATCTGTAAAAAAGTCTTAGGAACCTCCAACGGCATTTCGGATTCCAACCCATATGATACATATCTGAGGATATGGGGTAGACCATTTAGGACTGAGATGAGGAGAAATTTCTTCACCCAGAGAGTGGTGAGCCTGTGGAATTCGTTACCACAGAAAGTAGTTGAGACTAAAGCATTGTATGCTTTCAAGAATGAGTTAGATATAGCTCTTGGGGCAAAAGGGTTCAAAGGGTATGGGGAGAAAGCGGGAGCATGCTATTGAGTTGGATGATCAGCCATGATCATAATGAATGGCGGAGCAGGCTTGAGGGGCCGAATAGCCTCCTCCTGCTCCTAATTTCTATGTTTCTGTTTCTATGATACTTCATAGCAACTCAACTTCCCATGTCCAGTACCTCTTCACTCCACATACTCATTTCATAAGGATTCACAGATCCCACCTATGTTCAAGGATTTCCAATCCCAGGCCAATTATTATTCCGTGTCCAATCACCACGTTTCAGATCCTGGATAAGCCTCCACTTTGTTATGATCCCAGCTGAGGTTATCCCTGGACAAGTTTGAGCCCAGAGTGGTACCCAGCTTGTTGGATCCTAACTTCTATTTGTTTGTTTAGATGCTTGGAGAGGGCCTACTGAACAGAGTTACCAGAGTCATCTAATGACCTTTTAACTTGCTGTGTCCCTAGACAAGCTGTTCTAGTATAGCTACAACACTGGCATCTACCCAGCTATGTGGAAAAATGCCCAGGTATGTCCTGCACATAAAAAGCAGGACAAATCCAAACTGGCCAATTACCACCCCATTGGTCTATGATCAATCATCAGTAAAGTAATGGAAAGGGTCATCAACAGTGCTATCAAGCGGCACTTGCTTAGCAATAACTTGCACACTGATGCCTAGTTTGGCTTCCACCAGGGCCGCTCAGCTCCTGACTAAATCACAGCCTTGGTTCAAACATGGGCAAAAGAGCTGAACGCCCGTGGACTGCCCTTGATATCAAGGCTGCATTTGACTGAGTGCGGCATCAAGGAGCCCAAGCAAAACTGGAGTCAATGGGAATTGGGGGAAAACTCTCTGCTGGTTGAAGCCATACCTAGCACAAAGGAAGATGGTTGTGGTTGTTGGAGGTTGGTCATATCAGTTCCAGGACATCATTGCAGGAGTTCCTCAGGGTAGTGTCCTCGGCCCAACTATCTTCAACTGCTTCATCAATGATCTTCCTTGCATCATAAGGTGAGAAGTGGGGATGTTTGTTGATGATTGCGCAATGTTCAGCACTATTCGCGACTCCTTAGATACTGAAGCAGTCCATGTCTAAAGGCAGCAAGACCTGGACCATATCCAGGCTTGGACTGACAAATGGCAAGTAACATTCACGCCACACAAGTGTCAGGCAATGACCACCTTCAACAAGAGAGAATCCAACCATCGCCTCTTGACGTTCAATGACATTACCATCACTGAATCCTCCAGTGTCAACATACTGGGGGGTTACCATTGACCAGAAACTGAACTTAACTAGCCATATTAATATTATGGCTACAAGAGCGGGTCAAGGGTTAGGAATCGTGCGACGAGTAACTCACATCCTGACTCCCGAAAGCATGTATGCCATCTACAAGGCACAAGTCAGTAGTGTAATGGTATACTCCCCACTTGCCAGGATCAGTGCAGCTCCCACAATATTGAAGCAACTGGACACTGTCCAGAATGAAGCAGTCTGCTTGATTGGCATCACATCCACAAACTCCCTCCACTACCAACGCATAGTAGCAGCAGTGTGTACCACCTACAAGATGCACTGCAAAATTCACCAAGGCTCCTTAGACAGCACCTTCCAAACCTACGACTGCTACCATCTAGAAGGACAAGGGCAGCAGATAGATGGAAACACCACCACCTGGAGGTTCCCCTCCAAGTCACTCACTATGCTGACTTGGAAATATATCGCTGTTCCTTCCTGTCACTGGGTCCTTCACTGGGTCAAAATCCTGGAACTCCCTTCCTAACAGCACTGTGGGTGTACCTACACTGCATGGACTGCAGCGTAGAAGGAGCTCACCACCACCTTCTCAAAGGCAACTGGGGATAGGCAATAAATGCTGGCCCAGACAGCAAAGCCCGCATCCCATGAATGAATTAAAAATAACAAAAGAGTAAAACATTTATTCAAAAAGAAAAGATGAATTATATTATAATACTCCTTCACCCACAACTATGCCTTTGCAGATATATACAGATTTGTAAGGATAACACAAGTTACAAAAGCTATCTAATACTCTCATGATCACATTAAGTACACAGTCCAAGTAAACAAATAGGCACCCTGTGGTCAGACACACCACACTCTGAAACCAAGTGACAGATGCCACCTCAACCAGGTGCTGTCGATCACTTCTCAATTCCTCCAGAATTGGAGTCACACCATCTTTTACATGAGGGTTGCCAATCTCCACTCTCCAAGGCCTCACCTTCCCCAAACCAATGTTTTCTCTCAGATGTCTTGCACAAGGGTTCACCTCCAAGGTTTTGAACTCTCCTGATGTTCTTATTCCCTGGGTCACCACGTGCATTCAAATTCTCTTCCACACACACACTCTGTCTCACTGACTTGGTATCAACAGTAGCATTACTTCCTCACATGTCCATAGCAAAGAGTTACAGAGCTTCAATTGTCTCTTTGGACATTCTTGTCTCTTGTAAACTGCTTTCATTTTAAATCTGTTTTCTGCAGCTTAAAGTTTTAAACTTGAAGCTTGAAGCCTTTCTCTGCCCCTCACTCTTAGCTTCACATTAACAGGACCTTTTCCAGGTTCCTTTCCTTCCTTTGACCAGAAGTGTCATGAAAATATAATAATTTTTATAAGGTCATTTGGATTTACTATAAAGTAGAAATAGTGGGGTTTGGATAGTGTATATGTGTTGGGTGAGGGGACCTAATTGAATTAAAGACAACTGGGTTGAAGGCTTTGATGTATAAGACGAGAAGATAAGTTTGAAATGCTAAATAAGTAAACATGGATGAAGTTTTGGAATGTGAGGTGTAAAAGGAAAATTTGCATTTTGAGATAAACCAGAGTAGTCATGAATTTCAAAGATAGGGTGAAACAGTACACTTAGCCAGAAAAAGTAAAACAGTGTGTTTTTTTTTCTCAAAACTTACTGATAAAATTGGTACTATGAAAGAATTTTTATTATTAGAAATGTAAAGCCCAAAGCCATATTGAAACTATGGAATTTACATTAAAACATTAAAAGGAGAGAAACATGTATAGAGGAGGTGAGGGTATGTGTAAGGAAAGAAGGCATTGTACATCTAACATGTGTGAAAAGCCTCCAGCCTCTATGAACCAAGTTTCTGCCTGTAGGAAGCAAAGCTAAGAGAATTCACTGTAAATATCCCTGTCCCGGGTATCGTGTGCTTTGCCTGGGTCTATTAAAATCTATTTTGTTTTTACTGTTGCCTTAATGGAGGTGTAACTGTGAGTTAAATTAATTAGGGGAGCCAGGAGTTATCATAGTAGCAGTTTATAGGCCTATGTATGTGCTTAAAATTATTTATTTAATTAATAAGTGTTCAATTTAGTTTTGTAAAAAACCTCTAAGACACTGTGGAATTATTACTACTGAATTCAAGGCATGCCTCTCGAAATCAAAATACAAATTACAAAATAGTTGTGGCATTTGTTTCAAGTTTCCCTCTGAGACGTGAGCAGCTTACCATCTGCTGTGCCATAAAAAGGACTGCTTTCGGCTTTCCTCCATTTCACTCTCCTACAATTTTTTGGGTTTTCCTTAGCTCGGGACTGGCTATCTGTCCCCTTCTAGGCTTCTCTTACATGGCAGCTATCCTCAAAACCAGCTGAACTCCAACAGCTTCCAAATCAAACTGCAGTTTTTCTTCTTCTGTGTGTATCTGTGGGAGGGTCTTGTGTCTCTGGATCCCTGTTGCTAGGCTGCATGGCTATTTTGCAAGGTTGCAAGGTGTCGCCTCGTGCAGCGAGTGATTGGGATCTGGAATGCACTGCCTGAGATTTTTGGTGAGGCAGATTCATTCGAGGCTTTCAAAAACAGATAGTATAATTACCTGAAGAATAATCATTTGCAGGGCTACGGGGAGAGGGCACAATGGGTGAAATTGCACAGTTTACCAGAATGGTTCAAGGGATGAGATATTTCAGTTATGAGGAAAGATTGGAGAAGTTGGAACTGTTTTGCTTGGAGAGAAGGCTAAAAGGAGACGTGATAGAAGATTTCAAAATCATGAGGGGTCTGAACAGAGTAGATATGGAGAAACTGTTCCTACATGTATACAGATTGAGAAACAGAGAGCACAGATTTAAAGTGTTTTGCAAAAGAGGCAAATGTGAGCTGAGAAAAAAACTTTTTCACACGAGTAGTTAGTGTTTGGAATGCACTGCCTGGAAGTGTGGTGGAGGCAGGTTCAATTGAGCATTCAAGAGGGCATTGGCTGATTATTTAAATAAAAACAATGTGCAGGGTTATGGGGAAAAGGTACGAGATTGGCACTAAGTTAAAATGCTCAGAGAGCAGACACAATTGGCTGAATGGCCTCCATCTACACCATAACAATTCATGAGATTTTGTTTCTGTGAAATGGCCCTTTAAGTGCTGTAATTATACTATGATCCTATGCATTTCTAATAACTGAGACAGGTTCTCGTTTTCTAATATTTTGTCTGAAGAACTTCTGCCTCGAATGAGACTTTTGCATATCTTCAACCAGTTCAGACAAACATAAGCGGGGATGGGAGGAGGGTGGGGCGGTGGTGGGGGGTGGCGGTGGGGGGTGGGGGGGAGCACGGTGGTGAAATTGGGCATGAACAGGGATGGGTATCAGAATTCTTTTATTATATCTCTATTATTTTGTTTCCTTTTCTCTCCTGAAACTGCTATTGGGATATAGTTCCATTGGTGGCACATTTATTCTAGTACTGTGGTCAATGATCATTCTTCAGTCTTGGCCTCTGGGAATATGAGTAATAGAGGGCTCCTGCACAGTCGAAGCTGATTCTGCTTTCACTCACCTCCACAAACATCTGTGCCACCAGCAGTCGCTGGATGGTGATCAGAATTTGGAACTCTGGTGAATTGTTTCCTCTGCCCAGCCCAGTGGCAATGAGGCCAACTCTAATACTTGCTTTCCTGGCTAAGATCAACTAAATCAGAACAGACCAGGAATGAAATTTTGGGCAATCCTGGTCTGTATGGATCAGTTAGCCTTCTACTACTATGACACTGTTGGAATTTAGCCAGACTTGTAACTATTAATAATTCACATTTGAGGCATGGAATTATCATAACCTTGTTCAAGCTCAATTGTTCCTGTACTGTGTTGCACTATATTAAGTAAATTGTGACCACAATTTTCATGCACACCCTCTTTTGTGCTTTTTATTGTGACAAATGTTCGTTTGAAATGAATTTGAAATACTATTTTGAAGTAATTTGAGAAGCCAAGAAATGGTTTGCTGCCCTTTACATTTCCATGCTGCAGTGAAAGGGGTAAAATCTGCTGATAAATGATCATTTGTGAATGTCTGGCATGAAATATTTGACAATTCTTTTTAGAATAAGTGAAGTTAAGTTGACTAAGGCATATTTATTTCAATGTCTATTTCCTCAAAATAGGCAGACCTATGAGAACTGGAAAAATTAAACTATAATGACAGCGTGAAAAGACTTGAAATAAATTGGAATATGAATTGCTCTATGTAGATTCCTTAGCTTTTCATGCTTTAAAATTGTGTTGGCCTTATCTGTGTTTCAGTATTCAGTGAGAATTTTCATATTTGGTGAAGTATTAGGGAAATGTAAACAGTATCTTAATTCACATTAGTTTAGTCTCAAAGAGACTTTTTGATTTTTTTGTGTTTATTGAAGGGGTGAAGTGACATGATGCGAAATGGTGCCTGCTGCTTCATTAGATATGCACTCATCTGAAGTGGGAACTGTCATGGACTGATACATGGGCTCCGCAGCTAAATCAGTCACAGCATGAGAGATCAGTTTACCAGAACATTTCACATTTAGCCAGCATCTCAAAGAACTGGAACAATGGGTACCCTTTGCAAGCTTCTGTGTGAAATAACTCAGTTTACAGAAAAGAAGCTCAACAAATGGATGACTCCAAAAGGACTGAAGCATTAATGTATGATAACAATCAGTTCAAGAACAGGTTCTACAATATCTCATTCTTGTCTTTCCTGAAAGTTGAACGCAAATGAATATTGCTGGATAGAACTGTTCCACTTTAAATGTGTTCCATTTCCCTCTGCCATCAGTCGTGTAAAAAAATGCCAACTATAAAAATATCAACTGTAGCTTGTTTGGCTGAATTTTCCTTTAAGTTAATTTTGTGCACATTAAGTGAAAGGTTATTGATTTTCCACTGAGCCTGAAAATTCCACAATGGAAAACTACGGAAAACATTGCAGAAAAAATATTTGCACTATGGACGGTAAGTGTGATAAGTGTTGGAAAACTCCAATTTGTCTTTGATTGAAACATGGAAGCATGTCACTTATTTTTCAATATGACAGCTTGCTACTGATATTGCATTTCCAGAAGTTGCATATTTCAGGACCAGGGAACTTAATTTAGGGTTTGTTAATTACAAAGAATCATTGGCTGCGATTTTCCAATATGAGCAGTGGCGGGTAAAATGATGGGTGGGGTGCAGTGGGAACTGAAAAATCGGCTTCCCAGCAGCATGAATTGACAGTGGGAACATGCGCTCCTGCCCATCATGGCGGGTTGCCATTCTGACCAGAGGCCAGTGTGAAGCCATTTTGTATCCTGTTAATGGGATGCAGATGAAGCTTTGACTGGAATTGTTCCACCCTGTCCAGTTATCCACGCCGGCAATGAGATATGATACCGCTCTGGAACAAGTCCGGGCCACTGTGGTGTGAACATGCCGGGACTCGCCTGGAAGAATGCCTGGGGCAGATTGTGGAGAGTTGAAGATGGAGGCCTCCAGTGACCATGGACCCTGGAACACCACATGCAGTGGGAGCATTTACCACGTGGACATAGCACTGCTGGAGTATCCAGGATGTGGATCTTCACACTGCTGGAGCATCCAGGATGTGGATCTTCAGCCTGCAGGAGTCTCCAGGATGTTGATCTTCATACTGTTGGGGCATCCAAGATGTGGATTTTCATACTGCTGGTGGACAGCTGCATGAGGTACTGTTGGGCAGACATGGTCTGTGCTGGGGGGAGAGGGGGGGTTGGTAGGCGGTGAGGGGTGGGGGCGGGGTGGATGCAGGCGGTGGTTGGTGGGGGATTAGACAGTGAGGAGAGGAATGAAGGTGTGGGGCAGTTGTGCAGGCCTGGAGGAGGACCATAGGTGTTTGTGGGTGATTGCGGAAAGTGAGAGGTGCAGCAGGTGTCGTGGAATGAGTGAGGCCTGTTACTCATTGGCGGGCACATTGCCGACTCCTGCCCATGCCCATGGACTGAAATATCACGCAAATGCGCGATGATGTCAAGATGCTCGCCTGACATCATCGTGCGTCATTTTACGCTTGTTTAGGTCAGCCGCCCAACGAGCTTAATACTCTGGCCCATGGCATTCACCATCCTCCCCATGAAGACACAGGTCAGAATCACTTCATCATAGAGCAGGTGGACGGACTCCTCTGCGTCACATGCCACTCTGTTGTTGGCCTCCGCCACCTCTGCCTTGATGTTCCCCCACCTCTTGCACCTTCTTCAGCATCTCGTGCAGGACCAATCCCAAAGGCTCGTCATCCGAATTGGACATCACAGATGTTTCTTCCTCAGCAGTCCTCTGAGAACTGGTGAGCTTTTTTGAATGTGCAGTGACCACCAGCATGTGAGACCCAGCCTGAACTAGATCTAATATCCACCGAGGCGTGTGTCTCTGTGCTGGTGGAGGGTGCAGGTGACTGATGTGACAGCTCTATAGGTGCACCTTCTTCCTCCTCCCCAATGTCCTCAGTCCTCTGTGGGTTGGTGGTACTGCTGAACAGGGCTTCCTCTTCTGGTCTTCCCCTCTTCCTACTGGCACCTGTAAGTGAGAGAAGGGAAATCAAGTGATGCATGACCTGCCTCCAACATAGAGGAACACTTGACCCTCCAACATAGAGGAACATGTGACTACATTAAGCATTGATCCTTTTCAGATGGAGGCTGCCTGCCAACCTCTCCAACTGTACAGTGTTGGTCCAGTTCCTCCCTTCCCTCCTCAAACTCTGTGAGGTTTCTCAGTTCAGGAAGGCCCACTCTCATCTTCTCTCTTTCTCCTGTTGTGCCATAACTTTTCCTGCACAAAGGGAGAAGATGGAGTTGAGAGCAAATGGGTTTCAGGTTTCTTTCTCATGCTTCCACATTTACAAATAACCCACTGGATTGTGTGCCATGTGATTGATGCACTGCAGATTGTCCACAAGGGTTGTGGGGCAGCATCCTCCAGAGCAGTGAGTCCACGCAGATAGACTGTCATTAGCAGTGCTCTGTGTAGAAGGGTCACGGACCTGAAGTGGCTTCTCCACCTGCAGACTAGATGGACTGCGTCACATTATCACATTAAATAGCTCTTTTATGCATGGGCAATACGGATGGTGCCCTTGCCACTGAGGCCAATGCCTCTCCACCATTCAATGAGGTGATTGTGAGCAGCTGAGGATTCACTTAGCCTGGTGGTGCAGATGAAGTCATTCATCTATTTCTGGCAATGCAGGGCTGCTCTCTGGTGGAGGCCACGGGCACTGACCACCGTGGAGACTTCTTTCCATGATCACACGTCTTGGCCTCCTCCTTCCATCCTCGGGGTACAGGATGTCCCTCCTGGCTTCCACTGCATTGAGCAGCACATCAAGGAAAGCGTTGCTGAATCTGGGGTTTGAGCTCCCCAGGATCACCGGGCCATCTCCTCCTGTATTGGGCTTGCAAAAAGAAGTTGATCTCTGGCCGCCTCTTAAGTGTGGTGCCCTGATATGATAGCAAGGCGGACATCATCCAGACTGCCCAACCATATAATGCTGGCAAACACCCGACTGCATAATTAAGGAGCCAGCACTGTGCGATTCGATGTGAATTCCCAATGGGCTCTGCAGCATGAAACACTCCTGGATCCTGCCCCTGCCATAGGAATAAGGCCCAGAATGGAAAATCCATGCCTTTCTTCTGATTTACATTGAGAGCAACTTCAGGACTCAGGAGAGACAATAATGTGGCCCAAGTGGCTTGTCACAGTGCTGGGCAACATACTATGACTGCCAGGGTTGTTTTTTGTCAGCATTCAGTGAAGGGATGATGGCTGCCTGCTAGAAGACAAGTGATTGGAGAATTGGCACTGGGCAAAGTATAAGGAAGGAAAAGGACACCACGGACATGGGCATGCCAGATAATGAGGATGCTAATGGTAGGGCACCAAGGGTTGAAGAGGAAATATGTATCTATTAAGCTGCCAGGCCCGAGAAAAATCCTAGCATAGAGTTTGAATGAAAATATTACATGATATATAGATGAGATAAACTTTAAAAACATGGTGATATATGCAGCTATTTCAAACTTTACTTTTACTGTATAAAAATAAGAGCATAATTCACTTGCCACCTTTTATTGCAGATACTTGAATGAAATCATTAATTTTTATCATTTCGTCAGTTTATATTTTCTACAATAATTTTAAAAATTACAAAACTTACTGCTTAACGGAAAACAGTTCCCCTTTTTGCTAAACACATTTCTAAATTGTTTGACAAGTGCTGCATAATTTTATTCTCTAGATTCTCATTCTTTAAATTATGCACATAGGTCAAAATCGCCCATTATGTTATGTGAAACAATCAATTATAGTGCTGTTAATCTGCTTCGAGTACAAAGTTAGCTAGCAGAATACACAAAAGTATGGAGTGCTAGGATCAATACAAGTGCACCAGCAGATAGGCTGAGGCAGGGGCCAAGACAGGGGATATTACAGAGGTGGAATTAGGTGATCTTTGTGATTAGAGAGGCTTATAGGACCAGAAGTTCAGCTCAAGGTCAAATAGAATGCCAAAGTTGCAAACAATCTGTCTCAGCTTCAGATAGCATGGGCTTTGCATTAAACAAGAGTTAAGATTCTTGTTTATTTTTTAAACATACACAAGGCAATGCCCACTTTACTTTGTGTACCTTCCAGAAGCTCAAATGTCCATCTGCAGCAGTGCTATCAAGCTGACTAACTGGCTGTTTCCACTCCATTCCATAAGCGCTCTGTCTGAAGGCAGGCCCTTGGCTGCCAATGCTTCATCCTGAGTTTTTGTCAGTGGTGGTTTGATATTGCCTTCCACTCTCAGGGACAGGGCGAGGAGGCAGGACCCAAGTCTATCTCAGCTGGAACAGGAATCAAACCCGTGCTGCTGGCGGTATTCTGAACCAGATGTGAGCCATGGCATGTCTACTAGCTGTTAAGTCAATATAAATAGAACAGCGCGGGTCTTTACAGCTGTGGAATGCTGATATCTGTGTGAAATGAAGGGATAGCATGGAAAGCTTAAAGCTCATGATTTGCAGATGTGGTCAAGTGCTCCCCTGAGAACACAGAGTGCCAATTTGCAGGCAAAAATCACAAACTGGTGAACTCTATTGGTCTTTATTGAAGAGAAGTATGTAAGGAAAGATGAGAATCCTGAAGTAGTTGAGAGTGAGACATTATGATGCATGAAAGGAAAATTTTAGATAAGTTAGGCAAAAGAAAGTGCAGCACCGTGGTGTGTGACAGGATACATCCTCTGATCCTGAGCGTAATAGGGGAAATTAATGAAAGCTTAAAAATTGAGTGTGCGATGGACTGGAGTGTGATCAATGTAGTATATTTTTAAAAAATGGAGCCAGAGCTAACCTGGGTAATGACAGGCCTATTATCATAACACATATGGCATAGAAAACTTTGCATTTTTCATTAACAATGAAATCACCTTAAAATTTCAGCTCATCTAATACTGGAAGCAGGACAAGCATCTGCAAACTTGATAATACTGTTCCAAACACCCAAGTCTAGGTCATTTCTAAAACCTTTAAAGAGTAATGAACCCAAAACTGACCCTTGGGAAGCAGCACTGGAAGACACAAGTTGGTATGAAAAATATTCATCCACCACGGTGGGATCAGTAGATGGCAGTAGTAATTTTACCGAACTAGTAATCCAGAGGCTCAGGCTAATGCTCTGCAGGCACAGGTTCAAATCCCACTGTGGGAGCTGGTGGAATTTAAATTTAATTAATGAAACATTTGGAACTAAAAGCTAATCTTGGTAATAGTGAGCATGAATCGATTGTCAGAAAAGCCATCTGGTTCACTAATGTCCTTTAGGGAAGGAAATCTGCTGTCCTTAGCTGGTCTGGCCTACAGAAATGTGGATTGACTTTTAACTGCCCTATGAAATGGCTTAGCAAGCCACTCAGTTGTCTCAAACTACTCCGAAGATTGAATAAAGGAATGAAATCAGATCTTCCATCTGGCATTGACCCATGCACAGAAAATGACAACAGTCCACCCAGCCCTTTTGACCCTGCAAAGTTCTCCTTACTAACATCTAGGGTCAGGTGCCAAAATTCAAGAGCTGTCCCACAGACTAGTCAAGCAACAGCTTAACATAGTCATACTTACAGAATTAAACCTTGCAGATAATATCTCAGACACCACCATCACCATCCCTGGTTATGTCCTGACCCAACAGAAGTGGAGGCACAGTGATACACAGTTGGGAGGGAGTAGCCCTGGGAGTCCTCAACATTGACTCTGGACCCTATGAAGTTTCATGGCATCAGGTACAAGGAAACCTCCTGCTGGTTACCACCTACTGTGCCACCCATACTCCTCCATGTTGAACACCCCTCAGAGTGGCAAGGGCACAGAATGTACTCTGGGTGGGGGACTTCAACGTCCATCACCAAAGTGGCTCAATAATACCACTACTGACTGAGTTGGCTGAGTTCTAAAGGGCACAGCTCCTAGACTGGGTCCGCCACAGGTGTTGAGGGAGCCAACAAAAGAGCAAAGCTTACTTGACCTCATTTGCACCAATCCACCTGCCAGAGATGCACAGATCCATGACAATATTGGTAATAGTAACCACCACATAGACCTTATGGAGATAAAGTCCATCATGCTGTGTGGCACTATGACCATGCTAAATGGGATAGATTTCAAACCAACATTGCAACTCAAAACTGGGTATCCATCAGGTGCTGTGGCCCATTATCATCAGCAGAACTGAAATTAACCACCATCTGTAACCTCATGGCCCTGCTTATCTCCCACTCTACTATTACTATCAAGCCAGGGGATCAATGCTGGTTCAATGAAGAGTGCAGGAGGGCATGTCACGAACAACACCAGGCACACCTAAAAATGAGGTGTCAACCTGGTGAAGCTACAACACAGGACTACTTGCATGCCAAGCAGCATAAGTAGCATGCAGTAGACAGAGGTAAGCTATCCCATAATCAGTGAATCAATCTAAGCTCTGTGATCCTGCCACATCCAGTCGTGAATAGTGGTGGACAATTAAACAACTGACAGGAGAAGGAGGTTGCACAAATATCCCTATCCCTTAATGATGGGGGAGCACAGCACATCAATGCAAAAGATAAGAATGAGGCATTTGCGACACTCTTCATCCAGAAGTGCCGAGTGGATAATCCATCTTGGCGTCTGCCAGAGGTCCCCAGCATCACCAATGCCAGTCTTCAACGAATTCGATTCACACCACATGATAGCAAGAAGTGGCCAAAGGCACTGGATACTGCAAAGGCTACGGGCCCCGACAATATTCCAGTAATAGTTTCTTTCTGAAGGCTTGTGCTCCAGAACTAGCCGTGCCCCTAGTCAGGCTGTTCCAGTACAACTACAACACTGGCATCTACCTGACAGTGTGGAAAATTGCTGGGTATGTCCTGTACACAATAGCAAGGCAAATCCAACCCAGCCACTTACTGCCCCATTAATCTACTCTCGATCATCAAAGTGAGGGAAGGGGTCGTGCACAGGGTTATCAAATGGCACTTAATCAGAAATAACCTGCTCACTAATGCAAAATTTGGGTTCGGCCAAGGCCACTCAGCTCCTGACCTCATTACAGCCTTGGTTCAAACATGGACAAAAAAGCTGAACTCAAGAGGTGAGGTGAGAGAGACTGCCCTTGATATCAAAGCAGCATTTGACTGAGTGTGGCATCAAGGAGCCCTAGTAAAACTGGAGTCAATGGGAACCAGGGATAAAGCTCTCCACTGGTTGGAGTCATACCTAGCACAAAGGAAGATGGCTGTGGTTGTTGGCGGTCAATCATCTCAGTTCCAGGACATCAGCACAGGAGTTCCTCAGGGTAGTGTCCTAGGCCCATACTTCTTCAGTTGCTTCATCAATGACCTTCCTTCCATTATAGGTCAGAAGTGGGATGTTCACTGATTATTGTACAATATTCAGCGCCATTCATGACTCCTCAGATACTGAAACAGTCCATGTCCAAATGCAGCAAGACATGGTCAACTTTCAAGCTTGGGCCACAGATGTGCCAGACACTGACCATCTACAACAAGAGAGAATTCAACTATCACCCCTTGACATTCAATGGAATAACCATCGTTGCACCACCCACTAGCAACATTTGGGGGGTTACCATTGACCAGAAACTGAACTGGACTAGTCACATTAATACCGTGGAAATAGGAATTCTGTGGAAATTCTGTGGTGAATAACTAACCTCCTGACTCCCCAGAGACTGTCCACCATCTACAAGGCACAAGTCAGGAGTGTGATTGAATACTCTCCACTTGCCTGGATGAATGTAGCTCCAACAATTCTCGAGAAGCTCGACACCATCCAGGGCAAAGCAGCCCGCTTAATTGGCACCCCATCCAACACCTTAAACAGTCACTCCCTCCACCACCAACACATAGTGACAAGATGCACTGCAGCAACTTCTTTGATAGCACTGTCCAAGCCCTCAACTTCTACCACCTAGATGGACAAGGGCAGAAGACGCATGGGAATATTCAAGTGCCCCTCCAAACCACACACCATCCTGATTGAAACTACGTCACCGTTCCTTCACTGTCTCCTGGTCAAAATCCTGGAACTTCCTTCCTAACAGTACTGTGGGCACACCTGCACCACATGGACTGCAGCGGTAAAAGATGACTCACCACTACCTTCTCAAGTCTATTAGGGATGGGCAATAAATGATGGCCTAGCCAGCAATGCCCACATCCCATGAAAGAATAAAAAAAGACCTTTGTTCCCTGTGACTGAGACAATTTCATTTCCATCCCCCTAGATAAAGAGAAAATAGTTTGAAGTAGCCATTATAATTTTGGAGGGATTTACAGCCAGAATAAGCACAAAGAGCTTGATTCAGTTAAATAAGTGTGAAAGAAATGACTGGCAAGCTGGAAACACTCTTTGGAAACCTGATAGCAGAAAGGATCCTGTGATCTAAGTAGTTTCAGCAGCTTGGAGACACCACTGCTGTCTGTCTTTGAGTAAGAACTGCCTCCACAATGTAAAATTGTGTTGTGGTCCACATGATGCCATAGGAGTGTGTCTTTTACATTCTAGTTTGGTGCCAACCTGCCTGCAGCAGGCTTCATTCCCAGATTTAAAAAAAAAACACAGTGAGCAAAGCAGTAGAAATGAATTCATTGACAATGCAGCAGGAAGTGCTAGACAGGCAATTTCGCCACTCATCTGCCTCCTTCCTGCTGGAAAGATGTGGTTAAAATCAGACTGAGGAGCGCGAATTGGCTGCAGATGGGACATCCACCCTTTACTTGGAAGGAAGTCTCATCTCAGAATGCTGCTGACCAATCTGATTGGCTGGCAGCCCTGCAGTCCAATCAGTGCCACTGGGAGCAGTGGCCACTGCTGGGCCAACAGGCAGTCCCCAGATTCTAACGGCCAAATTTTTATGAAGGTGACTTGGGAAAGTTTTCGACCCTGCAAACCCATCTCCATTAAGAAGGAGGTGCCTGCCATATTTTCATTCCGGAGAGGTGAGGATGGAATGGAGTCAGCCCTGAGACAGCAATGGAGGTGAGCAGATGGTGAGGCTGGTAGGTTAGAAGGCCTGCCTCTGTTCACAGAAGGGCCAGAGTTGTTAGGCCCTTGAGCCCTCACCCCATGACTCCCCACCTACAAATCCCTCTCATAACCCCTCCATGCCCCCCATATTGCCCATGTCTGCTCCATGCCCCCAGGTCCCTTCAGGCCCCTCAGATCTCCCTTGGCCACTATGATGCCACCTGGAAATATGTCTGGTCATTTGTTCTAACTGCTTCTATGGATAGAGTTGCCAGATGGCCTCATTATGGGTGCTTACCTGAACTCCAAGAATGGCTAGTACTCTGCAGGCAATGTTTACAAAGCTGCAGAGGATGTGCAGGCTTTGTTTCTTTTACATATTTATTACCTTCTAATAACTTGGTCTTTCTTTGAAGAGTTGTTCAATGCCTATGTGTGTATTTACATAAGATTTAGAGGTATGAAGTGGATAATAACTTTTTGTGATTGATACTATAGATAGCTGTGATTGATTGGCAGCTTTGTGAGAAGGTAAGGGGGCAATGTACTTCCAAGTGAATGTTAAAAGTTTGTGTATATTTTTGGTTCCCGACTCAAGAAAAGGCTGTCCCTGTGGTTCATGACACCTCTGAGAAGATGTGAATCATGTGTACTAGAACAGACTCGGATCAAACAAAATTCTGTGGGAGTGGGAGTGATTGAAATGGCTATCCCCAACAATGGAGCTGGCAAGGGCAGGGGTGTTACGTGTGGACTGGCTACTCGCACCGTTACCCTGGGCTGGCAAAAAATTGCCAGGAATGGGAATGGGAGCTGGAATCCTGGAATCAGGTCCCAATATCACAATTGACCCTCAGCATTTTGCTAGTGAATTCAACTGCCCTTGATGAAGGGCCAAGGAAATTCTCAACAAATGTGATGACAATTGTGTCTAGCTGCTCTCAGCTGTCATGCTATCTAATATGCAGAAAGAAGGGGAGAAAAGTCTGCATATTTCTTTAATGGAAATCCAACCTTACTCCCAGAGTGTTGATTACCAGATTTCCACAGTCTGGCTGATTACATCATGGAATGCCATTGGATCAGGTTTGAAACACAGCATATGGATTGAGTTAATAAACATCTGTTTTATATTTCACTTACACATTCTATTAGTTATATTGCACATTTTTTTAAGAACCTGAACAGAAGCAGACACTATCATGGGTTTTCAGCTAGGTTAATCAATTCATAGCTTGTGACTGAAGGCCAATTTTAGCTTAGAAGAGGCACATAGTGAGTATTAACATGCTTAATGACTATAATTTTCCTTCTACTTGTCTATTTATTTGATGGAGCAAAGTTACATTTCTAAAATATACTTTAGCAGTAAATACTTATTCTGCCAGTCTGTAGAGGTTTCTGTTTAAATATTGCTCTGCATAGGGGCAAAACAACCCCACTCGTGCCCGATCCCAGCCCCTTTCCATCATGGTTTGGTATCAGCTGACCTTGACTGATACAAGGGGCTGGACTTTCAATCTAAAGTCAGCAACCTGACCCCTGGAACATTTCCATCACATCATAACGTGATTGTGAAATGCAAGCAGCTTACTTGGCCTGGGGGCAAGTTCAGTGCCCAATTTGCAGCACCAAGAGCAGCCTGGAGATGGGACCCTGTAACCAAGGGCCCTTTAAAAAGGCGAGTGGCAGCCATCACGTTTGCTGAGGAGATGGCACAGGATGATTCACAAAGGGCCAGCTTTGGCATAGACATACATCTACAGACAGCCTCAAGGTTCTCTGATGCCTCTCTTTAAACGTTAACTGAGGCAGTCATTGAGAGGCAAGAGACATTGCCTCAGCATTTGTCTGAAGAACTCTGAAGAACAGGGTCACTACAAGGGCCTGGATGAAGGTGGTGATGAAAGTCAGCAGTAGAGGAGTGACTAGAAGGGCATAGGTCCAGGGTTGAAAAAGATTCAATGACCTGATAAGATCTGGCAATGTGAATGGCGAGACCGCTAACGCTGTACACAACAGCTTGCACACGAGTTGAGCAGGCAGAGGGCTCATAGTTCTCCTCAACATTGTTAGAGCAAGTGGCCACTTGCATCACTGACAAGCCAATCACCCTCACATATGGGGGTGCAATTAAACAGGGGGCATCACTGAAGAGCACAACAGGTTATACAAATGGAGGCCCTCCTTATTGAAACACCCTCAAAGGGTGGGTAAGAAACCTTTTTAATGAGCCACGGCCAAACAGGCAGGATCTGGCAACTGGAGGAGTGAAAGCTTTAGCTTTGAAGCTACAGGGGGCGGCCATTGCAGCAGGGGATGGAGGGGCACCCTCAGTGGGCCATCGGGCATTTAGAAAGAAAGGGGTATCTGGGAAGTGTTGGGAGACCACCCTGATGCATCTGATGGTCTCCTCTGATGTTGGGGGCCATTCAGACACTGGTAAATGCTGGCAGGAACATAAAATGACAGTCACTAGGCCAGTTAATATGATTAATTGGTTGCCCGCCTTCAGTTGGCAGGTGACCAAGCTGTTGCCATTATAGCCTCTTAAAATATCCCTTGGCAGTGGGAAGACATTGGGATTCCCCCCTGATGCACTCCACCAGCATTTTACCACCTCTCCCACCTGCCAGCTCATTTCCAGAGAGTGGGTAAAATCCCAGTGCATATTTCAGATCAAAGAACTTTCATCAGAACTGGGGACCAAGGGGTGTCAGGGCCCAACAGAAACCTGGCTACTGCCTCCATAACATTTCTTGTTCTGGCATTGTGGTCACTACTCTTCTAAGACTGTGAAGGAGGTAGGTATTTTGAGAAGCAAAATGAACATACCATGAAACCGCCATTGATAATGATGGGCACAATCTTTTGGCTCTTCGCATCAACTGTAGCTCAGTCGGTAGCACTCTCACCTCTAAATCCCTCAATCAACATCACTAAAACACGTTATCTATCATTAGCAAAACGCTATCTGTGGGAGCTTGCTGTGCACCAATTGGTTGCTGTGTTTCCTGCATAGCAACAGTAATTTCAAAAGTGGTCTTCGAAATTTGGCTGTAAAGCACTTTGAGATGTCCTGAGGACACAAAAGGTGTAAATGCAAGTCTTTCTTTTTTTGAGGGGGTTAAAAGCAGTGGTGATTTCAAACAGTGGCCAGCAGCATCTCTCTGCACTGACAGCTTGTTCACATTCCCACGTAGTGGGAAGATGCCAAAGTTTATGTGGAAATAGTGAAGACAACGTTACGACTTTGTATTGCACTCATGTGTTAAATGTAATGCAAAGAGTGGTGGCCAACTGCATAGAGGCCATCACAGCAAAAATCCCTCACCTGTCAGTCATAGATGCTCCCTTTTTTAGGCCCTTTTAATGCAATCCCTGTACACTGTTTTGGAGCTCTTCTCCTTATTTAAGCGAAACATGTTGATTACCAATCTAACTACTGGACAGAATGTATTGATCCCAGAGCATCATTAAAGCATTGGCAACATATTTGACGTTAAAGTAATCAGTATACTAAATTACTCGGTCCAGAAAATGAAATTCTAACTGTAATGTCCCTCTTTCATTTACTGAAACTGATCTTAATGTTTCATTGATTTCAGTTGAACTGTAATTTATTAACATTGGCTGGATTTTACACATCCCCGCCTGTGGGTTTTCTGGCAGGGGGTTCATAAAATCCAGTCGGTGGCTTTCCCACCACCTACCCATCCAACTCCCAACCTATTCGAAATTGTATGGGGGACAGTAGTCTATTGACCTATTGGGGGGCAGTGGTCTATTGTCCTATTGATTTGGCCTATTGAAACCCTTAAGTGGCTGCCTAACACCTCCAGTTGGAGGGTGTATATTAAATTGAAAGAATTACAAAGAAATAAATCACTGTTTACCTGGAAGGAGTGTTTTGGGATAAAAATAGAAAATGCTAGAAACACTTAGCAGGTCTGGCAGCCTCTCTGGAGAGAAAAAAATGTATTAATAGTTCAGGTTATGAAATATAGGAGTGTGTTGGGCCTTGGACTGAACACGGGAGGAATGAAAAGGGAAGGAATTATTGTCCTGCACTTGCATGAAAGGGTGTCATGGGAAGGGGGAGGATTTTTGGTTGATTGAGGAGTGGACCAGAGTATTGCAGAGAGAACGATCCTTTTTGAAACCTGAAAGAGGAGGAGAGAGGTGGTGGCATTGTACTGGAGGTAGTGGAAATGGCAGAGAATGTCTGATGAACGTGGAGTCTGGAAAGATAAATAGATTCTTGTTAGGCAAGGGAATCAAAGGTTATCAGGGTTAAAAGGGAATGTGAAACTCGAAACACAAAATGATTAGCCATGATCTCATTGAATGGCAGAATGGTGTACTCTTGTTCCTATTTCTTATGTTCTATGTTCTTATGTTCTTATGTGAGCACAAGGAGAACCCTGTTGTGATTCAGGGAGGAAAGGGAAGAGATGGGATCAGAATTGCAGGAAATGGAATGAACATGGTAGAGAGAGCTGTTAGCCAGAGTGGAGGGAAGTCCTTGGTTAAGGAAAAAGAGAGACATTTCGGAAGCATTGGTATGGCAGATGAAATTGTCAGAACAGATGCAATGGACTCAATGAAACTGGGAGAATGGAACATAGTCTTCACAGGAAGTAGAGAGTGAGGAAGTGTTGGAAAAGTACCTGTGGGAGCCAATAAGCTTCGAGTGAATATTGATTGATAGCATAGCTCCAGAACTGAAGACCTAAAAGTCAGGAGAAGGAAGGGAAGAATCAGAGATGTGAATGTGAGGGAAGGGTGTTAATTGGAAACAAAGTTGATGAAATTTTTTAGTTTGTTGTGAGACCATCGCCAATATAGCTATCAATGCATAGGAAAAATAGGTGATGGAGAGAAGCTGATTAGAAATAGAACAACATTTTTTCCACATTTCCCTGAAAAAAATAAGCATAACTAGGACCCATACAGATTCTCACAGCAATACCTTTTTACTTATAAGTGAGTGGAGTCAAATGAACAGTTTTTCAATGTGAGAACAAGTTCATCCAGGTAGAGGGTTGTGATGGCTAGGGATTGGAGGGCCTCTGTTTAAGGAAGGAGTGGAGAGCCCTCAGGCCATCCTGGTGGGAGATGCAAGTGTATGGAATTGGATGTCCATGGTGAAAAGGAGTTGGTTAGGCTCCTGAAGCTGGAAGCTATTGAATTGGCAAAGAGTGTGGAAGACTCACAAATGTAGATAGAAAGAGACTAGGCGAGGGGAGAAGAAAAGAGGTGATATAGGAAGAAATCAGTCTGGTGGGGCAGGAACTGTCTGAAGTGATGACCCTACCAGGAAAGTCCTGTTTGCGGATCTTGGAAGAGAGGAAGAAGTGAATTGTATGAGGTTAGGGAACTATGAGATGGGAGGGTGTGGAGGGATGATTTCCAGAGGTGAGGTCAGAGACAGTTTTAGAAATGATAGCTTGATATTCATGGGGGGAGGGGCAGGTTGCGGGAGTGGGGTCATTATCCAGGGGAAGGTTGGAGGAAGTGTCTGGTGTTCAAAGTGAAGTGAAGTGAAGCGAAGTGACTCTCATCTTGTTTACAACATGGGTCCTAGCTAATAACTCATTAGGAAAAGGGAGGCTGATCTCTAATCAGAAGTCCTTTCTGAATCTACAGCTTCCCACTTCAAGTCCTATCCACCCTTTTCATGGTGAACCCTGTTAAACTCTGCCTCACAGTGGAGAGACAGATGTTGGAAGATTGAAACAAAGTCCATTTTGGCATGGAAAGTGACACGACAAATATTTGGTACTTGTGGTGGATATGGCGCAATGGTGACTGTGGCAAAGAGCGAAAGCAGAGAAATACCCTGTACTGGTCATTCACTGCAGCTTTCAAGCTACCTAGCCATCTTGGATCCTCCCTGCCTCTGAGATCATGCAAAAGCAGCTAAGAGAGCAGAGACAGCTGCACTGACCCTTCCTCAAATTCTTTAGTGTAGGCTTAGCTGTAAAGTGTGATCTAAAGAACTGCAGCGATGGGAAGTGAGCAAAACAACAAGTGTAGTCTCTAGATGGACCCGGAAACAGCATCAACACCAGTCAACACTATGTGACAACCCAGCTGCCCTATTTAGGGATACATTCTGACAGCTGGCAGGTTTTCACTGGAGGGTTGGCTAAAAGGAGGCCTAAGCAAAGACTGCTTCTTATGTTTCTGTCCTGCATACCATGGCTGGGATCTAGCAGCAAGAAATTATAGAAGGAATCAAAGACAAACACACAATCACCAACCATGACAGTGGCATGTTGGAATGTCCGCACCCTACTTGATCATCAAACCAACAGTATACCTGAACACTATTCAGCCCTAGGAGCCTGAGAAGTTAGTCAGTATGGTATAGACATAGTTACTTTTGCAAGTAGGTTTAATGACAATGCCAGGGTCGGTCATGAGAGAACAGATTGCCACAATTCCAGTGGGAGTTGGAGAGAGGGAGTGAGGGGAGCAGAGAAATTAAGAGGGCTGATGTCGTGCCTCAGTTCCCAATGAAAATGTCTAGAGGGGATAAGAGGCCAGAGGAAAGGATCCAGGCATGAAAATTATGAAGACAGCAGAAAGCGTCCATTGTGTGGAGTAGAAACTCCTGGCCAAAGAAATGGTCGTATAATGCATAGCATCATGCTGAGTTCAAAATGTTTTGAGGTGAGAATTCAAGGCAGTGAAGCTGAGGACTTTGCTGAAGGCTGATTGTTCAGAGTCAGAGAGGTGAAAGTGAAGCAAAAGATGACATGGAAGAAGCATAGGGCAGAATTTTACGTCCTACAGGCAGGCGAGTGCCGACCCAGTCAGGTGTAAGATTGCGCGCGATGATGTCAGGTGAGCGTCCCAACGTCAATGTGCACGCACACGATATTTTGGTCGGCGGGCGCGTGGGTTGTCGGAGCCATGCCTGCGATTAATTAAGAGGCCATTTAAGGCCCTTAATAGCCCAACTGACGGTGGTTTTTCCAGGCCCGTGCGATTTCACACTTGTTGCATGGGCAAAACGGGCAGGCGGCCAGCCGACATTTTCAAAAACCTCATCCATGGGCAGGATAAAAAGGGTCAGCAGCATTGCCAGTGTGAGTAGTGAGGAATTTTGGAGATAGTTTGCTGCTGGTTACTTATCGGTACTTGGCAGACTCATCTCTGTTTGGGGCTTCATTCTTAGTATTGCCAGGCTTCACTTTAGGACTTATTGATGTCTCCAAGGCCCCCAGAGAATTCAGACCATGTTGATCCTTCCAGGTATCAGACAGCCTTCCATTATCCGGTCATGGAGATTGTGGTCTCCATTGAGGAGGAAGAGAGGGGCAGAAGGGAGAGGAGGCCAGGTGTCCCAGTGCAGCTTCCTGGGGAGTGACCTGTGGGATGATAGGTGCAGGCACAAGGGGTGCAGGGCCAGCAGGAAGTCCAAGGCTTAAGGGGCTGCAGAAGTTGCCACTATCCTGCTGCCAGGGTTTACAGGCAGCGATGCAGCTACCTCAATATGTCTGAGGTGGAATGCCAAAGGAGGCTCCACCTCTCCAGGGAGACTGTGACCTCCATTTGCCAAATGATTGGGCCTGAGATCACCTCCGACTGTGTGGGTGGAAACCACGTGCCACTGGCTCTGAAGTTCACAGTGGCCCTTAACTTCTGTCTCTCCAGCTCTTTCCATGGATCAGTGCGGGATCCCAGTCAGCTGTCAACAGTTGTATCAAGCTATGTTCAGGGGGGATTGACCTTTATTCTTTACTCTATGGATGAGGTCAGTCAGACTGAGCGAGCCAGAGTGAGCAGTGATTGTACACTTGTGGCCATCAAGGCGCCAGCAGGTGAGCCTGGTGCCTTTGTCAACAGGAAGGGCTTCCACTCCATGAACGTGCAGATAGGGTGTGATCACAGGATGCAGATTCTGATGCTTACATCCTGAGGCACACCCAGGTGCCGAGGCTCTTCAGTGCTCCAGCCCAACTTGAAGGGTGACTGTTGGGTGACAAGGGCTATCCATTGAAGAGGTGGCTCATGATGCCTCTCTGCCACCCAAGAACAGAGGCAGAGAAGAGTTACAATATGAGTCATGCCTCCAGAATGGCGGTGGTAATGAGGGCCATAGATCTTCTCAAGTTGCGCTTTCGATGCCTAGACTGGTCATAGGGAGAACTACAATACCCCCAGAGCGGGTGTCACTGATCGTGGTTGCATGCTGCGTTGTCCACAATCTGGCACTGGCAAGGGGTCACCCACTGGAGGAAGAGGATCTTGACGCAGCTGCACAGGCCACAGATGATGAGTCCAATAGTGAGTACGAAGATGAGCCTGGTGAGGAGAACACTGAGGGCGTGGAGCCAGACACTGGTAACCTGCAGGGAGTAGGGACACCAGGGTTCCTTGATCAAACTCTACTTTATCTAGGCTACCAAAGATCAGCTTCAAATGCATGCCAGGGCTGCTGCCTCCACCCCGGACGTCTGAAAGGACCCTTTCATTTGAACACAAAGAACACTCAGTGCCTGCGCAATAAAGTTCAGAGCCACCTATGTCCAGCATAACATACTGGCATACCCAGCACCAATGAAATAAAAAGGTGAAGAGTACTCAGGTCATGACGACAAAAACACAATTTATCTCACTCTGACAGTTCAATAATATTTACAAACGTTTCTAGTCTTCAGCCGCAGACCAGTATATATAAAGTAAACATAAATGAACATAAAATCACCCGAGACTTGGCCGTCTGGTGCTCATGGTATTTTTAACTTATGCTTGCAAGTGTTAATTCTTGGCCTTTTCCCCTCACTGGCACTGGTATTGGAGACAGTGGCTGACTCTACCGTCTTGTTGGCCTTGATGACATTGGTGGTCATCCTCTGGCCAGTAAAGCCTGTGTTGGCCCTGCCTGGGACGGAACGGCCAGTGCCATGGCTGGCATCTCCCCAGTTGCTGCAGCCTCATCAGATGCGAGAGTCACTGCCAGAGGGGCGGAGGAGCTGCTGCTGTCATGCAGAGCGCCCTGAGAGGAGCCCACAGAGATGACAGGCAGCTCATGTGCCAACATGAGGTTGGTCTGGATCTCCCTGCTCACCATTGATGGACGGGCACCTAGCTAGGATACTGGGTGCCTCATCCATCTCCCACATGGACACTGACCGCCTGAGGTCAGTGCCTGTGTGAGGGCTTGCAGGTCCGAGCGTAAATCCAGGGCACCCTGATTCTGTTCCTGAAGCTGCCTCTCCATGAGAGTCGCCACTCTCTCAATGGAGGAGACAGTGTCCGTGACAGTCAACGTTGTGCTGATGCTCCGCATGGACTCCTCCATCAAGGAGACTCATGCATATCCTCATGGATCTCTGTCAGATCCTCCCGCACATCCCGCTGGACATCAAGCATCTACCGCCTAATGGATGACTCCAGAGGCTTATCATTAGCCTTCAAGTGAACATCGTCCTGGTCCCCGGCAGCTCTCTGACTGTTGGCATCCTGGGCACTCTCTGCCTCCGCTTGCACTGCAAGCGAGTACAAAGTGCCCTCACCAATGTGCATCAAGATACTAGCAGCCGCTCTAATGCCCACCAAGATGCTGGTATCTGCGCTGGTGCCTGCTTCCAAGAGTGGGCATGACACAGGTGCAACCGAAGCTTGGTGGTCCTCCAGTGTCGGGGGTGGCCCTTAGGGGTCCATGGAGCACATGCCTGCTGGCGAACGTAAAAGGGAAAACAAGGACATGATATTGGATAAAGTCATCACACTGTCACTGTGTATGCCAAGTACCCTGGTGAAACCATGGAGATCCGCATCATGGTGCCCTCATCTTCCAATGATCAACAGGGACTCCAGGTTCGAGGCTCACATCAATGAAGAAACTACACTAGAATTGATGCACAATCCAAAATTCTCACCTCTGTGCACTGCACTCTTACATTCGTCTGGCACCACCACGCCCGGTTGCACATGGGTCGAGCCGGCTTTTGAGCTCCAGGGCATCTTGTTCATATCTGGAAAGGATTAGGAGGCTAGTAGTACCTTCACTGGTCTGTGGCCTTTCAATATTGTTGTGGGCTGTCTTCTCCTGAAACAACAGGGGAACATTGATTAGCCCACTCTGTACCTACAGCACCATGCAGCCTGGCCAACCCCACCTGAGGACCCTGCCCTCCTGCCTGCCGTGTCCAGCCGCACTCGACTCCATTGCAGAAGTGCAGGAGATGTCCTTATGTGGCAGCGTTCCAGGTGCTTCCTGGGGCCACTTTTAAACTGGCTGCCAGGTCGCCATTGGACCCAAGGGCCAACAGGCTCCCACCCCCGCTTGGCCCTTGCCGGCCAGTGCAGAGGCGCATTTCACGCTGGGCGGGCCTTAATTGGCTCACCAGCGTGAAATCGTGATCGGGGCCTGATCGCGGGTGGTGGACCTTTTCCTGGTGTTTCCCAGCCCGCCCGCTATGCCTGCCCGCCCGTAGACCTCAAAATCCTGCCCACAGGGTCAGAGGAAAGTGAAGAGGAGAAAGGATCTGGGAGGGTATAAAATTAGCTCATTTTTATATCTGCTTGACTTTTTTTCCACATGAACATCTGTAACCCAATGTTTACCAACCTAACATGTCTATCTAATAATGATGCATGTTATATCATTTAATAAAATATCTGAGCAAGTAATAGTGCATATTTTACTTTAACTCACTTGCATAGGTTTCATTTTGTAAGGAATTCTTCAGCACAAGTCAGAATAATTGCTCTCTCCGAACACTGTGCCAAAGGTAATGTTTTAAAACTTCTATAGCAAATGCTGCATGAGTCAGATTTACCTATGGCATTTTCCAAATGGATTTCTGCAAAAATAAATTCTCTTGACAGAAAATCAATCTAATAGTTATGCCACGCAAGTGGATGAATGATCTATAGCATGTGCAAAAATAAATTGATCAAATGCCAAAAGTATAATAACAACATTGCCTGGTTTAAGGTATTTCATGAAGAAATGTTACACTGAGAGGAGTCCAAGCTTTCACAGTTGGATTAGTGAAACAAATGGAGACAAGGATTATTATTTCTGTCTATCCTGTCTAATCCTGCAGATCTTCTTCAGGACCCACATAAAAGAATAACATGATGTAATTGTGATGACCTTCAACCTTGAAGCAGAGCAGTAAGAAAAGTTTTTAATTTGTTTAAAATATCTGTATGATCCGTAATTGGTTTTAAGAATGTTTGAAAAGGACTTTTAAGAGTTTGCCTCAATTGTAAAGAGATCAATTGTCATTTTCTTAAATAATAAGAAACACTGGTCCATGGGACCTGGCAACCCTTGACCTGGAAGCAGTCCAAACAGGAGGAAGTTAATATATGAATGCCATGTTGTCAGACACAAAGAAGAGCTGCCAAGGCACAAATGAGAGCTGGAGGCAGAAGATGGTCAGATCACAGATGTAGAGACACAGATAAAGTAGACAGAGACAGAAAGAGGAACACAGAATTCATGTGAGGAGGAGCCAGCAAAGCTCTCTACAAAATGGTCAATTTTCTGTTTGACAGTAAGAAAAAAAAATAGAATTCCAGGGGCAGCAATGTATGACCAAGCTAAAAAGGGACTCATTCCTAAAAAGCAGTGCGAATAGCTCAGGCTAGCAGGAGAGCCGAATATTTGTGTCAGAGCAGCTCATGAGCCAGTTTTTGTTGGTTGGTTGGTTGGTTGAAAAGGAACTCTGGAAAGCTATGCCATCAAGACTGCCATGTCCCAAGTGAGAAGGAGTTTATCAATGTGTGCCTTGTTGGTGTCTTACTGTGCCTGGGGACCTTGGATGAAGTACAGGTGCCAGTGATGAAACTCAAAGGCCAAATCGATTGAGCAGGAAAATGAGAGAGCCTACGTACCAAAGGCTGAGTTAGAGAATTTTGGAACTCCTGTGAGAATTGATATTATTTTTAAAAATATTTTGGGGAATTTTGTGTCATTCTGTAAAGAAGACTGGGTAACTATGTGTGTGTGTGGTTTAATTAAGCTGGGCAAGATGTGGATAGGAGTTAGGCTGTCTGGGTGTTTAGAAATGTGAAGAGGTTAAAGGTATTAAGTTGAGGTATAAGTAAATGGGTTAGATCCAACATTTGCATTTTTAGATAAGTTGAGATGTTGTTTCAACCTCAAAGGGGAATCAGAGGTAACAAGAAAAATGTTCACACCTTGCAGGAGCCCATAGGTAAATATTAGCGGGACATTATATTTTTATTAACCCAAAAGCAAAGACAAGATGGAAACATGAAAGGCCTTATATTTGGAAGGGTTTGAGTTTTAAAGGGTTGTAAGAACAATGGAACTGAGATGGAAAGGGGAAAAGGTATATTAGAGATACTGTAGGTAGCTGTTGAGGTAGAGAGAGCGAGAGGTAGCTATTGAGTGGGATAACTGTCGAGCCGTTAAGCTGGTGATGGCTGGAGATAGCTGGAGCTGTTTGAGCTGTTGAGAAGTCTTGGGCTGAAGCAAGCAGTTTTATTCTGAAGTGAATTCCATAGCAAAATGAAAGAGGGTAAAGATCATGTGGTACATCTTTATTGAAACTACAGCAGACTGCCATGTGTGATATTATTGGATTCCATATTTAAGTATTGTTCTGGCACAGTGGATGGTAAATGCTGAGCTGCTCAAATCCCAGAGGGAAACTTGAAACAGCTGCCACAACTGTTTGCAATTTGAGCACTTTATTTTGAGATGTGTGCCTTGAATTCAGTAGTAATGAGCCCAGGAAGACTTAGAGGGTTTTTTTTACAAAACTAAATTAAACATTGATGAATAGAAGAAAAAGATTTTTAAGCACATACATTGGTCTACAAATTACTACTATAATAACTCATAAATCTCCTAATTAATCTAGCTCCCAGTAACACATCTGTTAAGCCAACAGTAAAACAAAGTATAAGTTTTAACAGAACCAGACAAAGCAAAAGTTAGGGGAGGATTTTCTCCAGATTGTGTGGTAACAAGATCACAAACATACAACTTTAAATGGGAAGAGGAGGAATCTAAAAGATGGGGGTGGGGGTGGGGGTAGGGGTGGGGGTGGATAATGAAATTCACTTGGCTGGATCAATTTTGGAAATTGTTACTCAGGAGGAGAAGACTAAAGAGAGTGAGGATGAGTTGTTTAGCTCAGTGCAGTTAGTGGAATTACAGCAGAAGGACTCAGATTTAAAGAGATTATATCAGACAGATTATCCTGAAACAGAAGCAGAATGTATTCCAGAGTGTTATTACATTAAGAACAATGTGCTAATGAGGAAATGGAGACCACCTCACATCCCAGCAGATGTGAAGTGGGCAGTGCTGCACCAAGTAGTAATTGCATATGGGTACTGGAATGAAATTTTGAGGGTGGCTCAAGAAATTCCAATGGCTGGACATTTGGGAATTAGGAAAACTCCAGCTAAGATATAAAAACATTTCTATTGGCCTGGACTACATAAAGATGTAGTCAAATTCTGGCAAACATGTCAGGTGATAGGAAAGCTTCAGGCAGTGATTCAGCCTGCACCTTTAATTCCAATTCTAGCATTTGAGGAACCTTTTAACAGGGTCCTAATTGATTGTGTAGGACCCAGCCCTAAAACTAAAAGTGGAAATCAGTACTTACTAACAATCAATGATGTGTCCACCAGATTTCCAGAAGCAATACCTTTAAGGAAAATTGCAGCAAAGACAATTGTGGAGGAGTTAACCAAATTCTTCACAAGATACAGATTACTAAAAGAAATCCAGTCTGATCAGGGATCAATCATGTCACAACTGTTTAAAGAAGTGATGAATAGTCCAGGAATAAAGCAATTTAGGTCGTTGGACTATCACTCTGAATCATAAGGTGCTTTAGAAGGGTGGCATCAGACTTTAAAGACTATGGGCGAAATCGTCCCAGATTTCACTAAGTGCGGAAGTGGGTGGATAAAACGGCATTTTACCAGCTGGCCGCGATGGCGGGTTTTCATGCCATATCATCCCAAATCCACTGCTTTAGTTATACATTCCTGGGAAATATGCTGTTTCTATGGCAGGCGGGCTCTCATTCGCCTGCCACACCATCACCTTGACGGTTCATCACGCTGGGCACCAAATTTAAAGTCCAGCTGTGCACACACATCTCCAGCATACAACTGCTGCAGGGAAGATGTCCATGAAAGGCAAAAAGACTGCAGCCCCCAGGTTTAGTGATGTGTCACTGGAATGACTTTTGGGTGCCATGGAGTCCCGCTGGGATGTCCTCTACCCCCGCTCTGGCCGCAGGATGGGCAGCGTCGTGACCAACTAGGCTAGGGAGGTGGTGGCAGCAGTGGTCAGCGCCAACACCCTTCAAAAAAGGACAACCACTGAGTGCCACAAGAGGATGAATGATCTCCTCCATTTCACCCGGATAAATCACTCCTCTCACACTCTCAACTCACACACTCACAAACCCATCACACATCCACAGGGATCTCACTCACTGCTAGCTCAAGGACCATCACCGTTCACTCTCTTATGCACACCTTCATTGTTAATGGGACCACATGCCAGGCATACTTATCATCTGGCCTGGCAGGCATCCTGCTTACACTCTCTCTATCTCTATTTCTCTATTCATGCAAGACAAGCTGGCACACAACAACAGAGAGAGGTCACAGACTGGTGGAGGAACGCCTGAAATTAAGGTCCTCATGGACTTTGAAAACAGAGCCATCCTGCTGGATGCCAATGATCTGGATGAGCCTTGTGCTGACAGTGAGGTTGGCAGTGCTCTAGCAAGTGAGGATCCAGCAGTGCAACATCCATCAGACAACCATACTGTGAATGATGTGTCCGGTTTCAGGCCACGGCCATGCACTAATTATCGCTCCTTGCTTCCGCAGGCGCATTTGGGAAACAGCCGATGGAGTCAACAACCCAGGGCCTCCAATCAAGCCTCGAAGAAACCTCTGAAGAGGAATCTGAAGGCACCCTCCTTGAAGTCCCATCACAGCACTCACCCCCACCCTCCACCGGCGCAGAGACACACACCTCGGTAGGAACTAGCTTTACAGTAATCTTGGAGCAGGATCAGCAGGTGTCCCCGCTGGGGCCATCCATTCAGGTGACTCTGGGAGTGTCCGGCCCATCCAAAACTCCTCTTCCTGTGACCTCAGCAGTTCCAGCTCCACAGGCTGAAGAGGGCACTGACAGACAACAGGACCCTGAAAGCAGGCCGGGACCCTGCAGGGCTCGGTCCTCCAGAGAATGCCCGCCAAGGTCATCACAAGGCGCAGCAGTCAGCAGGCTGCCTCCACCTCCGTTGTGGATGTCCGGGGAGCACCATGACATAGAGTCAGGGTTAGGAAAGTTAAGCCGATGTAATTGCACAGTCTGGGCACAGGTGCTAATCTCTTGTACAGAATGTTCACTATTGTCAATAAACTCCAAAGAATGTGTCCTTTACTACAGCTCCTTGTTCTGATGAGCAGTGTTCATGTCACTCGGATGTGAAACCTTTCCACACAAGATAAAGGCAGGTGCCTCAGTCCAGGGCTTCCTCCCTGTGCTTTCTGCAGCCTTTAGACCAAAGTGATGGTCTGGTCTCACACTCACAGGACACCTTGATGCCTGCACTTTGACAGTGCTTGTCATTGATGCCACAAGGTAGTGGGCAGGCGTCACAGTGTTCCGTTATTCTCTTTGTGCTCGCAGCACCCTTAAGGTGAGGCTGGCCCCCATCTTTCCAGTATTGTGACCACTGACGTTGTGAAAATGAAGGGGTCAGGTGCTGAAAGGATCTGGTAATTCTAAAGTTTTATGGCTGTGTCTCTATGATATGACCCTGATCACGGAGTGCAAGTGATCTGCCCTCAGCCAGACTGGAGTCAAACGTTCACAGATGCAATGTGAGGATCTATGGGGACTCCTCACTGCATGTGGTCATCATCCTCCACAAATCTAGCATCTATGAGGGCCTCCAGGCATGTCTGCCTCGTCAGGCCAGTGTGAGGACCTCATCCCTATCATCGGCGCCTACGAGGACCTCATCACCCTCATCCCCATTGGCGTCTTCCTCATTGAATTAGACCTCCAGCTCCTCCATCTCGTCCTCAGCCAGCTTCTCTCCTCATTGGAGCAGCAGGTTGTAATGTGCGCAGCAGGCGAAGACGATGCGTGACACCCTCTGTGCACTGTATCACAGGGCTTCACCAGACCGGTCCAGGCACTGGAACCTCTTTTTCAGCATCCCGATGGTTTGCTCCACCAAGTTGTGAGTTGCAGCATACGCCTCATTATATCTTCGCCCTGCTGCACTCGGAGGCCGCTGCACGGGTGTCATCAGCCACATCCTCTGGGGATAGCACTTGTCCCTGAGGAACCATCCATGCAGCCTCTGTGGACCCTGGAATATATCAGGGATCTTTGAGATTGAGAATGTGTGCTCACCTCCGAGCTCCCCTCAAAGTGCAGCCTGCCAAGTGCACACCTTTTTATATGCTGTTGTGCAACATGTCGATGTGCTTTCCCGCCAATGTGGGTGGACGATCCAGTGGTCCACTCACCGAGGGGAAAATGACGTGGGATGATTTCGGGAGGAATCCACCACATCATCCCAGGTCGTTTAAATTTTTAGGAAGGTGGGCGTTCAGCGAAATCAGCTGTCCACCCGCCGACCTGTCAATGGCCAATTGAGGCGGGAAGAAGTTTCATGTCCATTTTTTAAAAATGTAATAAATTTTATCTGTTTATTATTAACATGTTCCATCTCATGTGACATTGTCACATGAGGGCTACATGTTAATCATTTTAATATTTTTCTATTTTTAGACTTTACTTACCTGTCACTAATGTCCCTTTGCCTCAAGAGTGCACTCTGAGAGATGGGGATACCCTCCCCCCAGGCACAGAAAGCACATAGTTGGGCAGGCCGCTGGGCGGGCCTTAATTGGCCTGCCCACTCAAAATGGCGGCGGGCCCCATTTCGGTGGCGGGGGTCGTCTATCTGCCCGCTGCCGGGCCGGTGGGGCCCACACGCCATCCAAGGGCAAAATTCTGCCTTATGTGTTGCTTACAGAAAAGTGAATGCAGTAACAAAAGCAGATTCACATCCTATTCCATGATTGGAGGATTGTATTGAGAAAGTGGGTTAGTCAACATTTATCACAAAAATTGACTTGCTACAAGGATATTGGTATGTACCTTATTGGAAAGGGGGAAAGAGATATCAGCTTGCGTGACAGCGTGGTCCATACCAGTGCAAAGTAATGCCTTTTGATATGAAAAATGCACCAGCAAAATTTCAGAGACTGACAAACAAAGTGATTGAAGAAATTGAATTCAAGCTTCAAAATTATATCATAGAGTCCAGTCACAGTCATTGGAGTAATTGGGCAATCGCGCAGTTTATATTAATGACTTAATAGTATTCAGTCAAACATGGGAAGAACATTTACAACACTTAAAGAAACTGTTTGATCAACTGCAGGAAGCCAGTTTGGTTGTGGATTTGAGTAAAAGTGAATTTGCGAAGGGGCAACTTACATATTTAGGCTCTACCAATGGACACGGTCAAGTGGCCCCACGAGCTGCAAAAGGTAAAAGCTGTTGTGGAATTCCGAGTACCTACAATGAAGTGGGAAGTTTTGAGATTTCTAGGCATGAGTGGATTTTATCGGAAATTCGTGCCAAACTTCAGCAGTATAGTTGCTCTGCTGACTGAATTATTAAAAACGAACATAAAATTCCAATGGACATAGGACTGTCAGAATGCATTTGACAGCTTGAACGCTGTACTAACAACTACACCTGTTCTATCAGCACCTGATTTTACAAAGCAGTTTAAGTTCTCTATTGATGCAAGTGATTTTGGTATTGGTGCCGTATTGCTACAAGAAGACGACTAGGAATTGAGAAGCTGGTAGGATATTTCTCACAGAAGTACATGAGAAAAAATATTCAACTATAGAGAAAGAGACTTTGGGCTGAATTTTCCCCACAATTGGGGGGAAGTTGATGGGCAGGCGCGTGCGGGTGTGCTTCTGATTGGTGCCCCCAATCAGAGGCGTGGTGCCATTTTACGTGGGTGGGCCAATTAAGGCCTGCCCAGCGTGTCATCCGCACAGAAGCGCTATGCATTTTGAAGTGCATGTTGCAAATAATTCTTCAGAGGCATGTGCATGAAAGAGCGCACTCACTTCCCTGAGGCTAGTGCAGCCTCAGGGACATCGTCTGTAAATGTAAAAATGACAAAAATAGAAAAATAAAATTTCCCTTACATGTCCCCTGATATGTCACATGAGTTGGGACATGTCCATAATTTTTACGCAATCTTTATTAAAATTTTTTAAAGCCTACATGAAACCTCATTTTACACATCGACGAACAGGCCCCATCCCCGCTTGCCAACTCAAAAAATTCTGCCCTTTAAGTTTGGTGTTAGCTTAGCAGCATTTTGAAGTGCATGTTGCAAATAATTCTTCAGAGGCAGTTATATATACTAGCCACAGTCCTTTGAAGTTGCTGGACAAGTATTAAAGCAGAAACACAAGACTGTTTTGGCGGAGTTAATTATTGCAACTGTTCAATTTGCAAATTATACATGTGGCTGGATGAGAAAATTTGATGGCAGATGCGTTGTCAAGAGTTTAAAATTCAGAACAACTTGGATATTGGCAAATGGGGAATGGACTCTTTTTTTACAAAAATCTTGTATATATTTTCATGATTAGTGCACGTAGACTATAGTGTAATAGTTTTGTTTGTATAGTTAAATGTAGTAAGGAATAAGAGATGAGTTGAAAAATGAAGCCATCTTTTT
Source organism: Carcharodon carcharias (assembly GCF_017639515.1). Lineage (NCBI taxonomy): Eukaryota > Metazoa > Chordata > Chondrichthyes > Lamniformes > Lamnidae > Carcharodon > Carcharodon carcharias. The sequence continues at coordinate 210,677,417 of NC_054467.1, forward strand.
GGAATTATGATAGTTCCTTTTTTTATTAAGGAGAGAGATGTGAGAATGGATTTTCTTTAGTACTTTGGGGAATATTGTGTTATTTTGTGTGTCAGTGTGTGTGAATGAATTAAACTGGGCAAGACGTTGATAGGAGTAAGGCTGTTTGGGTATTTAGAAACATGAAAAGCTTAAAGATGTTAAGTTTGAGGTACAAGTAAATAGGTTAGATCTAACAGTGTCATTTTTAGATAACAATGAAAATGTTTGCATCTTTCAGGAGTCCATAGGTAAATAGTTGTGGGATATTATATTTTTATTAACCCAAAAGTAAAGGCAAGATGGAAACATGAAAGATCTTACATTTGGAATGGTTTGAGTTTGTGAGAACAATAGGACTGAGATGAAAGGGGGAAAAATGAATTACTGTGGATGGCTGTTGAGTTAGGGAAAGTTAGGGATAACCACTGAGCCGAATAGCTGTAGAACCGTTAACTGGAGATGGCTGGATATAGCTGGAGTTGTTTGAGCTGTTGAGATGTCATGGGCTGCAACAATTAGTTTTATTCTGAAGTGAACTCCATAGCAAAGTGGAAGAGGGCAAAGATAATGTGGTACACCTTTATTGAAACTACAGCAGTCTGGCTTGTGTGATATTATTGGATTCAATATTTAAACATCTATAAGGGAGTATTGCCTGGAAAGTGTTTACTTGTGAGTTTGACCAAGTAGAGAATTTGGGGGGAATGTTTTGTAAGAGTATCCTTAATTGTGTAACTGTAATCTTGTGTGCTTAAGTTTTCTTTAATTTTTTTCTTGTCAATAAAACTTTTTCTTTTAATGTTTAAAAATCCAGAAATATTACTGGACCTCTTACTGCTGAGATCGGTACATCGCCTTCTCGTTATCAGAATAGAAAAAAAAAGCTGTTGTATCGACTATTTAAAGTGAAATTTACCTTTTTACTTGAGGTATCATTTGCCTACTAATTAATATTTAATTTGCTTTGGTTCTGATTCGTGCTAAAGTAAGAGTTACAAAAAGTGAAATCTTGTTGACATCATCCCACAATATTAGCTAACTTGAAAACATCTTCTACTTAAATAGCTTAAAGATTTTTTAACATGTATTATTCTGCACAAGTTTGTTATTATCGGCCTTTGTTACGACTGCAGCTGATGTTAATGCTGAACAAGCCAGATCTCAGATTGAAATCTGTCTCATCTGATCATAAACATTTTTATTGTAGTGTAGAACGGGAAGGAAAGTTTCCAAACACAAAAGCACAGGATTCCAGTACTTCTTCAAATTTTAAAAGTTAATTAAAGATAGAAAAAGAACTTAAAAAGCAGAAGATACACGGAAAAATCTTACAAAACAGCTCCCAAAATTTTGGCAATAGCCCTTATAGTTTCTTAACCATAAAATCCAGGAAATATTATCCAAACCGAGAAATTACTTGTACTTTAAACTGAAGTACGACTTCCCAGAAAAGCTGATGTGGCTTTTCCAAATGGAGTTTTGAAACAAATTTTTTCTCAGGACAAATATTCTCCTGGTCCAAAACTTGAGTTGCTTTTCTTCAATTAAATGACTTCCATAGCTTTTCCAGCACACTCCACACACACAGGAATTGGTCTTCAGTGGGTCTTCACCCTGCTTCTCCTCACTCTTGACATCTTGTACAGTCCTAACCAGTTTGAGCTCAATGTTGTGGAAGCATTGACAATGTTGGCTTCTGTGATCATCGTCTACACCTTTGTCATCATGAACATGTCTTCTAGAATATTTGCATTGTACTGCTGCTTCTTACTAGTGGCCTCGATAACCAGAGAGAACGCCTGCTTGTCAAACTGTTCCAAAATATTTGCCTTATGTTTCATAATGGTGAACAAACTCATTGGTGGAATCTCCCACTTCTTCGTGATGTCCACTTTCCACTTGGTGCATAGTTTTCCACTTGCTGTATCAACCTCACCTTCTCTCTGGTTGAGAACAATCTTAACTTTCTCACAGCTTTAGCCATACTCTCAGGTTTTGCACGTGCTTTCACAGGGAGACCTCGATGTCAAACGATGGCTTGCCCAGCGCTCCATGATTTTGCACTCTTGTGTGGTCTAACTCCACTCTGTTCGGTGCAGTCAGATGACAAGTTTAGACCATTTTGGCTAATCTGGATTTAGCAGTGCAAAATTTCATCTTACTATGGGTATCATTCTATGGGATTTGTTATTCTGCCTCCTAGAATGGTTGCCGACCTGAGTTTGATTCATTACAATTTCACTGTAGTATAAAATCAGTAAAAGAATAAAATTTATCAAAGAGAGATGAACTTTATGTTTTCACTGGCCAAATTTATGTTATTAGCTGGACTGGCTTCAGACATTGTACAGATAAGCTGTGGAGAATCCTTTCTGGAAAATATTAGGTGGAGCTGGTTAGTTAGTTGGTCATGGGTATGGGAAGGAGGATTTTATAAACAATTATAACTGTAACCAGATAACCTACTAAATCTAATTTTAAAATCCTTTGTATTTCAAACAGCGATGTGATTTTCCTTCCATTTTAATGTAGGGCTTAATTCTATAAAATGTAAAGCTGACAACGGGAGTGTACCTCTTGATTTATTACTTCTGTCTGAGTTCTGTTTATATGACAAGTAGTTCTACAATGTGCTGATTGAAAGTAACTTAAAAGTCCCATTGTTCCCTCTGGTATGCTTAAGATTCCAGTAGTCAAATACTTAATGATTTCAGCACCTGTTGTTTCTTATGAAAGCACAGGGATCTGTCTTTTGTCAATGTTTTGCATGATTTGCCCTTATTGCTTGTAGCTCAGCTTCTGTCTAATGTTATTATAAATAACACTGTTAATTTAATGTCCGCACTACAGCTGCCACATCAGGTTTGAACATTTTTTTTTCATTCATGGGATGTAATGCCCATCCCTAATTGCCTTTGAGATTGTTAGTGAAACATTCTTTTCTGCTGCTCTCCCAATGCAATTCCTTTTGTTTTGATAATCTTGCAAAATTCTTCATGCACTTTCAACATGTGAAAACCACTCTGCTATTGTTTCTTATATTCCTTTCTTGCAAAGTTTAATTTAAACATTTGCTTCTAATATTTTTAAATTTAATTTGTAACTTACCTTCGGCAGCGAACTTTCCCAAGCTTCTTCCTGAGCTGTTTTGAACAGTTCCATGGCGTTACTCAATTGTCGATATTCGTTCCACCCAATTGAGAATTACTGGACTCCACTTGGTGCCATGGCTTTGATGATGCAATGCCCATGGTAGGAGGCTAATTATCACTGCAGATTGCTGCTGCGTTTTGACCAGTTAACCCATTGTAATCCAGGTTTAACATCATGGTCACAATATTAATTGACTTGGAAACAACTTCTATATCAAGTAGGTTAAAATTTTTTTTAACATATATTATTCTGCACAAGTTTGTTATCATTGGCCTTTGTTATGACTGCAGCCGATGTTAATGCTGAACAAGGCAGATCTCAGATTGAAAGTGGCATCATCTGATCGTAATTTTTTTTTTGTTGTATGGTAGAAATGAGGAGTGAACATTACTGAGCACAAAAGCACAGGACTCCAGCGATGACTTTTAAATTTTGAAGAATTAAAAATGTTTATTAAAAAATAGAAGAAAAAACTTAAACGCACAAGATAAAAGACACACAGTTATAAAAATCTTACAAAACAATTCCCAAAATGCTTTATCAAAAGTACACAATAAAGCTATCTTTTTGGAACAGCCCTTTATAGATTCTTAACCATAAAATCCAGGAATTAGTATCCAAACTGAGAAATTATTTGTACTTTAAACAGAAGTATGATCCATGACTTCCCAGAACAACTCCATGCTGATGTGGCTTTTCCAAATGGAGATTTGAAACAAATTGTTTTTCAGGGCAAATGTTCTCCTGGTCCAAAAATTGAGTTACTTTTCTTCAATTAAAAGACCTCCATAGCTTTTCTAGCACATTTCACACGCACAGGAATTGGCCTTCAGTGGGACTTCCCCCACAGCAACTCACTACAGCTGAAGTCCTATTGTCATAAGTACTCTTTTCACCCTTTTCATCTTAGTCCTCCCTTGTCTTCAAGTATCTCTTTGAAAACTCAGTTTCCCAAATATTAAAATCTTTGAGTTCCTATTTCACCATTATTTTTGGGCCAGTAAAATTTCAAAATGCCTGCTCCTGTTCACTCACTAATCTCTGTAAAATGCAAATGTTCTTTCACCTTTGAAGCTCCTTTGAAATGCAATAACTACACATCAATTTCAATACTTAACCCGAAATGCAAATTTTAGATCTACTCTTTTTACTTGTAAGTTAAAACCCATCATAGAGCTTCATTATAAAATTCAAGAAGGTAACACCTCTACTCTTTTATCCCTTACTTTCTACAGACAATTTGGTTCCAACAACCATGCCTTTGACTAACCCTGGACACACACAGACACAGCTTAACCTTACCTACACAGAATATATGCAGAAATACAGTTGCATAAAAATATACAAATAACATCACACCTTTAAAAAGGCTTAAAGGAAGCCAAAGCTGTAGAAATGAAACATGGGAGCAATATGTAACAGGCAACTGATCTGCTATCAACCATTCCATTGCCCACTGGAACTTATGATTATATTATCACCTGAAGTCACAATCACCTTTTATTCATTTTATTCATTCAGAGGATGTGGTCTTCACTGGCATTTATTGTTCATCCCTAGCTGCCCTTGAGAAAGTGGTGGTGAGCTGCCTTCTTGAACCGCTGCAGTCCATGTGATGTAGGTACACTCACAGTTAGGAAGGAAGTTCAAGGATTTTAACCCAGCGACAGTGAAGGAACAATGATATATTTCCAAGTCAGGATGGTGAGTGACTTGGAGGGGGACTTCCAGGTGGTGGTGTTTCCTTCTATCTGCTGCCCTTGTCCTTCTAGATGGTAGTGATCGTGGATCTGGAAGGTGCTGTCTAAGGAGCCTTGGTGAATTCTTACAGTGCATCTTGTAGATGGTACACACTGCTGCTACTATGTGTTGGTAGTGCAGGGAGTGAAAGTTTGTGGATGTAGTACCAAGCAAGGTTGTCCTGGACCGTGACAAACCTCTTGAATGTTGTGGGAGCTGCACTTAATCAGGCAAGTGGGGAATATTCAATCACGCTCCTGGTTTATGCCTTGTAGATGATAGACAGGCTTTGGAGAGTCAGGAAATAAATTAGTCATCACAGGATTCCTAGCCTCTGACCTGCTCTTGGAGCCACAGTTTTTATATGGTCAGTCCAGTTCAGTTTCTGGTAATTGGTAATCCCCAGGGTATTCATAGTGGGGAATTCAGTGATGGTAATGCCATTGAAAGTCAAGGGATGATGGTTGGATTCTCTCTTGTTGGAGATGGTCATTGCCTGGCACTTGTGTAGTGTGAATGTTAATTGCCACTTGTCAGCCCAAGCCTGGATATTGCCCAGGTCTTGCTGCATTTGTCCTTGGACTGCTTTGGAGTCGCGAATGTTGCTGAAAATTGTGAAATCATTCGTGAACATCCCCACTTCTGACCTTACCTTGAAAGGAAGGTCATTGATGAAGCAGATGAAGATGGTTCGGCCGAGGACACTACAAAGAAAAGTACAGCACAGGAACAGGCCCTTTGGCTCTCCAAGCCTGCGCCGATCATATTGCCTGTCAAACTAAAACATTTTGCACTTCCGGGGTCTGTATCCCTCTATTCCCATCCTATAAATGTATTTGTCAAGCTGCCTCTTAAACACCACTATCGTACCTGATTCCACCACCTCCTCTGGCGGCGAATTCCAGAAACTCACCACTCTCTGCATAAAAAACTTGCTCCACACATCTCCTCCAAAGTTTTCTCCTCTGACCTTAATTCTATGTCCCCTAGTAATTGACTCTTCCACCCTTGGAAAAAGCTTCTGACTACCTACACTGTCCATGCCACTTATAATTATGTAAACTTCTATCAAGTCGCCCCTCAATCTCCGTCGCTCTAGTGAGAACAATCCGAGTTTCTCCAACCTCTCCTCATAGCTAATAACCTCCAGACCAGGCAGCATCCTGGTAAACCTCCTCTGCACCCTCTGGAATGCCTCCATACCCTTCTGGTAATGTGGCAACCAGAATTGCACGCAATATTCCAAGTGTGGACTAATCAAGGTTCTATACAGTTGCAGCACGACCTCCCAGCTTTTATACTCAATACCCCTGCCAATGAAGGCAAGCAGGCTATATGCCTTCCCGACTACCTTATCCACCTGCGTTGCCACTTTCAGTGACCTGTGGACCTGTACACCCAGATGCCTCTGCTCGTCGATGCACTTAAGGGTTCTGCCATTTACTGTATAATTCCTACCTGTATTAGACCTTCCAAAATGCATCACCTCGCATTTGTCCGAATTAAACTCCATCTGCATTTCTCCGGCCAAGTCTCCAACTGATCTATATCCCATTGTATCCTTTGACAATCCTCTTCACTATCTGCAACTCCTCCAACTTTAGTGTCATCTGCAAACTTACTAATTAGCCCAGTTACATTTTCCTCCAAATCATTTATGTATAATAGAAACAGCAAAGATCCCAGCACTGATCCCTGCAGAACACCACTAGTCACAGCTCTCCATTCAGAAAAGCACCCTTCCACTGCTACCCTCTGTCTTCTATGACCAAGCCAATTCTCTATCCATCTTGCCAGCTCATCTCTGATCCCATGTGACTTTACCTTCTGTACCAGTCTGCCATGAGGGACCTTGTCAAAGGCCTTACTGAAATCCATGTAGATAACATCCACTGCCCTTCCATCGTCGATCATCTTTGTGACTTCCTCGAAAAACTCGATCAAGTTAGTGAGACACGACCTCCCCTTCACAAAACCATGCTGCCTCTCACTAATACGCCCATTTGCTTCCAAATGGTAGTAAATCCTGTCACGAAGAATCTTCTCCAATAATTTCCCTACCACTGACATAAGGCTCACCCGCCTGTAATTTCCTGGATTATCCCTGATACCCTTCTTAAACAATGGAACAACATTGGCCATTCTCCAGTCCTCTGGGACCTCACCCGTAGCCAGTGAGGATACAAAGATTTCTGTCAAGGCCCCAGCAATCTCCTCCCTTGCCTCCCTCAGTACTCTGGGGTAAATCCCATCTGGCCCCGGGGACTTATCCACCTTAATATTTTTCAAGACGCCTAACACCTCTTTTTTGATCTCAACATAATCTACACACTCTTCCCTAGACAAATCGACTGCTAAGTCCTCTTTGGTGAATACTGATGAGAAGTACTCATTTAGTATCTCTCCCATTTCTTCTGGCTCCACACACAGATTCCCACCTCTGTCCCTGAGTGGGCCTACCCTTTCCCTGGCAACACTCTTGCTTTTTACATATGTATAAAAGGCCTTGGGGTTTTCCTTAATCCATGTTGCCAATGACTTCTCATGACCCCTTTTAACCCTCCTGACTCCTTGCTTAAGTTTCTTCCTACTTTCTTTATATTACCTACGGGCTTCATCTGTTCCCAGCCTTCTAGCAAGTGCTTCCCTTTTCTTTTTGACTAATCTCACAATATCCTTCGTTATCCAAGGTTCCTGAAACTTGCCATGCTTATTCTTCATCCTAGCAGGAACATGCCAGTCCTGAATTCTTAACAACTGCTGTTTGAAAGCCCCCCACATGTCAGTTGTTGATTTGCCCTCAAACATCCGCCTCCAGTCTAGATTCCTCAGTTCCTGCCTAATATTGTTATAATTAGCCTTCCTCCAATTAAGCACCTTAACCCGAGGACTCCTGTTATCCTTATACACCAGTACCTTGAATTATGGTCACTTTTCCAGAAATGCTCCCCTACTGAAACTTCGACCACCTGGCCGGGTTCATTCCCTAATACCGGTCCAGTATTGCCCCTTCCCTAGTTGGACTATCTACATATTGTCTCAGGAAGCCCTCCTGGATGCACCTTACAAATTCTGCACTATCCAAACCCCTAGCACTAAGTGATTCCCAGTCAATATAGGGAAAGTTAAAATCACCCACCACAACAACCCTATTGCTTTTACGTCTTTCTAAAATCTGCCTACATAACTGTTACTCAATCTCCCACCAGCAATTGGGAGGCCTAAAGTAAACCCCCAACATTGTGACTGCACCCTTCCTATTCCAGAGCTCTACCCATATTGCCTCGCTGCATGAGCCCTCCGAGGTGTCCTCCTGTCGTACAGCTGTGATATTCTCGTTAACCAGCAGTATAACTCCCCCACCTCTTCTACATCCCTCTCTATCCTGCCTGTAACATCTAAATCCTGGAAGGTTTATCTGCCAAGCTTGTCTATCCTTCAACCAAGTCTCTGTAATAGCAATGACATCATAGTCCCAAGTACTAATCCAAGCTCTAAGCTCATCTGACTTGCTTATTATACTTCTTGCATTGAAACAAATGCATTTCAGACCCCCAGTCCCACTGTGTTCAGTAATTTCTCCCTGCCTGCCCTTCCTCTTAGTCCTACTGGCCATATTCACTAGTTACCAGACATTCATTTCACCTGCTGACCTATTGCTCTGGTTCCCACCCCCCTGCCATACTAGTGTAAACCCTCCCGAATGACACTTGCAAACCTCGCAGCCAGGATATTGGTGTCCCTCCAGTTTAGATGCAACCCGTCCTTCTTGTACCAGTCCCACCTACCCCGGAAGAGATCCCAATGATCCAGATATCGGAAACCCTCCCTCCTACACCATCTTTTCAGCCACATGTTTAGCTGCACTATCTTCCTATTTCTAGCCTTATTGGCACGTGGCACAGGGAGTGATCCTGAGATTACAACCCTAGAGGTCCTGTTTTTTAACTTTCTGCCTAACTCCCTGAACTCCCGCTGCAGGACCTCGTCACTCTTCCTGCCTATGTCATTAGTACCAATGTGTACCATGACCTCTGACTGTTCTACCCTGAGGAACTGCTGCAGTGATGTCCTGGATTTGAGATGATTGACCTTCAACAGCCACAACCATCTTCCTTTGTGCTAAGTAGGACTCCAACTAGTGGAGAGTTTTCCCTCTGATTCCCATTGGCTCCAGTTTTGCCAGGGCTCCTTGATGCGATACTCGGTCAAATGTAGGCTTGATGTCAAGGGCAGTCACCCTCATCTCACCTCGCGAGTTCAGCTCTTTTGACCATGTTTGAATCAAGGCTGAAATGAGGTCAGGAGCTGAGTGGGCCTGGCAGAACCCAAACTGGGCATCGGTGCGCAGGTTATTGCCAAAGAAGTGATGCTTAATAGTACTGTTGTTGACCCCTTCCATTACTTTACTGAGGATCGAGAGTAGATTGATGGGGTGGTAATTGGCTGGGTTGGATTTACTCTGCTTTTTGTGTACAGGTCATTTCTGGGCAAATTTCTACATTGCAGATTAAATGCCATTGTACTGGAACAGCTTGGCTAGGGACACGGCAAGTTCTGGAGTGCTGTTGCCAGAATATTGTCCAGGTCCATAGCCTTTGCAGCATCCAATGCCTTCAGCCATTTCTTGATCTCATGTGGAGTGAGTCGAATTGGCTGTGATGCTGCGGACTTCCGGAAGAGACTAAGTTGGATCAACTACTCGGCACTTCTGGCTGAAGATTGTATCAAATGCTTCAGCCTTATCTTTTGCACTGATATGCTGGGCTCCTCCATCATTAAGGATGGGGATATTTGTGGACCCACCTCTTCCAGTGAGTTGTTTAAATGTCCACCACCATTCATAACTGGATGTGCCAGGACTGTAGATCTTCGATCTGATCTGTTGGTTGTGGGATCGCTTATCTTTGTCTATCACCTGCTGCTCATGCCGTTTGGCATGCAAGTAGTCCTGTGTCATAGCTTCACCAGATTGACACCTCATTTTTAGGTATCCCTGCTGCTGCTCCTGGCATGCCTGCCTGCAATCTTCATTGAACCAGGGTTGATCCCTTGGTTTTTTGGTAATGCTAGAGTGGGGGATATGCTATAAGGTTACAGATTGTGTTCGAGTACAATTCTGCTGCTGCTGATGGCCCACAGTGCCTCATGGATGCCCAGCCTTGATTTGCAAGATCTGTTTGAAATCTATCCCATTTAGCACGGTGGTAGTGCCACACAACACGATGGAGGGTATCCTCAATGTGAAGGAGGGACTTGGTCTCCACAACAACTGTGATATTGTCATGGACAGATACATCTGGTTGGTTGGATCCCTCACCACCTGCTGCAGATCCAGACTAGCAGCTAGGTCCTTTAGTGTTCGGTCAATAGTAGTGCTACCGAGCCACCCTTGGTGATGGACATTGAAGTCCCCCACCCAGAGTACATTCTGCGCCATTTCCATCCTCAGTGCTTCCTTCAAGTGGTGTTCAACATGGAGGGGCACTGACTCATCAGCTGAGGGAGGGCGGTACTTGATGATAATCAGCAGGAAATTTAGTTGTCCATATTTGACCTGTATAGTTATTATAGTAGTAATTTGTAGATTTATGTATGTGCTTGAGATCTTTTCTTTCATTATTAAATCTTGAATTTAGGTTTTTTAAAAACTCTGAATTCTTGGTGGACTTATTACTTCTGAATTTGATGCTATGAGATTTCATGGAGCCTGGAGTCACTGTTGCGGACTCTTAGGGCAGCTCCCTCTCAACTGTATACCACTGTGTTACCACCTCTGCTGGGTCTGTTTTGCTGATGGGACAGGACGTACCCAGGTGTGGTGATGGTGGTGTCTAGGACATTATCTGTTATATATAATTTCATGATTATGTCTATATCAGGCTGTTGCTTGACTAGTCTATGAGACAGCTCTCCCAATTTTGGCACTGGCCCCCAGGTGTTAATAAGGAGGTCGACAGGACTGAGTTTGCCGTTATTGTTTCTGGTGCCGTTTGTCCGGTTTTATTCCTTTTTTTGAGATATTGTAGTGGTTTGATACAGCTGAGTGGCTTGCTAGGCCATTGGAGAGGGCATTTAAGAGTCGGCCATGTTGCTGCGGATCTGGAGTCACATGTAGGTCAAACCAGTTAAGAACGGCAGATTTCCTTCCCTAAAGTACATTAGTGCATCAGATGGGTTTTTATTTTACAACAGTCGACAATGGTTTGTGGTCATCATTAGACTTTTAATTCCAGGTTTATATTAGCAGGATTCGAACCCAGCGTAATGCTTAAAGTGGCGGTGGGGCCCTCTTCTCTGGCGGGGATTGGCTCCCTGCCCACTGGAGATTGGGTTGGGCCCGCCTGCCCAGTAGGCAGAAAATTCTGCCCACTAAATCTGCCCAAATCCTCCTGTAGCCACTTTACATCTTCCTAACAACACACATTCCTGGCTAGCTTTGTATCATCCACGAATTTGGAAATATTACATTTGGTCCTCATATTCAAATCATTGACATATATTGTGAACAGCTGGGGCTTAAGTACCGATCCATGTGGTACCCCACTAGTCACAGCCTGCTAATGCAAGAATGACCTGTTTCTTCCTACTCTCTGTTTTGTGCTCCTTAATCCATGCCAGTATATTGTCTCCCATCCCATGTGCTTTTATTTTGCTAATCAATCCACTGTGGGGGACTTTATCAAAAGCCTTCTAAAAATCTATGTATACTACATGCATCAATTCTCCTTTATCAATTTTGTTAGTAACATCCTCAAAAAACTCTGACAAGTTCGTCAAACATGATTTCCCATTTGCAAACTCATGCTGATTATGCCCAATCTGATCATGATTATCCAAGTATCCATTTATCACATCCTTTATGATGGATTCCCTATCACTGATATAAGGCTAACAGCTCTGTAGTTCCCTGTTTTCGCTCTCCCTCCCTTCTTAAATAGTGGAGTTACATTTGCTACCTTCCGATCTTCAGGAACCATTCCAGAATCTAAAGAATTTTGGAAAATGACAACCAATGCATCCATTGTCTCTTTAGCAACCTCCTTCAACACTCTGAGATGTAGACTATCAGGTCCCGGGGACTTATCAACTTTCAGTCCCATTAATTTCTCCAATACAATACTGATTTCCTTCAACTGCTCATTCTCGTTAGTCCCTTGGCTCTCTAAATCTAGGAGATTTCCTGTATCTTCCTCAGTGAAAACAGACACAAAGTAATCATTTAGTTTCCCTGCCATTTCTTTATTCCCCATTATGAAATCTCCTGACTCTGCCTGTAATGGACCCACATTTGTCTTAGCCAAATGTTTCCTTTTTGCACACCTATAGAAGCTTTTACAGTCCATTTTTATGTTTTTTACTAGATTGCATTCATATTCTATTCTCCGTTTCTTTACCAGTTTCTTGGTCTTCCTTTGCTGTATGCTTAGGTTTACTACTACTTTTGGCAGCTTTATAAGCCTTTTCTTTTAATCTTATACAATCCTTAACTTCCTTTGTCAGCCACGGTTGACTGACCTTTTGTTGGGGTTTTTGCGCCTTGAAGGCTGTATAGGTGCTGTAAGCTATGTAATAGTTCTTTGAAGACTATCCATTGCCTATTGTCACAAAGATATAATAATTATCATAATATTATTGTGATTATTATTAAAAGCAGGTTAATAGTGGGGTTTGGATAGTTTCTCTATGTGTGTGTGGGATTTAATTGAATTGAAGACAGCTGGCCTGGAGGCTTTGATTCATCAAAAGAAGCTAGGTTTGAAATGCTAAATACATAAACACGGCTGAAGTCTTAGAATGTTAAATGAGGAGAATTTGCATTTTTAAAATAAATCAGAGCAGTTTGAATTTCAAAGAGATGGTAGGATATTTACACCAACCAGAGAAGCTAGGCCAAGTAGCATGTTCATTTTTCCCAAAGGTTACTGACAATATTAGCACCATGAAAAGATTTATATCATGAGGAAGGTAAAGTTCCAAAAACATATGGGAACAATGGAATTTACATTAAAAGGGAGAAACATGTATAAAGGAGAATGAGGCTAAGTGTTTGGGAAGGCATTGTAAGCTCTAACAAAAGTGTGAGAAGCCTCCAGTATTTGTGCATTACGCCTGCTGTCTACAGAAATTGAAGCTGGGAAAAACCACTTTGAATTCTACTGTCCATTGTATTGTGTTGACTTTCCTGGATCTGTTTAAAATCTACTTTTTTTTACTATGGCCTTAACAGGGGTATAACTGGAAGCCAGATTAAGTAGGGGTTTAGGAGTTATTATTGTTATTATAGTAGTAATTTGTAGATTTATATATGGGCTTGAGATCTTTTCTTTCGTTATTAAATCTTGAATTTAGGTCTTTTAAAAACTCTGAATTCTTGGTGGATTTATTACTTCTGAATACAGGGCACACATCTCGAAATAAATACAAATTGCAAAACCATTGTGATAGCATATCAAGTTTCCCTCATGGATTTGTTCTCCCTGGCACACATCATCTGCTGCATCATAACACTATGTACAGTCATACCTTTTAATGTATTCCCAATCCACCTCAGCTAATTTGTCCCTCATGCCTTCATAATTTCCTTTATTCAACTTTAACACCCTTGCTTCAGAGTGAACCACCTCACTTTCAAACATAAAGTAAAATTCTATCATATTGTGGTCACTCATCCCTAAAGGTTCCTTTACAACAAGATTATTAATTATCTCTTTTACATTACATAATACTAGATCTAAAATAGCCTGTACTGTAACTGGCTCCTCAACATACTGCTCTAGAAAACCATCCCTAACACACTCCAGAAACTCGTCTTCTGCAGCATTAGTGCTCAATTGGTTTACCCATGATTTCTGTATTGCCCATGCTACATGCTTCTCTCATCTCCTGATTTATATCATGCCCCACATTGCTACCACTGTTTGGTGGCTGATAAACAACTCCAACCAATGTCTGATGCCCTCTGCTGTTTCTTAACTCCACCCAAACAGATTCCACACATTGTTCTTCCAATCAAGATCCTCCCTTACTATTGCACTGATCCCATCATTTATTATCAGTGTGACTTAGTTGCACATTTAAAAAAAAAGTTTGTTTTAATCTAAAGCCTACTGCAAACCTGAAAATCAATTTGAGCTTAACCCTGATGTTTGACAAAAAACCCCTCTAAGTCAACAAAGGTTCTAGTGTACAGAGCAGTTGTTGTTACCACACTCCTGTGCGGAAGTGAGATCTGGACTATGTATCTACAATACAGAGAAACTTCATCAGCAGCATTTCTGCCGCATCCCCTGGATTGTATAGAAGAACCATTAAACAAATGTTAATGTCCTTCTTGAAACCAGCCCCACAAGCATTCATGCAAAACTCTAGTAAAATCGACTTTGGTGGACTGCTGTGCCGAGATGGTCGAAAAGTGCCTCCCCTGCCGGGTCCCATTTTCTCAACTCTCAAATTGTCAACATTCCAGGGGTAGACAAAGAAAACACTTCAAAGACACTCTGAACCTCTTCCTTAAGCACGGACCATTGATGTTAATGACTGGGAGGCCCTTGCTACCAATCGTTCAAAATGCTGACAACTTGTCCATCAAGCTGCAACATGCTTTGAGTCACAGTGTCTTAATGAAGAGGAAGCGTGAGACAGAGAAGGAAAGAAAAGGAAGGAAATCAAGTTCTCTGGATCCCACTACCTCATAGGACATTCTGCCCATGTGCTCAAAGATCCGTGGGTTGAGAATTGGTCTGTTCATTCACATGACCATGCGACCCTGAGTAGACATCATTCTCATATTGAGCAACAGCCGCTTCCCCTGCTAAGTATATGCATCCTGCATACATGTTTGTCTAGGTGCAGTCACATTGCAAGTTTTGGCCAAAACAAAAGTATTACCGACCAGGGTAAGAAAAGCTCTGCTCCATAAGTGAGATGATATTATTGACTACACTTTATTGCAATCTTCCTTTCAACCCCATTATCAGCATACACTTGTGCTTATATTTCCCTGAGATGATGACTTTTCTCAGTCTTGATTAAGTTCGGTAAACAGCAAAGAGAAGCTAAGTGATAGCAAATCTTTCCTTTCTCATCAGGCTTGTGTTTTGACTGATTGACCAACAAAAAGAATGGAGATTTTTTTTTGGAAATATTTGCACCAAACACTGTCCCATATCTGCCAGCGAAAAATCTGTGAAGGAATGTATGGCAAAACCAAAAACTAAACATGCTTGGATCTGTTCATTTGAAAGTAGATCTTTTGCCGTGCTGACTATGTGCTGCACTTAGCAAACTGAAAGCACATGTTTAGAGAAGACGTAGGCTGAAGTTCTTAACTTTGGAAGGAAAGAGGTGTTGAATGGAGACCTCAGCATATCCCAGCAGAGGGAAGGGAAAATAGGAGAGGACAGGAATGACTCAGTGATTCCTGGCACTTCCTGACAGCTGGCTAAAAACGAATACTGGCAGCAGCCAGGAGCAATTCTTGCATCCCTTATCTTGGCTGCAGGGTTCAGAAGAAGTGAACTGAAAACAAAGTGGAAAACATACACAAACACATTCTTCCTCATCAAAATGCAATTCTTAAAAATACATTTTTCTCTCAGTAAGGTGGGTAGAGGGCAATATTGGAGAGGAAAGAGGACATTTTTGGATTGGAAACACCTCAGGAAGTGATCAGCAGAGTGATCATTTCACTTGAAAGTCAGCAATTCCACTGCAGCATCAAGCTGGAAGTATTGTCTTAGATTCGTGGGGGCTTGGACTGGGAAACTATTGCTGAAGCTAAAAGCATTCTGAAACATTATCTCCTGTACAATGTTCTTTACTTTTCACCAAAGAATAGTTTCCACACTAATGTCACACAAGTCATGTAAAAAGCTAGAAAAGTACAAACGTATTTTGTCAGATCAGACAGTGGTCCAATTCTTGCATCTTATGACATCTTCCTTTGTGCTTCTGGACCAAAGGTCTTTGGCAGATTTTGTGAGTAGCAGGCTATGGTCAGCTTACCTCAATCTCTGCTCCTTTGCTCCTGTCTCTCCTATCATGCTTTCATCTATCCACCTATTCTTTTTAAATTGCTTAATTTGTTTGGTGCCTTTGTTCTATTTATCTATTTTCTTATATTACGGAAGTGAATACACTTACAAAATACTGAATTGGTTGTGTGGGATGTCTTGAGATCATGAAAGGCAATACATGAATGCAAGGACAGTATTAGATTAAAAGAGGAGGCTTACAAAATTGTCAATAAGAATAGTAAGGATAAAGATTGGGAGGGTTTTAGAAATCACGAGGGAAAGAATTGATGAAGGGGGAGAAAATAAAATACGAGAGTAAACCAGCAAAAAACATAAAAACATATTGTAAGAGCTGCAACAGGTTTGTAAAGAGGGAGATTAACAAAAGCAAACATGAGTCCATTACAGACAGAGATGGGAGAAATTATAACGAGGAATAAGGGAATGGCAGAAATGTTAATCAAATATGTTGGATGGAATCTTCTGCTCTGATGTTTAAGTTCGGTGGCCGGGCTGAAATTGGAGCGATTCTCTCTGGTGAATAAGACAGCTGGACTCACGCGATCTTGTGCTGTTCAGCCCATTATTTATTGATCCATGTGTAGCACAGCGAATCTTATGGCAGGGGTGGGCAGGACGTCACCATCCCTGCCGTTACCTCATGGGGTCGAAGGTCCAGAGGCCATATTTAAAGGGTGTACAGACGCCATATTTAAAGGGCACCCAGACAACCATTCACTCACTGCCCAGAAGGGAAAAACAATAAAAACTGGGAAATAAGAATACTGAATTGAACTGGTCTTGTACACTTTATAATGGAACACCAGTAAAACTGGGGAATAAGAGCACTGGTCCAAACTGTTTTTTGCTTCTGGGTGCAGGCCAGGAGCTCCAGATTACTCATCCAGAAGATAGCAACCTGTGGCCCCATGGTTCAGTGATGCCTTCCTGGAGACTCTCCTCCAGGCTGTCCACGAAAGGTGGAAGTCCTGTTTCCCAGGGACGCAGTAGAAGACCCTCCCATCTGACCATAGCAGTTTAAGTGGAGGTCACAATGCAGGTTAGTGCCCATTGGGTCCAATGCAGAAAACCCCAGCAGTGTAAGAAGAAGGTGAATGATTTGCTGTGCTCTGCCAGGTAAGTGCAATGTCTGCTCACTGCAACTTGATACTTGCATAAGGACATCAGGCCATCTAAGGGTTAGAGTGTACAGAGATGTCACACATGACCAGCAGATGGGACATCAGCACTGAATGTGTGCCAGCCACTTTATGGTTTTAATCTGATATCATTTGCAGGACAAGTGGCTTCTGAATCACTTACTGGGGATGGTTCAACCATGGCAATAGGCATGCATGCTTCTGGACTGCTTATGCAATCACTGGGATCACAATTAATCCTTCTGTCTCTCTGCAGGAGAAGAATATCCACAAGCGCAAGTGAGCCAAGACTAGAGGGGGAATGGCTGATGTCAGAGTCCTGGCCCAGTATGAGGAGATGCCAGCCAAGATAGCTGGGGAGGACCAGGACCATGCCTGTGCTGAGGGTGAGATAGGACTCTCACAGAAAGTCAGTTAGGGTGCCTCCAGTCTGCAGTTGTCAACTGCGCCCACTGACAGTGAGATGTGTTTAATTTATGAGCCTGCTTAGTCAATCACAAAATCTTTATTTTCTCTATTTTGGGTACCAGCAACAAAGAGGGGAGGAGTGCAAGCCAGACCAGACACAGCCCCGGCCCCAGCCCCAGCCCCAGCCCCAAACCCTTCTCTGAAGATGTTGCCTCAGAAGCCTTAGGTGATGCACCACCACTGCATTCACCTGCACTCTCTGCCCATGCAAATACCTTCACCTCAGTGGGTGCACATTCTAGAGTAGGCTTGGGGTCACAATCTGGTGAGCACATCACTGACACGGTCCACGGCTGGTGGAGGAAGTGACAGCTGAGATCTCTAGCACACGGAGCTCTGCTGGACCCCAGACCCCTGCTGAGCCCCATGCAGATGACGAGCCTATGGATTCGGCCCCAAGACACCTGTTGGAGATGCAGAGACAGGCAGGGGTACATCTGGCAGAGTTGCCAGAGGCCATGAGCAGACTGGACCAAGGGCTGGAGAAGTCCGTCCACCCTCTGTCTGCTGTCATGGCTCTGGCATGCGAGTGCTTGGCTGTCTCCATGGAAAGGGTGGCAGCCACCCTGGAGACCCAGGTCCACCAGAACCCACACTGGCTGTTGAAAATGCACCCAGGCCTGTGCACCTTCGTTCTAGGCATTCATGCAGGGCAGCAGTGGCTAGGTGAGGGGGGGCACGGGGCACCTCAACCTCCCTCCAGGTGCCCCTTCTCCTCAAGGAATCAAGGAGATGCCATAGGGCACCCACGGTGAGGAGGAGCGCCAGCCAGACACCCTGGAGTCTTCATCCCTGGATACTCCAAGGGTGTGTTGCTGCACTTTCACTGTTTGGAAGCCTGTTGGATTCCACCTTTCTGCTAATTGCTCAATGGTCATGGGTATTTAAGACTCTGGAATGTGGGCCCCCATCAGCGTCCGATCAGGAATTCCCATAGATTTAGTTCTCCCACATTATCATCATAGTGATTACTCAATAATACCACATGTGCATGATTAAGACTTGCCATCAGTTGTGAGTGTGCTGCCTGGTCACGCATCGTGCAAGCCATTTCTTGCAGCTCACCCTGTTCTGACCTCTGAAAGTGTGTTCATTGAGGTCATTGCATCTCCTGCTGCTCTGATGCCAGATATGGGTGGATGCTAGGAAAAAGATTTTTGGCCTTATACCAAATTACATTACCCACCTGCCATGCATCCCATTGCTCATAGGACCAGATGGTTCCACCTGCTGTATCTGTCTTCATTTGGAAGACATAAAAAAAATTAGAAATAGTGTTGAGACAAGGTTGTAATGAGACTGGAGGAGTTATAGTAATTAAAGTTAGGAAAGATAAAAAGTACTGGCGGAATTAACAGTACTAAAAGCAAACAAATGTTCTGCATCCTAAGATTTTAAGTGAGTTGATAGCAGAGATAGTGGATGCATTAGTTTTGATTTTTCATAATTCCCAACTTCAAGGACGGTTGTGAATTGGGAATTTAGCAAATGTAGCCCAGCTGTTCAAGAGAGGAGGGAGTGAGAAGACAGGAATCTATAGCCCAGTTAGTCTGACAATAATAGTAGAGAAAATACTAGAATGTTAGGGATGGTGTTGGGGTATTTGGCAAATCATAATACAATTAAGCAATATCAGCATGATTTAATGAAAGGCAAATTGTGTTTGACAAATCAGTTAGAGATTTTTGAGGGTTTCTCAAGTAGGGTAGACAAAAGGGAGACAATGGATGTAATATATTAGGATTTCCAAAAAAGAAGTGATAAGGTGTCACACAGGAGGTCATTATAAAGATTGGTGCTTGTGCCATTGAGGGAAGTATAGTGCAATGGATATCATATTGGTTATTGGACAGAAAACAGAGAGTAAGAATAAATGAGTCATTTCAGGTTAGCAGGCTGCAACTACTGGACAGTCGCAAGCATCAATGCTGCAACCTCAACTATTTAATATCTATATTAATGACTTAGACGATGGATAAAGTGCACCATATCCAAATTTGCTAATCATTCAAAGCTAGATAGGAAAGTAAGCTGTGTGGACACGAAGAGACTACAAAAGAATCCAGACAGGTTAAGTGAATGGACAATAAGTTGACACATGGAATATAAGGGGGGAAAATGTGAAATTATCCACTTTCGTAGGAAGAACAGAAAAACAGAATTTTTTTAAAGATGAGAGATGAAGAAATGGGAGTTTGCAGTGAGATCACAAATAACAGAGGTCAGAATTTTTACCTCGGCAGGCAGGCGCACACCCAAACCACTCGAGCGTAAAATGACATGCATTGGTGTCGGGTGAGCGTCCCGACGCCAACGCTCAGCCGCATGATATTTCAGTCGACAGGCAGCACGCCCGCCGACAATTAAAAGGCCTGTTAGGGTCATTAACAAGATAATTGAAACACATTTTTCACTGCCTGTCCAACCTTATGGTTGGCCGGCAGGCAAAAAGGCCAAGTGGCCTTTGCGCAATTTTGGAAACCTCAACCACAGGCGGATGATGTTTCCAACATCAAATAAAAAAATGAAATAAAATTTTTAAAATTTCATTTATAACATGTCCCTACACATGAGACAGAGTCACATGACTGAGGACATGATTTATAACATTTTAAAAATCTTTAATTTTTTTTTTTGAAAAATCTTCATCTC
This sequence comes from Carcharodon carcharias, assembly GCF_017639515.1. Taxonomy (NCBI): domain Eukaryota; kingdom Metazoa; phylum Chordata; class Chondrichthyes; order Lamniformes; family Lamnidae; genus Carcharodon; species Carcharodon carcharias. The sequence continues at coordinate 210,697,629 of NC_054467.1, forward strand.
CCTGAGGTAGCCCTGTGCCTTGGGGAGATTCTCAAGCGCCCGCTCGCCCTCCTCCCCTGCCCACACAGGCAGCAGTAAGTGCTCCTGCTCATGTTTCACGCAGGGCAGGTCTGAATTGGCCTGCCAGCATGAAATCGTGGTCCGGCCCCAATCGCGGGCGGTGGGCGGCTTCCTGGCTGGCCCTACCCGCACCCCCCCCCACTCCCACACCCCCCCCCCCACCCCCCCCACCCCCACCCCATCCGAGCCCGCCCGACAAGAGCAAACTTCTGTCCAGAAAGTTAGCAAACAATTATGAAGGCAAATTTTCTTTATTGCAAGTGGGTTAGAATAGAAGAGTAAGAAAGTTTCCCTGAAAATATATATAGTGCTTTGGTGAGAACATACTTGGAACACAGCGTACAACTTTGGCCTGCTTTCTTAATTAAGATATACTTGTCTTACAACAGGTTCACTAAATTGATTCCTGGAATGAGAGGGTCATCCTATGAGGAGAGATTGAGTAGAATTTGAGTAAAGCTAAATAGGGACAAGGGATCAAATTTGGGAAGATGTAAATCAAAGAGTAGAGACAAGGCAAGAGAGAAAGGTATTAATAAAGGAAGGGATAAACAGACTGTGACAGGAAGGGACAGGGAGTACGAATCTAAGGGAGAATCGTCCCAGGTTTGCACTAAGTGCAATAACGGGCATGAAAAAAGGATGTTTTACACACCAGATGCAATGGCAGATTTTCGTGCTGCATTGTCTGCTTCCTGACCCATTAATTATGCAGCCACAGGAAAGATGCGTCTTCCTAGAAGGCAGCCTCTGAATCTCCCGCCACACCCATTACCTCACTGTTTCCTCACTCCGGTTGCTTTATCTAAACAGCAGCTGCACACACAGTTCTCAGTGCTTGCAGCCCAGGACTGCTCCAGTGAAGACATGGTGCTGAAAGCCAAGAAAAGTTCAGTGAATCATCACTGGAATGCCTTTTGGAGGGCCATGGCAATGTCCTCCAACCCAGTCTGGCCGTAGGATGTCTAGCAATCTCACCACTCTGATCAGTGCCAATGCTGCCATCCAGTGCAGAAAGAGGTTGAATGATTTCATCTGTGCCACCAGGGTAAGGCAACCATCTCATCACTCTAAACTCACACACTCACAAGGCCATCACACATTCACTGGCATCTCACTCAGTGCCAGCTCAAAGGGCATCATCACTCATTCTCTCACACACACCCTCACATCTCCAGCTGGCCTCACCTCCTCTGGAGACTACGTACTCAGCCCTAACCATCTTGAAGCCACTTGCACAGATCAACTTGTGCCCGCACACACACCATGGGATATCCTCTTTCCCCAGTACAGCCTTCACACTGTAGCCTCCTCCTTTGCCTGAGGCCACTTCTCCCCCTTCCTCAAGTAAGTACTAGCCATGCAGATGTTGAAAACCTGCCTTATGGCTCATCTGGTAGGTAGAGACTTGCCCGTACGTCCTCCTAAAACTGATGTGGTGCTTCCTGTGAAGTCTGGTGCTGATGACCACAAGTGCTGCCTGAAGCAAGGTAGACAAACAAACTTCGAAGTCCTGAGCAAAATGTTGCTGCCAGGTGCATGGCGGTTGTGAAACACACCGGCATGATTCCCACATGATCCAACATGGGGGAATGATTCCTTTGAGCAGGGCTTATAATGAGATGCTAAAGTACTGAAATTAAGTTCCCGACATGTGGCGGTGGGAAACATGGCCTGCCATTGACGGGCGGAGCGGATGTTTGCAAACTGGTTTCACGATGGTGGAAAACCAATTTTTGACCCTCTCGCCATATTGTTTATGCCCAGCATGATGTCAACAGGATTCTGACCTAAGAGTAAATCAGCAAGTAAAGCCATATAGTACAAAAGTAATAAAAGGACAAAATTAAAGGCCCTGTATCTGAATGCATGCAACATTCAAAACAAAACAGATGACCTGATAGCTCAAAAAGAAATAAATAAGTACAATCTGATCACCATTACAGAGTCATGGCTGCACAGTGACAAAGATTAGGGTCTGAATACTGAAGGGTACATGACATTTAGGAAGAACAGGAAACTAGGAAAAGGTGGAGGGTGGCTCTGTTAATTAATGATGGCATTGGCATAATAGAGAGAGATGATCTAAATTCAGGAAACCAAGGGTTAGAAGTGGTTTGGGTAAAGATGAGAAATTATAATGGCAAGAAGTAATTTATGGCACTGGCTTACAGGCCCCCTAACAGTAACCTCACAGCAGGGCAGAGTATAAAGAAAGAAATAATGGGAGCTTGTCAGATATGGTGTGGTGATAAACATGGGGGAGTTTAATCTACATATAGATTGGAAAAAGTCAGATGGGCAAAGGTGGCCTAGATGAGTTTTTAGAATGTTTTTGGAATAGTTTCTGAGAGCCAGCCAGACAGCAGGCTATACTAGACATGGTATTGTGCAATGAGATAGGAGTAAATAATAACCTCATAGTATAGACACCCCTAGGTAGGTAGCAGTGATCATAATATGATTATATTTTATAATTAGCTTGAGGGAGAGAAGAATGGGTCTAAGGTTAATATTTTAAACTTAAATATGGGCAATTATGAGGGCATGAAAGCATAGCTACCTAAATTTGAACTGGCAAATTAGTCTAAAGGATAGGTCAATAGAGATGCAGTGGCAGTCATTTAAAGGAATATTTCAAAATGCACAGAATAGATACACTCCAATGAGAAGGAAAAAATTCCAAGGGTAAGACCCACCAACTGCAGTTAACTAAAAAAGTTAAAGACAGCATCAAACATAAAGAAATAATTGCGCAAGGATGGGTGGTAGGTCAGAAGATAGGACAAAATATATAAAAAATGCAAAGAATGAGTAAAAGATTAATAAAGAGGTCAAACTTAGAGTATGATAGAACGGTAGCTAGAAATATAAATACAGATAATAAGAGTTTCTACATATGGTTAAAAAAGAAAAGAGTTAACTAAGTGAGTGTTGGTCTTATAGAAAGTGAGGCTGGGGAATTAACAACAAATATAAGGAAATGGCAGATGAATTGAACAGGTATTTTTCATCTGTCTTCACTATACAGAATACAAGTAACATCCCAAAAATAGCTGTAAATAAGAATATGGATGGTAGGGACGATCTCTAGAAAATTACAATCACCAGGAAAGAGGTACTGAGCAAATTGTTGGGGCTGCAGCTGACAAGTCCTCTGGTCCTGATGGACTTCATCCTAGGGACTAAAAAGAAATGGCCAGTGAGATAGTTGATACATTGGTTTTAATTTCCAAAATTCTACAGATTTGGGGAAGGTTCCATTAGATTAGAAAATAATGAATGTAACTCCTTTATTCGAAAAGAGAGAGAGTCAGAAAGCAGGAAACTTACAGGCCAGTTAGTTTAACATTTGTTATAGGGAAAATTCTAGAAGCTATTATTAAACAAGTTATAGCAGGGCACGCAGAAAAATTCAAGGTAATCAGGCAGGGTCAACATGATTTTGTGAAAGGGAAATCATGTTTAACCAATTTATTGGAGTTCTTTGAAGAAATAACTTGATAAGGTGCCACACCAAATGTTGTTGTGGAAAATAAGAGCTCATGGTGTAGGGGCTAACATATTGACATGGTTAGAAGATTGGCATAAATAGGTCATTTTCTAGTTGGCAAGATGTGAGGAGTGGTGTGCCACAGGGATAAGTGCTGGGGCCTCAACTTTTTACAATCTATATAAGTGACTTGGATGAAGGGACTGAAGGTATGGTGCTAAATTTGCTGATGACACAAAGCTAGGTAGGAAAGTAAATTGTGAAGAGGACATAAGGAGGCTACAAAAGGATATAGGCAAGTTAAGTGAGTGCGCAAAGATCTGGCAAATGGAGTATAATGTGGGAAAATGTGAAATTTCCGATTTTGGCTGGAAGAATCAAAAAGAATCATATTATCTAAATGGTGAGAGACTACAGAGCTTGGAGATGCAAAGGGATCTGGGTGTTCTAATGCATGAATCATAAAAGGTGCAGCAAGTAATTAGGAAAGCTAATAGAATGTTATCATTTATTGTGAGGGGAATTGAGAACAAAAACTGGGAGGTTATGCCTCAGTTATACACTGCATTGGTGAAACTATGGCTGGAATTTTATGGCCCAGCTGTGGCAGAGACAGGGCCCTAAAATGCAATGAGCCAGTCTAAACTTTTTTGATGTCATTGGGACTGTAAAATCCCGCCGGCATTAAATTCCGCCCCCCATCGGAAGTACTGTGTACAGTATTGGTCTCCTTATTTAAGGAAAAATAGAAATGCATTGGAAGCAGTTCAGAGAAGATTTACTAGACTAATACCTGGAATGGGAGGATTACCTTATGAGGAAATGTTGGACAGGCTAAGCTTATGTCCAATAAAATAAAAACAGAAAATGCTGGGGCAGAATTTTTTATCCCATGGGCGGGCGTGTGACCGACCCAAATGGGAGTTAAGTAGTGAATATGACGTAGGCCGAGGTCCCGACATCATCGCGCATTATCGTGATCTGTTGGTGGGCGCGTGCGAGAGGCGGCAGCACTTCCGCTAACAATTAAGAGGCTTAGTAAGGCCCTTAAGTAATTAATTAAGCTGTACTTTTTGCTCCCTGCTCAACCGTTCAGTTGGTGGGAGGGCAAATAGGTCAGGCGGCCTTTGCATTTTTAACAAAACCTCATTCACGGGCGGGATGAGATTTCCAACAGTAACTAAAAATACAATAAAAATATTTTAACACCCTTTTTTACATGTCCCTCTTCATGTGACTGAGTCACATGTGGGGACATGTTTATATGATCTGTAAAACGTTTGTTTCTCATTTTAAAATCCTTCAGCAGAGATGAGGGGAAATTTTTTCTCTTGGAGGGTCATGAGTCTTTGAGAACTCTCCTCCTCAAAAGGTGGTGGAAGCAGAGTCTGAATATTTTTAAGCAGAGGTAAATAGATTCTTGATAAGTGAGGGGGTGAAAGGTTATCGGGGTAGGCGGCAATGTGGAGTTGAGGTTACAATTAGACTGACCACAATCTTATTGAGTGGTGGAGGATTCAGGGAGCTATTAGTGCGTGCTCCCCTGCACATGTGCACACATCTGCACTCGCGCTCCTCCCGCCCCCCCACCCCAGTAGCGCTGAGGCTCTTAGTGCACCTTTCACGCTGGCTGGCCAATTAATGGGCCAGCCAGCATGAAATCGCAGTCAGAGCCTGATTGTGGGCGGCAGTTAGTCTTGTGGCTATTCCCAGGCCTGCCTGCTGCACCTGCCCAATGAGGAGAAAATCCTGCCCCTGGAAAAGCACAGCAGGTTTGGCAGCATCGGTGAAGAGAGAAACACAGTTAATGTGTTGAGTCCGTATGACTCTTCAGAGCTAGTGTTTCCACTGGAGTTTAAAAGAATATAAGGTGATTTGAGTGAAATATATAAGATCCTGAGAGGTCTTGACAGGGTGGATGTGGAAAGAATCTTGTAGGAGAATCTAGAATTAGGGGTCACAGCTTTAAAATAAGGGTTCACTCATTTAAGGCAGAGATGAGGGGAAATTTTTTCTCTCAGAGGGTCATGAGTCTTTGATAACTCTCCTCCTCAAAAGGTGGTGGAAGCAGAGTCTTTGAATATTTTTAAGCAGAGGTAAATAGATACTTGATTAGTGAGGGGGTGAAAGGTTATCAGGGGTAGGCGGCAAGGTGGAGTTGAGGTTACAATTAGACTGACCACAATCTTATTGAGTGGTGGAGCAGGCTCGAGCACCAAGTGGCCTACTTCTGCTCTTAATTGATATGTTCATATGTTCATAATGGGCGCGTATATCCTTGAGTTTAGAAGAATCCCTGTCAAACATATAAGACTCTTAGATAGCTTGCTAGGGTAAATGTTTTTAGGCTGTTTCTCCTGGCTGGGGAGTCTAGAACTAGGTATGATAAAATCAGGATCAGGGGTTGGCCATTTTGGACTGAGATGAGGAAAAAATTCTTCACTCAGAATGTTGTGAATCTTTAGAATTTTCTACCCCAGTAGGCTGTGCATGCTCAGTATATTCAAGGTGGAAATCGCTAGAACTTTTGGGCATTAAGGGATTTGTAGATAGGGTGGGAAAGTATGGAACTGGAATGGAAGAGCGACCATGATCTTATTAAGTTGTGGAGCAAGGAAATCACAGCATGCCCTACTCTTTCTATTTCTCATAACCTTTTGTAAGTCTTTCTTTAATCTATTTACATATTTATCTATCAATTAGATTAGTTCTAATCACTGTCCTCAGTAATAATGCATCCAATACTTTGCAAAATATAAAATAGTGCCATTAGCATGTATACCATGAATTTCAGCTACCAAGAGGAAGAAAGACTTTTGGGAATATTTTGATTGTGTTATGACCCCTGTGGAGAAACTGTAAACCAAAATAATCAAATTTATTGAACCAAAATTAAGAAATTTCCAACAAGATTCTACTTTTTGTAGCTTTTACTTTAACATAAATCACACCCAATGCAAATTACTCATGAAATAATAGGCAAATGATACTTCAAATAAAAAGATAAATTTCACTTTAACCAGTTGATACAACAAAGATATGTTTTACACAACCACAAGTATTTGCATTGCCCCCCTGTATAGATGTGGCACTACATAGCTACACAGTTCCACAATATGCTGCTCTTTACTCATGCAGATTAGATCAGGCATTCTATCCAACAAAAGCTTTCACCTTCAAGTTTCATCTGTTTGATTATCATCAACAAGGCATACTTCTGCAAACCCTGTCTCCCTCAGATCATGATAGTCCAGATGGTGTAGATTTCCAGAGTTCCTTTTCAATCGACCAACTAAAAACACCCTAGTTCACAGTTTGACAACTTCTGGGCAAACGCCCAGCTCTTTAACATCCCTGAGCTATTCAAACAGATTTCCAGGTTTTAGACCTTTTTAGTCAGATCGCACAGTACCACCAAGAGCTTCTATCTCCTTCTCTGCCAAACAGAAAAATTGACCTCTCCCTGAAAATGATTTGCTTATTCTCCTTGCAAAAATTCTCTGTGTTCCTCTATCTGTCCCTGTTTGCCTTCTCTTTCTTTCTACATCTGTACTTTGATCATCTTCATCTTCGAGTTCCTCTGTTTGTAGCTCTCCTTTGTGTCAGACAGTCACACAGCTTCTTGTCTTAATTTCTTGTTAGTACTGCTTCTAGGTCAAGGATCACCAGATCACATGGACCAGTATTTCATATTCAAGAAAATTACAATTGATCCCTTTACAACTGGTTCAAATTCTTAAAATTCCTTTTCAAACATTCTTAAAAACAATTAAAGGTTTCCAAGACATTTTAAAGAAATTAAAAGTTTTCCTTACTGTACTGCTTCCAGCCTGTCACAATTGATAGAAAAATTTCAATCACTTCTAAGCAGTGAACTAAAGACTTTTGGCGTATATCCACCCACAACTGTGGCTATGCATGTATTTCCTATATCTAAATTGATATTTGTTTTCATGCTTGTTTGATTTCTGCTTCTGCAGAACTCAAATTTTCCTTATTGTGTAATAGTCCAGTTTTAGGAAAAAATCACCAGATATTATTTCAAAGATTTAATAAAGGAGAAATGTTTCAACAACTTTGCCCTTAATCCAAAACGTCACAAATAAAACTATTGTTACAGTTACCAGTGTTTTTCAGTCACTCACCGTTCATGATTTAGAAATGCTAGCTAGAGACCGCCTGGGAGCTGACATTTTATATGGTGTTCTCTTGGCTCCTATGACATCAGAAATACCGCACAATGTTACAATCAGGATGGGAGGAGTATGCGAATTACTGAGCCTCACTACTTCGCAGGCCATAGCATTAACATAAATGTTTAATTTTCTCACAAAAATGACCAGTTATGTACTTTTACTTTTAGTACCCGCAATAAAAGAGATTCTGACAGGCTTCTTCCAAAAACTTAGCATGATTAATTTATTTTAAAACAAAACTCATTTCAACAAGTTGCAAGTGCTGGTTATCACATAACTGCAATCGGGAAGTATAACTATCTACCTCTTCCTAAAGAATTCCCCCAGCAGACATAGACACACACACACACACACACACACACACATTTTCAGGTCTGAAGCTCCCTGAGGCAGCTGTCTGCTTCTAGGGAACTTTCTCACAGCGCTCCCCCGCGTTCCCGGAAACGTCATCGCCCGCCCTCTTCTTGCCCCCACCCTGACAGCGCTGAGCTTTCTAAGACGCATTCATGCTGGCTGGTCAATTAACAGCCAGCTAGCATGAAATTGCGGTTGGGGGCCCATTTCCCAACGGTCCCAGGCCTGCCGGTCACATGCACCCGCCAAAGGTAAAATTCAGGCCATAATCTAACATATTAGATTTGTCCTTTTCTCATAAAGACTTTTCTTTTCCTTTTGCCTCTAATTCAAGTTTATTCAGTTCCTTTTCATGTTCAAGTTGTTTTGTTCACAACTGGATCTTAGCTAACTCAATTGACTCATGCCCTGGAGAACGTGATCTCTCTGTTATCCCTTCCAGTTTAAAATGCTGTGCTATGGTTGCTTTCTTCGCTCCTTCGGGTAATTCTAACTCCAACTTATCTCCCAATGAATTGACTGCCACTTCTCTTCAAGGAATGCTTACCTTGAAGAAGTATTGCTCTTCTCTCCGACAGGATTTCCACCTCTCACTCTCTTCTATTTTTCCTTAGTTCTGTTGAAGAGTCATACGGACTCGAAACGTTAACTGTGTTCCTCGCCGCAGATGCTGTCAGACCTGCTGAGTTTTTCCAGGTATTTTTGTTTTTGTATTCCATTAGCTTATTCTTGGTTAAGTTCTGTGAAGCAGTCATGGTTGCATTTTCCATCTGTAAAAAAGCCTTAGCAATTTCCAACGCCATTTTAGTTTACCAATGTATAAGAAACCTGGTCCCCATCCTCTTATCCCTTACCAATTATTATTCTGTGTCCAATCACCCACTCTCCGCGTTTCAAATCTCGCAAGAGCCCCCAATTTATGTTATGACTGGGACGGGAGGAGAGCATGAATTATCAAGCTCCACTACTCCTCATGCCATGCCATTAATTTAAATATTTAATTTTCTTTCAAAAATAGCCAATTGTGTACCTATATCTCTAGTACCCAGATTAAAAGAGACTCTGAGCAGGCTTCTTTCAAAAGCTCAGGAAGATTAATTTATTTTAAAACAAGACTTCTTTTAACAAGTTGCAAGTACTGGTTAACACACAATTGTAATCTGGAGGTATAACTACCTATCTCTTCCTAAAGATTTCTCCCCAGGACACACACGCAGACAAAAGACAGACAGATAGGTTTTGGAGGATGAGCATTACAAAATAAAGGGTAAAGTCCATAGGGTCTCAACACTGATGATTTGGAGTTCTCTCATTTGAATACTTGTCCTGGGTATGCCTGGAAATTCTCACCAGCTTTCAGCCTTGCAGGTCCAAATGCAGGCAAGTTAAGCTCAGATGAATGCTCTCTGGATACAGATTGATAGCCACACACAATTTTAGGCAAGGTGGGGAGAGGGGGAGCCAGTCAAGATAGCCTTCTTTCCTCAGCTTCTTCTTCAACAAGACTGTCTCCTAAACAAGCAGGTTCACTACTTAAGTTTTTTCCTCTCTCCCATGTGATTGCCTTTTTTGTCTCCCAGCTTTTCAGTAAGTAAAATGCTTTGCAGTTCAACAAACAACTCCTTCTTAAGTACCATATAAGTGAGGTGATTTCTTGGAAGAGGCCTGTTTGTTTACAGATCCAAGGGCCTGAATTTTTCAGGTGACCGGTGGGCTCGGCGGGAGTGGGCAGGGGCAGTCACAGAGCCGATGTCACATGAGATGTGACATGTTTTTATCTTTAGGAAATTTTTTTCATTTATTTCATAAAAGCTTTAGGAAACCTTTTGCCGCTCATGGATGAGGTTTCCTAAAAAATGCCAAGGCCGCTTGTTCTTTTTCCCTCACCGCCAACCTTAAGGTTGGACGGGCAGTGTTACTAATGACATCAATTACTTTCTTACTGGCCTTAATAGGCCATTTACACATCGGCAGGCATACAGCCAACTCTGGCACACGTCCGCCAAATGAAATATCGCGGGACTGCGCGATGAAGTCAGGACACACACCCGACGTCATTGCGCACCATTTTACCTGTCGGCATGTCAGGCCGGTCCCCGCACACTGACTGAAAAATCCTTCCTAAGGTCAACTTATGACCTTTTAAAAAAAATCCCAGGTTAGCATCCAGATCATGTCTTGTCCTTCCATTTTGTAAACAAGAATTTTGAGAGATATGATTCTAAGTAAGTAATGACACACATATACTTATCTGCCAATTGCCAGTACTTCCAAAGTACACCTGTAAATGTAGAGATATTGAGGTGGCTTTTAGGTTTCACCACTGGAAGGAAAACTAATTGTAACAAATCAATTCCTCGTTATGCACTGTGCCTGATTTCTCTTTCTTTTGAAGTCAATGGAAAAGAATTGGGTGTAGTGTATAATGACCGGGTGATTAATTTCCACCAGTTTTCTACTTGCCAATGCAATTTAAAATCTAGCCTATCACCTTCAGGATATTTTATATTATAATTCCTCAAACATTCTTCATTTTTAAATGAAATGTAAATGCTTAATTAGATGTATTTTGTTTTAGATCACTTAAAAATAGAACAAGGGAACTCTTTGACATGTTTAAACATTCATTAAGACACTTAGGAAAGTCATATTGCAATCTAAAAATCTAGGTATTTTTTATATATAACATAATGTCTGGTTTTTGTAATGAGTCACCCATTGGCATAAGTCTCAATGTTCAACAACTTCATTCTTAGGGCAGTACCATTAATCACATTGACTAAAATGAAAGCATAGTTATACACAATTTTTTTTTGCAACAAATTGTAAGAAAATCTTACTAGATCACACATAATCATGAGTGGAATTTAATTTTGTGTAAGTTATTACAAGCTTTATTCATTCGGTTTGAAATTAATTTGTTGCCACATATTTAATATCTGGTAGGGTTAATGAAAGCTCCAAATGTCAGTTCTTTTATTTAAAAAAAAAACAGGCCATGCATTTATCCAGTTAGGCATAGCCATATAATGATATTAGCACATGGTTCCAGTTAGGAAAGTTCTGCATTAGTCACAAATTCTCACTTTCAACAAAGTTTTTCACACTTGAACAAAAACAGACCTACCCCGAATGTTAAATGGATAACTGACACCAAAATATGGGGAACAGGGGAGCTATCAATATTAATCCATGGAAGTTCACCTCCCTGTGTGACTGGGGTTAACGAATGAATAGGTCACAGCTCATTTAAGTAATATGAACCATATTTTTCGATAGGTTCGACTGATCACAGCTGAGAGATTATATCACTGGGCTGACCCAGAGTTTCCTGTACCAGGAGCCCACAGCACTATAAAATTGTACGCTTGGTGCAAGCTTCATAGGGATTGCATGTGACTGAAGGATAAGACTAGCATCTTGCTGCTGGCCCCAGCCCAAAGGTTATGGCACTGAAGACTTGTGAACGCTGGTCCCTGCTCATTTTCCTCTTCCTACCCTTTTGCCTATGCCTGGAAGAATATTCAGAGGTGAGCGTGAAAGATATTGCAAACTTGACAAAAGTAGTTGAAAACCAGCAATCTTCCAGGTATTTAAAGAGCGAACAGACTGAAGCTGTAAACCATACAGGTGGGGTAAATTCAAGACTGGCTGCAGCTGACAAGACAGGAAAAGTACAAAAAAAGCTGAAAAGAAACAAATTTGAAACTAAGGTACTAGAACAGCCAACTCCTCATAGCATCCAGGTATTTTGAACTGATTTTGTACACAAAGATAGTAATAGTTCCGAGGCAGTTTGGCTTCATCTGCCTTAAACTGGAACAATTTGATTTTTAGGATAACAAAGTTTAGTTGATTTTCAGTTAAAGCTTAAAATTCTAGAAATTTTTTTTTGTTGGTAGGAAAAAGGAAAACAACTTTATATGTTTATCATGGGCTTACTCATGAATTTGTTGTATTGTTGTAAAGTTAAACAAAACCAACTATTGAAACAGGACTGAATACTTTTCAAATTGAATAATAAAATATCTTATAATGAACTCATTAAAAAGGGGAACAATTTGAAAATTTGATTTCCTGGATAATGCGGCAGTTGAAATGTATACATGCACTTCCTCATTATTTTCCCCATAGATTTAATTAAAATTTTAAATTTGTGATAACCCTTATTGAAAATGTTATCTGTTGAAGATTCCCCATTTTAATGTTTGAATTGGTTATGATTATTTATTATCAGGCTAATCTGAAAAGGTTTTCAGGTGGTAGGGTCGGCCAGGATCAAGTATTTTGAAAATGTCAAATTCGACCATGTACTCAGGGGAAGTGGGCTATATAGATTATGGATTGTTTCTGGTAAATGGCAGTCCAAGTTCTGCACTGCATAATTATTTGAACAACAACTTTTCTCTATGATTATATATCAGTGATTTGCCTCACAAAAATCAGCATTGAGCAATGATATAAATATTCTTGCTCGTACAAACGATATAGTTAACTTGGTCAAAGCAGAAAATATTTTATAAATTTCATTGCAACTGCCAAATTCCTATATGCTATTCCCTCAGTAAGTGCAACATTATAGCCAATCAAATAATATATTAAAAAAAACCCTGATCTTAATCTGAACTGTCAAAGGAAACAAAATGTAACTCCTGGTGTTATTCAGACGTGTCAAAAATAGAGCAAATAACATTAACAAAGCCGACACTTCCACCTGTCTGCCATAAGAATTTCAGCACTGGGGTAGCTGTATTGGTGCTTGCTCTATTTCAGAACCATCTCTTACAATGTAACTCCCCTGTTTTTCCTAATACCTTTTAATATTTATCTTCTTGAAGTTTTATCTAATTCCCTCCTAGATGTTGTGATTCATTTGACTTCAGTAGCTAAATGCGGCAATGGATTTCATATTCTAACACTATTGTGGGAACATACAAAAAAGCCAAAATGAAACAAATTTGAAACTAAGGTGATAGAACAGCCAGCTCCTAATAGCATAACTTTAAAGATGATTAATGCCTTGTTCAGGGCAACTGTGATTGCTATAAATGGTGGAATTTCAGGTGTCATCCACAACACAAAAACATATATTTTTAAAAAATGTACTAAGTTCATAAAAGTAGTGTCAAACTCTACCAAAATCTTGATTTATGTACAAGTTGAAGGTGTAGTTGTGGTGCTTATTGATACTAAATGCAATGTTTCATCACATAGTGGATCTTTCAGATGCCTATTATGCTAATAAGTACATCTCTGCTGCTACCTTAATTCTGATCGTATTGAATTCATGCCTCAAATACATTTCTTTTTTACTTTGAATTATATATTTAAACTTTCTTTTAAATATTAAGCATGTAATGGAAATATATGCTAGATAGATAATCCCATGTATCTTAAAAGCTGATATATTGAACTACTCTGGTTATTTTTGCTTATTATTGTTATGGCCTCTTCATTTATGCTATAAACACCTAAATGATTAGCCATCTTACCTGGTAGATTCACAGAGACAAAGTTTCCTGAATACAAAAGAAAAGCAAAGAATAATTTACAAACGTTAAAATCTAACATACTGGCCCGATCCTTACCAGGTATTACCACACCTTGTGTCAAATGCCATTGGAAAACCCAGGGATTGTGCAGCAAAGAAATTTTCAACTGCTGACCATCCATTTCTTGCCTCACAGATGTGAAGTTTCTAACAATCTGTAAATTTAACAGTCCAGAATTTGGTGGGCAGCATCTCACAACGGGACTGGTCATAGTTGATACTTTTCCTGTACCTTTCAGCTCAATTTTTTTTGCCCTTTAAGTTGTTGGAAGCACAATTTGATAATGGCATAGTGAGGTCAATGGGACCTTGGTGAACAACAGGACTAACAATGCTTCACCTTAAGTAATGGGATTAAGGGAATGAGAAATAAACAAAGAAAAGAATGAGAAAGGGGGTGAATTAGAATGTATAAATTTAATATTAACTCAGGCACATAAAGAGAAATAAAGGACGGAATTTAATGTTGGTGATAGGGGACAAAATTGTTACCTCGGCAGGCGGGCGTGCACCTGACCCGCTCGGGCATACGCCTGTCCTGCTCAAGCGTTAAATGACACGTGTTGATGTTGGGTGAGCGTCCCGATGTCAATGCACAGTTGCATGATATTTCGGTCGGCAGGCACGCACTGGAGTTGGCAGCGTGCTTGCCGATAATTAAAGTGTTAAGGCTATTTAAGGAACAATTAACTTAAATTTTTTGCTGCCTGTCCAACCTTACAGTTGGTGGGTCAGCCAAGAGCCAAGCAGCCTTTGTACTTTTTTGGAAACCTCATCCACGGGTAGGATGAGGTTTCCAACATCAAATAAAAATGAAATAACATTTTTCAAATTTCACTTATAACATGTCCCTACCCATGACAGAGTCACATGAGGGATATGTTTTATAACATTTTTCTAACCTTTATTATTATTTTTTAAACTCTTCATCTTCCTGAGGCAGCTCTGTGTGAAGTTTGCACTTGCCCCCCTTGCCCTCCTCCCCCTGCCTGCACAGGCAGCACTCCCACTTGCATTTCACGCTGGGCAGGCCTTAATTGGCCCGCCAGTGTGAAATTGCTTTCTGGCTTCGATTGCAGGCAGCAGTCAGCTTCCTAACCATACCGTCCTGCCCCCGCTCAACCCACCCAACAACAGCTAAATTCTGCCCCAGGTCTCATCTTCTGCTTAGACAACCAGAGGGAGCCTCATGTCAGTTCCGTTAGGGAAAGTCCCCCAGAATTCATTAGCCATCAGGCACGTAAACTGGTCAGCGTCAGGCCTGCAGTGGTGTTTAGGAACCTGAGGGGTGATAAACCTGCCCCTGCCAAGAACTGCCAGCCAATCAAAAGCCGGCAGCTCTCCATTGCCCATCAGCATCACCAGGAGTAGTGGCTGCTGCCAATAATGCACACGCCAAAGGACTGCAATTAACAAAAGACGCAGGCCAGGGCGGGATAGGTGTCACGGGTTCTGAAGAAAGTGCAAGGAGGGCCTCTTAGCAGATATCTCCCTTGCTGATTTCTTGTCCCTTGATCAGGCATAGTGTCTTTGAACAAGGAACCCCCACCCCTCCCTCCGCCCAGATGCCCACCAGTTTGGTTTGGTTTTCAGGCTCTCTGTGTGGTGATTACCTCCCTCACTGCTGATTGAATTCAAATGACAGTGGGATGAGGCCCTTAAGTGGCATTACAGGCCTCAATTAGTGCCCAGGTGGGAAGGCTATGCATGAGCCTTCCTGCCCTGGACTTAATTGGGTGTTGTGGGAAGGCAGCAGGTTCCCCATTCAGCACCATCCTACTTGATTAAATGCCCCCATCTCTAAACCCCCACCAGGAGGCATTCAACTCCACCCAAAATGAAGGAAATAAAGATTAGATTGAGAGAGAAAAAAAGAGACAGAAAGTAAATGTAGAAAAAAAAGATTTAAAAATATAAATTTAAATTTATGAAAGCTCCAACAATTCTGAAACTGAATGGATGACACTCCATACTTTTAATTGTTCCCTTCCTGGGCCAGAGAGGTTGATTGACAGTCATCAACAATTCCCCTAGCAAAACTGGAGTCAATGGGAATCAGGGGGAAATCTCTCCGCAGGTTGGAGTCATACCTAGTACAAAGGAAGATGGTTGTGGTTGTTGGAGGTCAGTCATCTCTGCTCCAGGACATCACTGCATGAGTTCCTCAGGGTAGTGTCCTCGGCCCAACCATCTTCAGCTGCTTCATCAATGACCTTCCTTCCATCATAAGGTCAGAAGTGGGGATGTTCGCTGACAATTGCACAATGTTCAGGACCATTCATGACTCCTCAGATACTGAAGCAGCCCATGTCCAAATGCAGCAAGACCTGGATGATGTCCGGGTTTGGGCTGAAAAGTGGCAAGTAACATTTGTGCCTTACAAGTGTCAGGCAATGACCATCTCCAACAAGAGAGAATCTAACCATCGTCCCTTGATGTTCAGTGGCATTATCATCACTGAGTCCCCCACTATCAACATCCTGGGCATTACCATTGAACAGAAACTGAACTGGATTAACCAAATAAATACTGTGGCTACAAGAACAGATCAGAGGCTAGGAATCCTGTAATGAGTAACTCACCTCCCGACTCCCCAAAACCTGTCCACCATCTACAAGGCACGTATCAGGAGTGTGATGGAATGCTCTCCACTTTCCTGGATGAGTGCAGCTCCTACAACACTCAAGAAGCTTGACACCATACAGGACAAAGCAGCCTGCTTGATTGGCACCACATCCACAAACATTCACTCCCTCCACCATCGATGCACAGTAGCAGTAGTGTGTACCATCTACAACATGCACTACAGGAATTCACCAAGGCTCCTTTGACAGCACCTTCCAAACCCATGACCACTACCATCTAGAAAGGCAAGGGCAGCAGATAGATAGGAACACCACCACCTGAAAGTTCCCATCCAAGTCACTCATCATCCTGACTTGGAAATATATCACCGTTCCTTCACTGTTGTTGGGTCAAAATCCTGGAACTCCCTTTCTAACAGCACTGCGGGTGTACCTACACTACATGGACTGCATGGTTCAAGAAGGCAGCTCACCACCACCTTCTCAAGGGCAACTAGGGATGGGCAATAAATGCTGGTCCAGCCAATGAAGCCCACATCACATGAATGAATAAAAGAAACCAATTATCACCTTGTTTAAAGGATACCAATGTGGTTAATTGCTAGACTTAATATGTTATGCTGTATTTAATGGAAAATTAACATGCAAATACGGCAACTTCAAGAAACTCCTGTTGAGGTTAAGTGTTAGATTCCATTTTTGTGACGTTAACAGAGGAGCAGTGCAAATCATCCAAAATTTTCTGACAACTTGTTTTTCATGCGGCATCCTTACCGCAAGTTTCTGGCTGACTTCCACTCTAACTGCAAAGTGCACCCTTCACATGCTGTTATTTTTTTCAGTAATTTCAAGTCCAATATCCTTTGTAGTAACAATATGGTATTGACGTATTTCATTTATCTGAATACAACAGTAACCATGTTATATACTCTATTTTTCTGTCCAAGGAACTGCAAGAACATTTGTAAAAATAAAATTTGTTATCCTAAAATCAGATCAGTTGCCTTGAGTTACTTTTTTTTAGCTTGTCAATTTAGATTTTTATGAAAGTATACTTGCAAATTTAAAAAATAATTTTCTATTTTGAGGAACAACATGAGGTTGTGGATAGGCCTGCTCATTTTGAATGTAGCCACTGTTGTCACAGAGCAGAGCCTGGTCCCCGTGGATGGCCTGGTCCTCCTGGTCAAGCTGGCATTCCAGGTGAGTTATTAATTGTGTCTCTCCAATGTTTAATTTTTCTCTTCCAATTTTAACCCATTCTTTATTCCTGTAACCAATTTTGGAGGCCATACATTCACAATTCACAGTAAACCCTCCCATAGCTCACCCAAATGGCCATTCTTCACGTGAATCTGCACACTGACTCTCAGCAGGCAATTCCACTGTAGGGAATTAGGATTCTTGCATGTATTTATCAGCTGATGGGAGGTGCTGAGGTTTGCTTACTTGCAGGGGAAGAATTTCTCTAGTTTTCCCCTAATTTCTTCATAACTTCCTCATAACGTCAGGAGTGTGATTGAATACTCTCCATTTGCCTGGATGATTGTAGCTTCAAAAACTCCCAAGAAACTCAGCACCATCCAGGACAAAATAGCCCGCATCCCACCCGCCACCTTAAACACTCACTGCCTCCATCATTGGTGCCCAGTGACAATAGTGTGCACCATCTACAACATGCATTGCAGCAAGTCACCAAGGCTTCTGCCTACCTTATCTAAACCTGTCATAATCTTGTACACCTCTCTTAAATCTCCACTCAGTCTCCTTTGCTCCAAAGAGAACAATCCCATCTTTTTCAACCTCACCTTGTAACTAAAACCCTCCATTCCTGGAACCATTCTGGTAAATCTCCTCTGCACACTGTCAAGGACTCTCACACCCTTCCTGAAGTGCAGTGATGAGAACTGGATGCAATGCTCCAGATGTGGCCTAACCAGAGCTCATTAAAGTTCAACATAACTTCCTGGTTTTGTACTCAATGCTTCTACTTATGAAGCCCAAGATCCCCTATACTTTGCAAACTATTCTCTCCATATGTCCCGCCACCTTAAAAATCTATGCACATGTATCCACGGATCCCTCTGTCCCTGTTAGCTCTTTAGAATTAATTCTGTATTGTCTCTCCCTATCCCTTCTGTCAAAACACATCACCTCACACTTCCCTGTATTAAATTCCATCTACCATTTTTCTGCCTATTCTGGTAGCCTGTCTACGTCCTGTAGCAAGTGATGCAAATTGCACGCTATCCTGACTAGGAATTGTATCTCTGCCCCTGTACTGTGCCTGGATCAAAAACCTGGAACACCCTTTCTAATTGCATTGTGGATGTACCTACATCACATGGACTCCAGCAGTTCACAAAGGCCGCTCACTACCACCTTCTCAAGGGCAATTGGGGATGGGCAACAAATGCTGGCCTTACCAGTAATGCTCACACATGAATGAATTTAAAAAAAGATGCACCTTATGAGATTTTCTTTTAATAAATTACAAGCTGAAACTACTTACATGTTACCCATTATTCCTACATGGAAAAACTTGACCCCTGATTGCTTCAAAACTCATTTGAATGTTCAATTGTTCTACCAACACTGATAATTGTATCATACAAAATATACTTTGGATTACTGATTGTTGTATTTTCTATTTCTGCACTCGATTCCTCTTCAAGGCTTCAAAACACTGAAATGTTCTGGGAAACACCCATTCCCTGGGTGCAAATTTCAGGAAAAATGGATGGGGATCCATAATGCTGTATCTCCATCCCATTATACTGCTCTGGGAGCAGGGGACAGAGATGAGACTGTCTGTTACAGGCCTAGCATTATCATGTTATTAAAGCGGCAGGCACTGTGCACAGCTTCCTAGCTCACCTCCTGTATTTATGGGCACCGGACACTAAAACATGGGTAATTCCCACAATGTACTTTTGAAGATTTTTGCATAAAACAGAGGAGGAGCCCTATGGCGTCCCCACTTGTGATCTTATGATAGAAGGAAGGTCATTGATGAAGCAGCTGAAGATGGTTGGGCCGAGGCTACTACCCTGAGGAAGTCCTGCAGCAATGCCCTGGATCGCAGATGACTGACCTCCGACAACCACAACCATCTTCCTTTGTACTAGGTATGACTCCAAGCAGGAAAGAGATTTCCTCCTGATTCCCATTGACTCCAGTTTTGCAAGGGGAATTGTTGATGACTGTCAATCAACCTCTCTGGCCCTGGAAAGGAACAATTAAAAGTATGGAGTCTCATCCATTCAGGTTGAGAATTGTTGTTGGAGATTTCATAAATTTATAAAATCAATTTTAATAACTATCCACCAGATACACGAACAAAGGGTTGGCCCTTCTCCTTTTCTTGCCCTATTTCCTGGTGCTAGGCATAGCTTGGGGGAGGTGGACATGGATTGGGAGTGTCTCTGGACCATGTTAATGTCTTAGTGAAGGTAACTCAGATACACCTTGGTCTAAATAGCTTCAGCACACTTTGGGTGCAGAACTCATTTTCAGCATTGGGAGGCAGGAAAAGCATAACTAAGAATTCAGACCCTTCTTGGTTCAAAAACAGAGAATGCTGGAAAAACTCAGCAGGTCTGAAGAAGGGTCGTACGGACTCAAAACATTAACTCTGTTCCTCTTTCCACAGGTGCTGCTAGACCTGCTGAGTTTTTCCAGCATTTACTGTTTTTGTTTCAGATTTCCAGCATTCGCATTATTTTGCTTTTACCCTTCTTAGCTCATATGGCTCAGTACACTATCAGTGCAATTATCATTTGAGCCATTGGAGAATTTTCGCAAACACAAAAATGCTGGGAAAACTCAGCAGGTCTGACAGCATCTGTGGAGAGAAAGACAGAGTTAACATTTCGAGTCCTAATGACTCTTCTTCATATGTTAACTCTGTCTTTCTCTCCATAGATGCTGTCAGACCTGCTGAGGTTTCCCAGCATTTTTTTTGTTTCAGATTTCCAGTATCTGCAGTATTTTGCCTTTACATTGGAGAACTTATATTTGTTTTATTTTTGGCCTTGAAGCATATTTATCCAAGTAGCCACTGTCTAAATACAACAGCTGGCAATCACATACCAATTGATTCCTACAATACAATTATCTGTAATTTAATAGGAAACCATGGAAATAATGGAAATAATGGGCTCCCAGGACATGAGGGGGAGAAAGGTGAGCAAGGCCGAAAAGGAGACATGGGACCTCGAGGAGAACGTGGAATTCAAGGCATTAAAGGCGAGAAGGGACAAGCCGGGATCCCGTCAGAACTCAAAGTAAGAATGATACTATCCTGTTCACAATATGCAAAACATTTTACAAAACAGTATTGTGTAAAACAATGGTTAGTCAATATGGGTGAGACCTTGGGAACATCACTGGGCTATAAGCCCAGGCTAATACTTTGGTAACACTAGTACAATGGGACCTTTAACTTACCTGGTTTACAGCAGCTAGTGTCATAAAAAGTGGGTGTGTCATTCTTCAATCTGACTCTGCTAAAGTGCGGTGCTGGGCCTTGAGGACAGATGCGCTGCCTGGATTTCGTGCGGCCTGTGTCTGAAGATTGGGTGACACATGTACAAAATAAATTTTGTTCAAGTAATTGGGCAAGCAGTGGCAATCTGATGCCGAGTGCCACTCCAAGGAAGTGACGCCCATAATAAACCATTCCTAAGTGTATTTGTGGCTGTGCCTTCAACTGCCCTAGTTTTTGACTTTGGTTTGCCTCCCTAAACCTATCCTCTGCTATAACACTCTCTCCTATAAAATACTCTTTGAAACCTATCTTTTTGACCAAGCTGTTGGTCAACTGTCCTAATATCTCTTACATGTCTCAGTGTCAAATTTTGTTTGATAATGCTCCTGTGGTAGTACTATTTAAATATTGCTACATATGTCATGTTATGCTGGGAAAGCAAAAATAATTGGACAGAAGGAGCATGGTTAATGAAGGCACAATCAAAACAAGGGTGCTGAGGAGGGTTTTGAATGGAAGGGGTGGTCAGAGTGATTGAGCATTTGAACAAGTATGAGCTGAACAAAGAGAGTCAGTATGGATTTGTGAAGGGTAGATCATGTCTGATTAATCTAGCAGATTCTTTTGAGCAGATCATCAACAAGGTGGGCAGGGTAATGTCTAAGGATGTCATCTATGTAAGATACAAAAGGCATTTAGTAAAGTTCCACACAAAGGATTATTAGCAAAATATAGAGCACATAATGTTAGAGGTAAATTTGTGATATGGGTTGTTAATTAGCTGGGGGAATAGCAGCCATGGCAGTGATATAAGAAATCTACACTGGGGGAATGTAAAAAGTGATGTTTCCCAGGATCTGTACTGGGTGTTAACTTTTAGGTATTATTAGAAGTATTAAAGGATATAAATCAAAAACAGCAATTGTATAGAGCCATGGTAGGAGACTTCACCTGGAGCATTGTGTACAGTTTTGGTCTCCTTATCTAAGGAAGGATGTACTTGCCATAGAGCAAGTGCAATGGAGGTTCACCAGATTAATCCCTGCGATGGTGCGATTGCCTTATGAGGAGAGATTGAGGAAACTGAGCTTGTATACTCTAGCGTTTTGAAGAATTAGAGGTGATCTCATTGAAACTTACAAAATTCTTACAGGGCGTGACGGGGTGGATGTAGATAGGATGTTTCCCCTGGCTGGTGAGTCCGGTACCAAGGGACACAGTCCCAGAATAAGAGACAGGCCATTTAAGACTGAGATAAGGAAGAATTTCTTCACTCAGAGGGTGAAGAATCTTTAGAATTCTCTACCTTGGGGGGCTGTGGAAGGTCAATCATTGAGTCTGTCCAAGACAGAAATCGATAGATTTTTGCATACTCATGGCATCAAGGGATATGGGGAGAATGGGGAAAAATGGTATAGAGGTAGATGATCAGCTGTGGTCTGTTTGAATGGCAGAGCAGGCTTGACAGGCTGAATGGTCTTCTCCTGCTCCTATTTCTTATGTTGCTATGTCTCTATACATAGAATTGAGGTACAGATCAACCATTGCCTAAGGGCCTGGGAGCGAAAATAGCTTGGGCCTCATATTAAATTGTTCACAGGAATTCCGTCCCACCATGCTTTCTCTGGATGTGCCTCAAGTTAAAATTGACCCCACTGAAGCACATTTAATCAAGCAATGTGAGTCCATGTCGAGCAGATAGTTGACAGGGCCCTCAACCGTGTCCGGCCCATCTCCCGCACATCCGCCCTCACGCCTTCTCCTCCCTCCCAGAAACATGATAGGTCCCCCTTGTCCTCACTTATCACCCCACCAGCCTCCGCATTCAAAGGATCATCCTCCGCCATTTCCGCCAACTCCAACACGATGCCACTACCAAACACATCTTCCCTTCACCCCCCCTGTCGGCATTCCATAGGGATCGTTCCCTCCGGGACAACCTGGTCCACTCCTCCATCACCCCCTACTCTTCAACCCCGACCTATGGCACCATCCCATGCCCACGCAAAAGATGTAACACCTGCCCCTTCACTTCCTCTCTCCTCACCGTCCAAGGGCCCAAACACTCCTTTCAAGTGAAGCAACATTTCACTTGCATTTCCCCCAACTTAGCCTACTGCATTCGTTGCTCCCAATGTGGTCTCCTCTACATTGGAGAGACCAAACGTAAACTGGGTGACCGCTTTGCAGAACACTTGCGGTCTGTCCGCAAGAATGACCCAAACCTCCCTGTCGCTTGCCATTTCAACACTCCACCCTGCTCTCTTGCCCACATGTCTGTCCTTGGCTTGCTGCATTGTTCCAGTGAAGCCCAACGCAAACTGGAGGAACAATACCTCATCTTCCAACTAGGCACTTTACAGCCTTCCAGACTGAATATTGAATTCAACAACTTTAGGTCTTGACCTCCCTCCTCCATCCCCACCCCCTTTCTGTTTCTTCCCCCTTCCTTTTGTTTTTTTCCAATAAATTATATAGATTTTTCTTTTTCCCACCTATTTCCATTATTTTTAAATATTTTTAAATCTTTTATGCTCCCCCCACCCCCACTAGAGCTATACCTTGAGTGCCCCACCATCCATTCTTAATTAGCACATTCGTTTAGATATATATCACCAATTTCAACATCTATGTGTTCTTTTGTTCTGTTGTCTGCAACATCTTTTGATGATCTGCTTCTATCACTGCTTGCTTGTCCCTACAACCACACCCCCCCCTCCACTTCTCTCCCTCCACCCAACCCACCCCCCCCCACCCCACACACACACACACACACACACACACACACACACCTTAAACCAGCTTATATTTCACCCCTTTCCTATTTCTACTTAGTTCTGTCGAAGGGTCATGAGGACTCGAAACGTCAACTCTTTTCTTCTCCGCCGATGCTGCCAGCTAATTCTGTTTTTGTTTTCAACTTAATTTAACCTTTTTGATTTTGCAGAGTCAGCCACATAATTGGCTCACTGCTAGTGTTGATATTAAAACAGGTTTTTCAGGTCAAGAATAGGCTTCTACCTGTCCAAGGACACATGCATAGAGATTATCACCAGTCTGAAAGTAGCTGGTTGCTAAAACCATCAGCCATATTGTACCAACAACTTTAATGATATTGGCAGTTTTGTACAAATCAAGCATTACTTCACTTTTCTCATTTTAATTTACATAGGTTGCTTTTATGGCTTCTATGGCAACCCATTTCACAAACCAGAACAGTGGTATTATTTTCAGCAGTGTGGAGACCAATGTTGGAAGCTATTTTGATGTTATGACTGGAAGATTTACTGCACCAATAGCAGGTAAGTTGATGACATTTCAGCTGGCTGATTTGCAAACAAGTGCGTAATGTACTTTCACTTTTTCAGCGAAAGGGTAATTGAAATCTGAAACTATCTCCCTCAAAAGGCTGTAGGTACTAGGACAACTGAAACTTACAGGTCTGAGACAGATAGATTATTGTTAGGTCATTCTACCAAGGGATATGGAGCAAAGGCACAAATATGGAGTTGAGGTGCAAGACAACCATAATCTAATTGAATAACAAAGGAGGATTGAAGAGCTGAATGGCCTACCTTTTTAAAGTTATTCTTTCATGGGATGTGGGCATCACTGGCATTTATTGCCCCTTCCTAATTGCCCTTGAGAAGGTGGTGGTGAGTCGCCTTCTTGAACTACTACAGTCCATGTGGTGTAGGCATACCCATAGTGTTGTTAGGAATGATATTTCAGGATTTTGACCCAGTGAAAGAACAGCGATATATTTCCAAGTCAGGGTGGTGAGTGGCTTGGAGGGGAACTTGCAGGCTCCATGCATCTGCTGCTCTTGTCCTTCTAGGTGGTCGTCGGTTTGGAAGGTTCTGTCTAAGGAGCCTTGGTGAGTTACTGTAGTGCATCTTGTAGATGATATGGACTGTACATCGGTGCTAGAGGGAGTGAATGTTTGTGGATGTGGTGCCAATCAAGCAGGCTGCTTTGTCCTGGACGGTGTCAAGCTTTTCGAGTGTTGTAGGAGCTGCATTCATCCAGGCAAGTGGGGAGTATTCCATCACACTCCTGACTTGTGCCTTGTAGATGGTGGACAGGCATTGCGGAGTCAGGAGGTGAGTTACTTGATGCAGCATTCCCAGCCTCTGACCTGCTCTTGTAGTCACAGTACTTATATGGCTAGTCCATTTCAGTACCTGGTCAATGGATG
This sequence comes from Carcharodon carcharias, assembly GCF_017639515.1. NCBI lineage: Eukaryota > Metazoa > Chordata > Chondrichthyes > Lamniformes > Lamnidae > Carcharodon > Carcharodon carcharias. The sequence continues at coordinate 210,722,555 of NC_054467.1, forward strand.
TTGATAATGGAAGATTCAGGGTGCTGATAATGGGAGATTCAGTGATGGTAATGCCATTGAACATCAAGGGTATATCGTTAGATTTTCTCTTGTTGGAGATGTTCATTGTGTGTCACTTGTTACTTGCCACTTATCAGCCCAAGCCTGAATGTTGTCCAGTTTTTGCTGCATTTGAACATGGACTGCTTCAGTATCTGAGAAGTTGCAAATGGTGCTGTATATTGTGCAATCATCAGCGAAATCCCCACTACTAATGTTATAATGAAGGGAAGGCCATTGATACAGCAGATGATGATGGTTGGGCCATGGAAACTATGCTAAGGAACACCTGCAGTGATGCCCTGGAATGAGGTGTCAGACCTCCATAAACCACAATCATCTTCCTTTGTGCTCAGTATGACTCCAACCAGTGAAGAGTTTTGCCCCTGATTCTCATTGACTCCAGTTTTGTTTGGGCTCCTTGATGCCACATTTGGTCAAATGCTGCCTTTATGTCAAGGGCAGTCACTTTCACCTCAACTATTGAGTTCAGCTCTTCTGTCCATGTTTGGACCAAGACTTCAAAGAGGTCAGAAGAGGAAACTGCCGGAACCCAAACTGAACATTCATGAGCAGTTTATTGCTGAGTAAGTGCTGCTTGAAAGACACTTGGTTTCCAGTACTCCTATGTTCCTGTTTTCAAAAAAGATTGTGCATTTAAAAAAGGTTTATGCAATTAATTAGTAACTACTGATCAATGGTTATAGATAATTGTATTTATGAAGCTTTTGTTTGGATGCCAGTACACTTCAAGGTGAGGAATGCTTGTGCTATGGAATGGAAAAATGGTCATTTTGGGAACCCAGTGAATTCACCAAGCATTCTCAGGTCAGGTACAGCATGGCTATATGTATAATAAAACTCCTGTTGCTCTATATCAGTGATATGCCAGAACACCAATATCTGAAGATCTGCTCCAATTGCGCCAAAGCCACATTTATAAATTCGCTATCAGCTTAAAAGGAAGACGGTGGGAATTCAGGAAGGATGAAATCTATTTGGCTGAAGAGTCTACTTCCACCAAACATGACTTAGGATCTTGCAGCCAGTGTAATAGTTTTCTGTTTCTCACACCAACCATCCTGTGGTCTATTTCTGTGAGGTTTCCACGTTAAGAAGTGAACTTGCTCTTCGGAGTATTTACAAAACAAGTGCTTGCAATTGAAATTTTAAGCATTATTTTAACCCATTCATTGGGTCCATTATTTTAAATGTCACAACAATTATCAACAAATTTAAACTTCTTATTGCCAATTAATTCAAAATTAAAAGATATTCTATAAATATATCAATGGGAAGAGGATAACCAGGGAAAGAGTAGGGCCCATAAGGGACCAAGGGGGGAATCTATGGATGGAGCCAGATGACATCGCTAGAGTGTTGAATGAATACTACACATCCGTCTTCACCCAAGAGAATGAGCATGAAGGTATTGAACTCAGAAAGGGAGACTGCGAGGTTCTTAAGCAAATTGATATCGGGAATGACAAGGTATTGGAGGTTTTGGCAGGCTTAAAAGTGGGCAAATCTCCAGGTCTGGATGATTGGTGTCCCAGACTGCTGAGGGAGGCAAGGGAGGAGATCGCTGGGGCTCTGACCCAAATTTTTAATTCCTCTCTGGCCATGGGGGAGGTGCCAGAGGACTGGAGAACAGCTAATGTGGTTCCATGCTATTTAAGAAGGGTTGTAGAGATAAGCCAGGGAACCACAGGCCAGTGAGTCTCACGTCAGTGGTAGGGAAACTATTGAGAAAATTCTGAAGGAGAGAATCTATCTCCACTTGGAGAGGCAAGGTTTGATCAGTGATAGTCAGCATGTCTTTGTCAGAGGGAGGTTATGCCTAACAAATTTGATTGAATTTTTTGAGGAGGTGACCAGATGTGTAGATGAGGGTAGTGTTGATGTAGTTTATATGGATTTCAGCAAAGCCTTTGACAAGGTCCCACAAAGGAGACTTATAAAGAAGGCAAATCCACATGGAATACAGGGTAATTTGATAAGGTGGATTCAAAATTGGCTTAGTTGTAGGAGGCAGAGGGTGATGTCAGAAGGATGCTTTAGTGACTGGAGGCCAGTGTCCAGTGGCGTACCAGAGGGATCTGTGCTGGGTCCCCTATTATTTGTCATTTATATAAACGACATAGCTGACAATGTGGGGGGTAGGATTTGTAAGTTTGAGGATGACACGAAGATTGGCTGGGTGGTTAACAGTGAGGTTGAGTGACTTGGGCTACAGGAAGATATAACTGGGATGGTAAAATGGGCAGATAAGTGGCAGATGGAATTTAACCCTGAAAACTCATTTGACAAGGAAGTATTCAATGAACAGCATGACACTAGCAAGTTCTGAGGAACAAAGGGATCTTGGCGTGTGTGCCCATAGATCTCTGAAGACGGAGGGGCATGTCAGTGGGGTGGTGAAAAAGGTATTTGGGACACTTGCCTTTATGAATCGAAGCATAGATTACAAAAGTAGGGAGGTCATGTTGGAGTTGTATAGAATCTTGGTGGGGCCACAGCTGGAGTACTGTGTGCAGTTCTGGTTGCCACTTTATAGGAAGGATGTGATTGCACTGGAGGGGGTGCAGAGGAGATTCACCAAGATGTTGCCTGGGGTGAAACATTTAAGTTATGAAGAGAGGTTGGATAGACTTGGGTTGTTTTCGTTGGAGCAGAGAAGACTGAGCGGCGACCTGATTGAGGTGTACAAGATTATGAGGGGCATGGACAGGGTGGATAGGGAGCAGCTGTTCCCCTTAGTTGAAGAGTCAATCACAAGGGGACAAAAGTTCAAGGTGAGGGGTTTAGGGGGGACGTGAGGAAAAACTTTTTTACCCAGAGGGTGGTGACAGTCTGGAATGCACTGCCTGGGAGGGTGGTGGAGGTGGGTTGCCTCACAACCTTTAAAAAGTACCTGGATGTGCACTTGGCACGTTATAACATTCAAGGCTATGGGCTAAGTGCTGGTAAATGGGATTAGGTAGGTAGGTCAGGTGTTTCTCAAGTGTCAGTGCAGACTCGATGGGCCGAAGGCCCTCTTCTGCACTGTGTGATTCTGTGATTCTGAAAAGCACTTGGAAAAGATACTTTTGGAGACCTTGCTAAAGTTTTCAGGATTCTGAACTTGATCTCGATTTTGCACTGTGGCAATAATTCAAATACCAGGGGCTGAATTTTACACCTCGCGGGCGAGCGCACGCCTGACCCAATTGGGCATAAAATAGTGCAAGAAGACGTCGGGCGAGTGTCTTCAGATTGGCAGGTGCGCACGGGTGTTAGAGCCATGCCTGTCATCAATTAAAAGGCCATTTAAGGCCATTAAAACCCCAATTGATCCAGATTTTATGTTATCCAGTCAATTTCCCCCTTGTCACATGGGCAAAACAGGCAGGTATTTTGCGAAAACTTCATCCAGAGGCGGGATAAAAAGGGTCATAAGCATTGCCATTCTGAGCAGTGAGTTTAGGAGATAGTTTGCTGCTGGTTGCTTGTTGGAACTTGACAGCTTCAACTCAGTTCTGAGCTTCATTCTTGGAATTTCCAGACTTCATTTCAGGACTCGTTGCTTTCTCCAAGGCCCCCAGAGGATTTTGACCTTCTGGACCCTTTCAGGTGTCATACAGCCTTCTGTAACCCTTGTAATGGGGATTGTGCTCTCCACTCTGAGGAGGAAGAGAGGAGCAGAAGAGAGAGGAGGCCTGGTGGCCCAATGCAGCATCCAGCAGGAAGTCCAAGGTGGAAGGGGCTGCAGAAGACGCTACTATCCTGCTACCAGGGTTTACAGGCAGTGATGCAGCTGGCTCAATATGTCCAATACGTGCAATGCCAAAGGAGGCTCTGCCTCACCAGGGAGACAGTGACCTCCATTTGTCAGATGATTGGGCCTGACATCACCTCCAACTTTGTGGGTGGAAACCCCATGTCAGTGGCTCTGAAGGTCACAGTGGCCCTCAACTTCTATGCCTCCTGCTCTTTTCAGGTCAGTGGGGGATTTGTGTGGAGTGTCCCAATCAGCTGTCCACAGTTGCATTAAGCTGGTGACAGAAGCTCTGTTCAGGTGGGTAATGACATTTATTCATTTCCGTACAGACGAGGCCAGCCAGGCTGAGCGAGCCAAAGGATTTTCAGTGATTGCTGAGTTCCCCCGCATTTAGTGTGCAATTGACTGTATACATGTGGCCATCAAGATGCCAGCGGTTCAGCCAAGTGCCTTCGTCAACATGAAGGGCTTCCACTTGATGAACGTCTAGATAGTTTTTGTGACCACAAGACTTAGATTCTGCAAGTCTGTGCAAGGTACCCTGGCAGATCCCATGACGTTTATATCCTGAGATACGCCCAGGTGCCAAGGCTCTTCAGTACTCCAGCCCAACTGGTTGGATGGCTGCTGGGTGATAAGGGCTATACATTAAAAAGGTGGCATATGACGCCTCTCCGCCACCCAAGAACAGAGGCAGATCAGTGTTATAATAGGAGTCATGCCTCTACAAGGGCGATGACAGAGAGGACCAAAGGTCTTCTGAAGATGCCTGGACCGTTCAGTGGGAGTACTACAATACCCCCCAGAGCGTGTGTCACTGATAGTGATTGCATGCTGGCACTGGCAAGGGGGGACCCACTGGAGGAAGAGGATCTTGAGGCAGCTCCACAGGCCACAGAGGATGAATCCAGTAGTGAGTCTGAAGATGAGTACAGTGAGGAGAATGCTGAGGGCATGGAACAAGACCTCAATAACCTCCAGGAAGGCAGGGTCACCAGGGACGCCTTGATCCAATGCTCCTTCAACTAGGCCGCCAAAGATCAGCTTCCACCTCATGCCAGGGCTGCTGCCTCCAACCAGATGTCTGCGTAATAAGCTTTAGAGCCACTCACGTCCAGCATTACAGCCTGGCATAACCTGCACCAAAAAAAAAGGTGAAGCATACTCAAACCATTATGAAAAAAACAAAATTTATGTACATTTCACACTCAAAATAAATTAACATTACCATCCCTGGTGTTCATTTCCACACCAGTAAACATCTAAACAAAACATTAGAGAACAGAAGATCACCCGTGACCAGTCCCTTTTGTGCTCATGGTGTCTTAAACTTATGTTTGCGAGTGCTACGTCTTGGTGCCCCTCCCCCACCCCATCTCACTGGCACTGGCATTGGAGACAGCCTGCTGACTCTGCTGTCTTGTTGGCTTTGATGACCTTGGCGGTCGTCCTCTGGCCAGTGGAGCCTGTGCTGGCCCCACATGGGAGGGAACAGCCAGTGCCATGACTGGCATCTCCCCAGCCGGTATAGCTTCATCAGATGCCATGGTTACTGACAGAGGGGTGGAGCTGCTGCTGCCTTCATCCAGAGCGTCCTGAGAGAAGCCCGCAGAGATGACAGGCAGCTCATGTGTCAACATAAGTTTGATCTGGACCTCCCTGCTCACCTTTGATGGACGGACAATTAGCTGGAATACTGCCTCATCTATCTCCCACAATGGCACTGACAACCTGAGGTCAGTGCCTGTGTGAGAACTTGCAGGTCCAAGCACAGCCCTAGGAACCCCTGATTCTATCCCTGGAGATGCCTCTCCATGAGAGACGCCACTCTCTCAATGGAGGAGGCAGTGCGCTCAGCCATGAGGGTCGGTGCCGTTTCTATGCTCTGCATGGACACCTCCACAACAGAGACCATGGCACTCAAACCTTCTTGGATCTCTACCAAATCCTCCCACACATCCCGCTGGACATCCAGCATCTGCCGCCTAATGGACAACTTCAGAGGCTCATCGTCTGCCTTTGACTGAGCATTGTCCTGGTCTCCAGCAGTCCTCCCACTGCCGGTGCCCTGGGCACTCTCTGCCTCCACCTGCAATTCAAGTGAATGTGAAGTACCCTCACCACTGTTCACCGACATTCTAGCCGATGATCTAATGCCCACCGGGGTGCTGTTCTCTCCGCTGGTGCCTGGTTCAGCAAGCAGGTGTGATGAAGGTGCAGCTGAAGCTTGGCAGTCCTCTGGTGTCAGGGTTTGCTCTTCGGGGTCCTGCAAACGAGTGCCTGCTGGCGAATCTAAGGGACAACAACAACATGTCATTAGTTTAAGTCATCACACTGTCACTGTGCATGCCAGGCACCCTGGTGGACAATGGAGATCATGGTAAAATCATCTTTCAATGATCAATGGGGATTCCAGTTTTGAGGCTCCCGTCAACTAAGAGAGTACACAAGAATGTTTGCACAATTGAAAAATCTCATCTCTGCGCACTGCACTCTTACTTTCATCTGACACACCAGCCTCTCCATGACCGACTGAATGAGGTGCGTGGCGCCTCTCCAGCTCCAAGGCGTGTTGCTCAAATCTGGTCAATATTAGGAGGTTTGGGCGCCTCCGCCTGTCCGTGACCACTCAACTTGGTTATGGCTTATCTTCTCCTTAAAGGACAGAGAAGCATTGATTAGCCCACTTTCTACCTGCAGTGCCATTGCAGCCTGGCCAATCCCATCTGAGGAGCACCTTGCAGGGCACATCTGAGTCATGGCCCTCGAGCAGCAAGGCACTCAGTCCAAGGAGCCAGGGCTCACCCCCTTGGCCAATTCTGGCATAATTGACAGTTGGCACTCAGACTCTAACCCCCCTGAGCTCTACGGGGGGATGGCCAGCTCTTAACATTTCTTCACACTGACCAATGCCTACATGGTACTCACCCTTCCTGAGCACAGCAGGTCATTGTACTTTTTGCCACAGTGCACCCATGTGTGCCACACAACGTCGTGACTGCTGACCTCGGCTGCCACTTTCTCCCAAACTTTTTTTGTCTGGTGCGGTGGCCTCCTCTTTCCATTTCTGGGGATGAGGGTGTTTCTCCTGGCAGCCACTCCTCCAAGAGCACCCCGACGCACTTGTCCAAAAAACGGGGGTGGCCGAGTGCCCAGCCGACCTACCCTCCCATCTGGTGTCTCCAGTCACCGTTGAGGCTATAGTTTCATTCTCCAGAACGCAGAGTACATGATTCTTTCCTGGCAGCCTTCAAGGAGCTGCCTGCGCCATTTTAAACCACCCACCGGGTCACCATTGGACCCGGCACCCTACAGGCCCCCACCCCCGCCTGGCCCTTCCCGACCGTTGGGAAGACACATTTCATGCTGGGTCAGTCTTAACTGGCCAACAAGTGTGAAATTGCCGTGGTTGGTCGATTGCAGTCAGGGGCCTGTTTCTCAACCAGCCCCGAGCCTGCCAGTCATGCGCGCACCCCTGCAAGCGTAAAATTCAGGCCCAGGAGACACAATTTTAAAACAAAAACAAATGAACGCTGGTAACACTCAACAAGGCCAGAAGCATCTGTGGAGAAGCATGTCAGTCAGTTGACATTTCAGGTTTAAAATCCTTCATCAGGACCCTTCCTGTCTGTACTGAGGAAGGGCCTAAGACCTAAAACTTCAACTGATTGACTCCTATTTCTCTACCAATGCTGTGCATTTGCAGCTTTTTCATACTTTTGCTTTTAAGATTCCAAAATCTCTAAATGGATTTTTGCGGAGTCAGGATGACTCCGTGGATCTTTAAAAATAGCAAACAGGACCCAGATGTGGAAATCCCGCCTCCATTTCCTACAGATCCAATTTTTTCCGGTGGTAAAGGGGTCAGTGTGTAATTCACATAGGAGGGAACCTCAAATTCAGCAGGGCCATTTGAATTCGGTGCTGAGTTCAAACAGACCCAATTTTGACTCGTAGAGGATCTTAACTAGCAGTGTGGGAGGTACAAACTGATGGAGTTGACATAAACTCCCTTGAAGGGCAGATACAGTCTGTATCACTTTCATGATCTGTAGTGATTTAAATGACGCACTCTTTAAGTAAAAAAAAAAACGGGCTGCATCTGTCAGTGAGAATTAAAAGAAACTCTTCTGGATGCTTTGATTGACAGGTATAGGTTAGAAAATAAGTAGCATCTGGTTGTTCAGATTCAACTGAGCACTTTGCTGACATTTCCCCAAAGGCTATCATTATTGTCAGTATGAATGCTTGGCTGAGTTTCATAAGTGGCAATTATGTCAACAGGGGTTTTTGATTTCAGAGTTTGCTTGACAACATAAAGAGGCTATTAATGGATTATCTGTCTTTGATGTGGCTACTGAATAGAAGTTTGTTTGTTTTTGTAAGAAATTAATGACTTGAGAGGGGTCAGTTAGCTCAGTTGGTTAGATGGTTAGTGTGTGATGCAGAATGGTGGCAACAGCACAGTATGAGGGGCCATGGGTCTTAGGTGCGGGAGTGAGGAGATGTGGGGGTGAGGGGTAATAGAGGGCCTAACAACTTCTAGAACAATTGGAACAAAGTCCTAGAGAACTGAGATGGGCTTTCTAACCAGCCTGCCTTGGCACTTGTCCACCTCCATGGCCACATATACTCTGTTTCTGGGGATGACAGGACCCATCCCACGCTTGTTCCCACTGGAGCAAAAATCGTATATTCCGGGCACTTTTTAACAAGGTGGGTCCAGTAATTTGCGAAGTTTCCTGACTCAAGCTACCCGCCTTGGTAGCCAAAATCTGGTCCTGTTAGTACTTTGCATTTTTGACTCAATTTAAAAATTTGAGGATAGATTTTAACCCAACCCATCTGACAAGAATTACTTAGATGTATCTTGAAGTTCACGATGTCAATCCCATATCATTCCCAACCCTTCACCATTTTAGCTCAGCAACTTCTGCCTGTACATCTGGTACACACCCCAGGAAAGGATGGTTCAAATTAAAAGGACAACTTCACGCTCTGATGGCATCTTACCCATCCAATGACAGATGCCCTGTCCAGTCCTGGACACATCAATAAAACCTGAAAGCCATTCTCAATTTCTTCAATTCTGCATACAAGAAACTCAGCCTGCTTTGATTGTTGCCAAAACAAAATTCATATATCAACACACACCTGGTCAGTCAAATATTCCACCTCCTATATATGTTGAAAGAGAGACTCTAGAATATGTTGAACACTTCTCATACCAAGGCAGCTACCTTTCTCAAAATGCTAGCATTGATGAGATAAAAAACCAGGTCAGCTGTGCCGGCTCAGCCTTCTACAAACTACAGCAATGAATGTTTGACAGCAAGAGCTACATATGTCAACATAAGTCCTAGTGTGTAGAAATGTTGTTGTCACCACACTCCACTGCAGTGTTAACTCAACTGTGTATCAGTGACACAGAAGAGCGCGAGAGAATTTCCATCAGCACTGTCTACTGCATCCTCTGGATTCAATGGGAGTACCATTGAACAAATAATACTGTCCTTCTTGAAGTCAGCTCCACAAACATTCAGGCAAATCTCCTGCAAAATCAAATTGGATGGACTGGACACTTTGTCCGGATGGCTGAAAAGCATCTCCCCTGCCAGGTTTTGTTTTCTCAGTTCTCAAATGGCCAGATTTTCACAGCAGGACAAAGAAAATGCTTCAAAGACACTTTGAAGCTCTCTTTGAAGCGCAGCAGCATTGATTGCTATCAATCATTTAAAATGGCCACCACTTGTCCATCAAGCTGCATCAGTCTTTGAGTCACAACGTCTTAACGATGAGGCTGAGCAGTGGCAGAGAAAGAAAGGAAAGGAAGTATATCCTAAACTCTGGATCCTTCTACCTTGTGGTACACCCTGCTCATATGCTCAAAGATCTGCGGGTCAAGAATCGGCCTGTTCTGTCACATGAAAACCCATGGTAGAAATGCATGACCTTGAATACACATGACTCTCGAATTGAGGGACAGCCAATGATGGTGACAATTACGCTGAAGTACTGGTTTAGTTGTTTTGCTGCCTCAGGGATTTCCCTGTAATATGTCCAGTTCCAGTGTCTCAACCTATAGTGGTGTTGGCCACCATGGCACTAAATTTCAGCGTGACTGTGTCCTTCCCAGTGCCCACAGGGGCATCTGAGGAATGAACTACTTTGCTTGTTTCCCCTTGGAGAACTGATGGTTTCTATCCCTCCCATTTCGTTCTTTGTAACTGTTCTTCAAGCACTTTAAGGACCACCCATGGATTGGTTCTTGGAGGTTGAAACCCAAAGTTTCTGTAACAACAGTATGACCATCCATGAGAGATCTTCCTATTGTGTCTCTGACATGTGCAACTGAAGCTTCTATAGTTGCCACTGGGGTTATCATGTGCTCAAGTGCAGACAGCTGTGAAGACAGTCATTGCTGCAAGACGTCATTCATGTGGGTGGTGACAACACATGATGTCTGGACATCAGGCTCACTAATTGTAGAAACTAGGAGCTGGAGTAGGCAATTCTGCCCTTCGAGCCTGCTCCGCCATTTAGTATGATCATGGCTGATCCTCTATCTCAACACCATATTCCAACGTTCTCTCCATACACCTTGTTTCTCCTAATTTCAAAAAAAATTATCAATTTCTTTCTTGAATATACTCAGTGACCCGGCCTCAACAGCGTTCTGTGGTAGAGAATTCCACAGGTTAAACACCCTCTGAGTGAAGAAATTTTGCCTCATCTCAATCCTAAATGGCCTGCCCCATATCTTGAAACTGTGGCCCCTGGTTCTAGACTTCCCAACCAGGGGAAACATCCTCCATCCATCTCATCTGTCTAGCCCTGTTAGAACGTTATGCACTTCTCATTCTTCTAAACTCAAGTGAATACAGGCCACGTCGAACCAATCTCTCCTCATACCACAATCCTGCCATCCCCGGTATCAGCCTAGTGAACCTTCGCTGCACTCCATCTCTGGCGAGTATATCCTTTCTTAGCTTGGGGGACCAAAACTGCACACAATACTCCTGGTGTGGTCTCACCAAGGCCTTGTATAACTGCAGTAAGAGATCGCTACTTCTGAACTCAAATCCTCTTGCAATGAAGGCTAACATACCATTTGTCTTCCTAATTGCTTGCTGCACCTGCCTGTTTACTTTCATTGATTGATGTACAAGGACACCCAGATCCCTTTATACATCCATATTTCCCAGTATATCACCATTTAAATAATGCACTGCCTTTCTATTTTTCACACTGAAGCATATAACTCCACATTTATCCACGTAATGCTGCATCTGCCATGTGTTTGCCCACACACACAGAACTTGTCTAAATCGCCCTGAAACCTCCTTGCATCCTTCTTACAACTCACAACCTCGCCCAGTTTTGTGTCATCAGCTAACTTAGAAATGTTGCAAATCCCAATATATCTATATTTATCTTGGAAATGTTGCATTTGGTTCCCTCATCCAAGTCATTTATATATATTGTGAATAGCTGGGGCACAAGCACTGATCCTTGTGGTACACCACTAGCCCCCAGCTGCCAATCAGAAAAAGACCCATTTATTCCCACTCTCTGTTTCCGGTCTGTCAGCCAATTCTCAATCCATGCCAGTATATTACGCCCAATCCCATGTGCTTTAATCTTGCCCACCAACCTCTAATGTGGGACCTTATCAAAAGCCTTCTTGAAATCCAAATACACCACATCCACTGGTTCTTCCTACTAGTTACATCCTCAAAAAACTCCAGTAGATTAGTTAAGCATGATTTCCCTTTCATAAACCCATGCTGACTTTGTGTAATCCCATTAACGCTTTCCAAGTGTTCTGTTACCACCTGTTTTATAATAGACTAGCATTTTTTCCACTGCTGATGTTAGGCTAACCGGTCTGTAATTCTCTGTTTTTTCTCTCCCTCCTTTTTTAAATAGCGGGCTTACATTTGCCACCCTCCAAACTGTAGGAACTGCTCCAGAGTCTATAGAATTTTGGAAGATGACCACCAATGCATCCAATATTTCCAGGGCCATGTCCTTTGGTACTCTGAGATATAGATTATCAGGCCCTGGGGATTCTTCAGCCTTTAATGCCATTAATTTCTCTAGCACCATTTTTTTACTAATACTGATTTTCTTCAATTCCTCCCTCTCACTAGACCCTTGGTTCCCTTATATTTCTTGGAAATTATTTGTGTTCTTTTTTGTGAAGACAGAACCAAAATATATGTTTAATTCTTCTGCCAGAAAAGGTGGCTCAACTATGGATTACAAAATAAATTAGGGATAGTATTAGATCCAAAGAGGAGATATATAAAATTTCCAGAAAAAGCAGCAAGCCTGAGGATTGGGAGCAGTTTAGAATTCAGCAAAAGTGGACAAAAAGATTGATCTTCTGCCATTTCTTTGTTCCCCATTATAATTTCCCCTGTTTCTGACTGTAAGGGACCTACATTTGTCTTTGCTAATCTTTTTTTCTTCACATATTTATAGAAGCTTTTACAGTCAGTTTTTATGTTCCTTCCAAATTTACTCTCATACTCCATTTTCCCCTGCTTGATCAATCTTTTTGTCCACTTTTGCTGAATTCTAAACTGCTCCCAATCCTCAAGCTTGCTGCTTTTTCTGGAAATTTTATATACCTCCTCTTTGGATCTAATGCTATCCCTAACTTATTTTGTAATCCATAGTTGAGCCACCTTTTCTGTTTTAATTTTGCACCAGACAGGAATGAATAATTGTTGTCATTCATGCCTACATTCTTTAAATATTAGCCATTGCCTATCCATCGTCAACCCCTTTAGTAAAGTTCCCCAATCTATCATTGCCAACTCGCACCTCAAACCCTCATAGTTCCCTTTATTTAGATTCAGTACCCTAGTTTCGGATTCAACTTCTTCATTCTCCATCTAAATGAACAATTCTATCATTTTATGATTGTTCTTTCCCAAGGGCACCACAAGATTGTTAATTAATCCTTTCTCATTGCACAATACCCAGTCTAGGATAGCCTCCTCTCTAATTGGCTCCTCAATGTATTGGTCTAAAAAATCATGTACACACTCCAGGAAATCCAGTGTTTTTGCCAGTTTGGTTTGTCCAATCTACATATAGATTAAAGTCACTCATGATTACAGTTGTACCTTTATTGCATGCATCTCTAATTTCCTGCTTAATGCCTTCCCTTACATTTTCATTACTGTTTGGGAGCCTAGAGACAACCCCCACCGTCGTTTTCTGCCCCTTAATGTTTCTTATCTCCATCCAAACTGATTCCACATCATGATTTTCTGAGCCAATATCCTTCCTCACTAATGCATTGACTTCCTCCTTTACTAACAGTGCTACTCCGCCTTCTTTCCCTATTTGTCTGTCCTTCCTAAATATTGAATACCCCTGGATGTTCAGTTCCTATCCTTGGTCACTCTGCAACTATGTCTCCGTAATTGCAACTATATCATAACTGTTTATGTCTATTTGTGCTGTTAATTCATCTACCTTATTGTGAAAGCTCAGCGCATTAAGATACAATGCCTTTTGACTTGTTTTTTAAACCTTGTTAGTCACCTTAGCTTTATTTTGCACTATGACCCTATTTGTTTTTTGCCCTTGTTTTTTCTGCCTTCCACTTTTGCTTCTTACTTTTCTGCCTTTTGTTTCTAGCCTTGTTTCCTCTCCACTGTCTCCCTGCTCTGGTTCCCATTCCACTGCCATTCTAGTTTAAACCCTCTCCCACAGCACTAGTAAACACCGTCCCCGAGGGCATTGGTCCCAGTGCTGCCCAGCTGCAACTTCTCCTGATTGTACTGGTCCCACCTTCCCCAGAACAGATCCTAATGTCCCAGGAATCTGAATCCCCACCATTTCTTCAGCCATGTATTCATCCGATATATCCTGTTATTTCTACACTTACTAGCTCGTGGCACTGGTAGTAATCCTGAGATTACTACCTTTGAGGTCTTACTTTTTAATTTACAGACTAACTCCCTATGTTTAGCTTGTAGGACCTCATCCCTTTTGTTTACCTATGTCGTTGGTACCAAAATGTACCACGGCCACTGGCTGTTCACCCTCCCCCCTTCAGAATGCCCTGCAGCTTCTCCGTGACATCCTTGACCCTGGCATCAGGGAGGTAACAAACCATTCTGGAGTCTCTTTTGCAGCCACAGAAATGCATCTCTGCTCCCCTTACTATTGAATCCCCTATCACTATATCCCTGCCACTCTTTTTCCTCCCCTCTTGTGCAGCAGAGCCACCCGTGGTGCCATGGACTTGGCTCCTGCTGCTTTCCCCTGAGAAACTGCTCTCCCCCAACAGTATCCAAAACAGTATATCTGTTAGAGAGGGGAATGGCCACAGGGGACTCCTGCATTACCTGCCTTCTTCTACTGTGCCTAGTGGTCATCCATCCCATTTCTGCCTGTTCAGCCTGTACCTGTGGTGTAACCACCTCACTAAACGGCAGTCCACGACAATCTCAGCATCACAGATGCTCCACAGTGAATCCACATGCAGCATGAGCTCCAGAATGCAGTTAGCCAGTAGCTGCAGCTGCACATATGGTTGCCTGGGACACAGGAAGTGTCCATGACTTCCCATATAATGCAGAAGGAGCATATCATGGGTGCGAGCTCTGCTGCCATGACTTCCCTTTAGATTAAGCTCGTTAGTTATTCCCTTTAAAAAGGGGCCTTATTCCACTCCAAACATTCACACTACAGTCCAAAGTCCTCACCTCATTTTGTTTAAGCTAATGGACTGCAGCAGTTTAATTAGGAGCAAATGTAGAAGTAGAAGTACTCACCTGACCCTATTTGTCAGTCAACCACTTCCCCTGTGCCGCATCACTTTTTGAATCATGATGTCGCTTCGAATTCCACCGCTTGAAGGTCCTGAGGGTACACCTCTCCTCTCCGGTCTCGGCCTCTGTTTATTGCACCCTTTTATACCACTCTCACTGGCCTCTCCTCTCTGATCCCGGCCTCTGTTTTCGCACCATTTAATATCGCTCTCTTCTCCCTGGTCTAAAACTCACTTTCTTTCAACCCTAACAGCAACTTTTAGTTAATTGCTAAATTAAAGAAAGACTAGACTTTAGATATAATTTAACCTTTAAGTTAACCCTTAAACCCCCTCAGTCGCCAATCTCCAACTGAAGCTCTCTACTGCGGCCAAACACAGCACCCCTGTGCAGACAAAGTGTCTGTAAGTGACTCATTAATGTTGCTGTGACACTGGGCGGAATTTTATGGCAGCAGGATTTTACATTCTGGCTGAAGTCAATGGAGTTTAGAATGACTCGTTGCATTTTACTGCCTCATTCCCACCGCATCGGGGCCATAAAACCCCGGCTGCTGTATCAGAGCTGGGAAGCTGCCCCTCTAAAGTCAGTATCTAGATGCAACTCAGGAAGGAATCTCATCCCTGTCCCATTTTGAAATGTTGGCCAGATTTTTGAGATTGGCAGGTGGGTGTGGTCTGTGGGCCTGGGAATGGCTGGGAAATGTCCCACCACTCGCATTGGCCCCCAAACCCGATTTCACACTGGCTGGCCAATTAGCGGCCAGCCAGCATGAAAGGCGTGCTGAAATGCACAGTGCTGCCGAAGTGGGGGTGGGAGGAGGTCAAGTGCCAAAGTCAGCACGGGCATGAGCGAGTGCTCACAGGTAGCTCCTTGAAGAGAGGGAGCTGCCTCAGGGAGCTGAAGAACTCAAATCCAATAAAGACAGGCTTTGAAATCCAGAAAAATTGCCCAAGCATCAGAAGCAGTCACCTGATCATATACAATATGAAAATTCTGAGTAAACATTTTTTAATTTAATGACGGAAACCTCATCCTGCCCTTGCAAAGGCCACCTGGCCGATACGCCTGCCTGTCAATCGTAACTTTGGATGGGCAGTGAAAAATCCCAGTCAATTGCGGCATTAATGGGCTTAACAGCCCTTTTAATTGTCGGCAGGTGCGATTCCAAGTTTAGTGCTCCCTCGCCGCCCAAAATATCGCATGAGTGTGCGATGACGTTGGGACGCTCACCTGATGTCATCGCATCTTATTTTACACTTGAGAGTGTCAGGTATACGCTTGCTTGCCAAGCAAAAAATTCTGCTCGTTATTACTGTGTCCCTTTCACTTCTAAGCGCTGCACCCTATGCTTCTTCCTCAAGTTCACTAAATGTCCTGTAATGCATGCATCTTTGCCATTGACTTCTTCAAATGGGTTGATGATTTGTATTCCAATTATCTTCTTTGGGCTTTGCTAAATTTTTCTCCTTGGTCAGAGCAGATAGTCGATAAAAGTAAATGTGCATATTTATTCATGTGAGTACTTCAATGTCATCAAATGCATTATTAGGCACTTATGAATGACCACTGTCTGTGGAAATCATAGAATATGAAGCATAGCACAAGTTTGTGCATTCATCCAATCTCCCAGCTTTTCCTCTCGAACAGCCTTAAGAAGTTTTGGGGATTAAATTCAATTTTGATAGGGGAGCAAGTTGGATAATACCCATTATACATCCCACTGGATTTAGCAGACAGGAAGTCAAACAATAGCATGTTAATGAGGCCTGCCAAATGATACCAGAAATGTGTGGGCATACATACCAGGAAAGGATTGACAGGCTGGTTTTCTTTACTCTTGAAAACCGAAAGCTGCGGGGTGACGCCATAGAGGTCTTTAAAATGATGAAAGATTTGATAGAGTGATACAGAGAGAATGTTTCCTCTTCTGGGGAACAGCACGACTTGAGGCCATGAACATAGGATAATCACCAAGAAATCCAATAGGGAATTCTGGAGAAAAGTCTTTACCCAAAGATTGGTGAGAATGTGGAACTCACTATCACAGGGAGTGGCAGAAGCGAATAGTATAGATGTATTTAAATGGAAACATTGAAACATAGAAGATAGGAGCAGGAGTAGATCATTCAGCCCTTATGGCCTGCTCCGCCATTCAATATAATCATGGCTGATCCTCTATCTTAACGCCATACTCCTGTGCTATCCTCATACCCCTTAACACCTTTAGAGTCCAGAAACCTATCTACTTCCTTCTTAAGTATGTTCACTGACTTGGCCTTCACAGCCTTCTGTGGTAGAGAATTCCATAGGTTGCTATCCTCTGAGTGAAGAAGTTTCTCCTCATCTCAGTCCTAAATGGTCTACCCTGTAAGCTGAGACTATGACCTCTTCTTCTAGGGTCCCCAGCCAGAGGAAACATCATCCCTGCACCCAGTCCGTCCATCCCTGTCAGAATTTTACATGTTTCAATGAGATCCCCTCTCATTCTTCTAAACTCCAATGAATACAGGCCTAGTTGGCCCAATCTCTCCTCATATGACAATCCTGTGATCCCAGGAATCAGTCTGGTGAACCTTCGCTGCACTCCCTCTATGGCAAGTATATCCTTTCATAGGTAGAGAAACCAAAACGGCATACAATACTCCAGGTGTGGTCTCACCAGAGCCCTGTACAGCTGTGGTAAGACAACCTTGCTCCTGTACTCAAGTCCTCTCGTAATGAAAGCCAACATACCATTTGCCTTCATAACTGCTTGCTGCAACTGCATCCTTGCTTTCAGTGATTGGTTTACAAGGACACCCACGTCCATCTATCACCATTTAAATAATACTCTGCCATTCTGTTTTCCTACCAAAGTGGATAACTTCACACTTATCCACATTATACTGCATCTGCCATGTATTTGCCCACTTACTCAATCTGCCTAACTCACCTTAAAGCCTCTTAATGCACACGCCATCATCCACATTCCCACCAAGTTTTGTGTCGTCACCAAACCTGGAAATATTAAATTTGGTTCCTTCATCCAAATCGTCGATATATATTGTGAATAGCTGGGGCCCAAGCACTAATCCCTGCGGTACACCATTAGCCACCACCTACAACTCTGAAAAAGACCCGTTTATTCCTACTCTTTGATTCCTGCCTGCTAACCACTTCTCAATCTGTGCCAATATATTGCCCCCAATCCCATGTGTTCTAATTTTACACCCTAACCTCTTTTGTGGGACTTTATCAAAGGCTTTATGAAATCCAAATACATCACATCCACTGGTTCTCCGTTATCTATTCTGCTAGTTACACCCTCAAAAAACTCCAGTAGGTTTGGCAAACATGCTTTCCCTTTCATAAATCCATGTTGGCTTTGTCTAAGCCCATGCTTTATCACATGTTTTATAATAGACTCTAGCATTTTCCCTGCTACCGATGTTAGGCTAATCAGTCTGTAATTCATTGTTTTCTCCCTCCCTCCTTTTTGAAATAGTGGGGTTACATTTGCCACCCTCCAAACTGCCAGGACTGTTCCAGAATCAACAGAATTTTGGAAGATGACAACAGACACATCCACTATTTCTATGGCTACCTCCTTTAGTACCCTGGGATGTAGATTATAAGGCCCTGGTGATTTATCAGCTTTCAATTCCATTAATTTCTCCAGTAATTACTGTTTTAGCAATACTAACTTCCTTCAGTTTCTCCTTCTTACCAGGCCCTTGGTTCCTTTGTATTTCTTGGAAGTTTTGTGTCTTCCTCCATGAAGACAGAACTAAAGTAGTTGTTTAATTGCTCTGCCATTTCCTTGTTTTCTGTTATAAATTCTCCCATTTCCAGAACGTAAAGGACCTACATTTGTCTTCACTAACCTTTTTCTTTTTACATACTTATAGAAGCTTTCATAAGCTTGGTTACCCTTATATGTTTCTTGCAAGTTTACTCTCCTACTCTATTTTTCACCTCTGAATCAATTTCTTGGTCTTCCTTTGCTGAATTCTAAACTGCTCCTAATCCTCAGGCTTGCTACTTTTTCTAGCAACTTTATATGACTCCTCTTTGGATCTAATACTGCCCTTAATTTCTTTTGTTAGCCATGGTTGGGCTGCTTTTCCTGTTGTGTTTTCGCACTGGAAAATAATATATCACTGTTGCAATGTATACATTAGTTCCTTAAATATTAGCCATTGTCTATCCACTGTCATGCCTTTTGATGAAGTTCCCCAACCTATCTTAGCCAACTCACTCTTCATACCTTTGTAGTTTCCTTTGTTTAGATTTAGAACCTAGTTTCAGATTGGACTACATCACTTTTCATCCTAATGAAGAATTCTATCATATTATGGTCACTGTCCACTAAAGGACTCTGCACAACAAGGTTATTAATTAAACACTTCTCATTGCACAATACCAAATCCGGGATAGCTTGTTCCCTAGTCAGTCCTCGACATACTGGTTTAAAAACCATCTTGTACACATTACAGGAATTTATTCACCACAGTATTATTGCTAATTTGGCTTGTCCAGCCTATGTGTAGATTAAAGTCACCCATGATTACTGTAGTACTCTTGTTACATGCATCTCTAATTTCCTGTTTAACACATCCCCTACCTTCTCACTGCAGTTTGGAGGCCTATAGACAACTCTCACTAATGTTTTCCACCCCTTGTTGCTTCTTAACTCCACCCAGACTGATTCTACATCTAGATTTTCTGAGCCAATATCCTCCTTCACTATTGCACCAATTTCATCCTTAAATAACAACCTCCTTTTCCCTTTTGTCTCTCCGTCCTAAATATTGATTACCCTTGGATATTCGGTTCTCAGCCTTGGTCACCCTGCAGCCATGTCTCAGTAATAGTAAACATATTGTACCCATTTACATCTATTTGCGCTGTTAATTCATCTACCTTATTGCAAATGCTCCAAGCATTCGGATACAATACCTTTAGACCTGTCCTTTTAACATCTTTTTTCGTACCATGGCCCAATTTGTTGTTAGCCCTTGTTTCCTCTGCCTTCTACTTTTGCTTTGAATTTTCCTGTCTTTAATTCCTATCTTTGTTTCCCTCTCTTGTGTCTCCCCGCTCAGGTTCCCATCCCCCTGCCAATCTAGTTTAAACCCTCCCTCACAGTGATAGCAAATACCCCTTCGAGGATATTGGTCCCGGTCTGCTAAGGTGCAACCCATCCAGCTTGTACATGTCCCATCTTCCCCAGAATCAGTCTCAATGCCTCAGGAATCTAAATTCTTCCCTCCTACACCATCTCTGCAGCCATGCATTCATCTAGACTATTCTCCTATTCTTGATCTCGCTGGTATGTGGCTCTGGGAATAATCCTGAGATTACTGTCTTTGAGGTCCTGCTTTATAATTTATTTCCTAGCTCCCTATATTCTGCTTTCAGGACCTCATCCCTCTTTTTACCCATGTTGTTGGTGTTGATATGGGCCAAAACCTCGGCTGTTCACTCTCCCCCTTCAGTATATCCTGCAGCCGCTCAGTGACATCTTTGACCCTGTCACCAGGAGGCAACATACCACCCTGGCATCATGTCTGCGACCGCAGAAAAATCTATCTATTCCCCTTATGATAGAATCCCCTATTATAATTGCTCTCCCACTCTTCCTTCCCTTTCTCTGTGCAGCTGAGCCACTCATGGTGCCATGGACTTGGTTCTTGCTGCATTCCCCTGAGAAACCATCTCTCTGTGACAGTATGCAAAATGGAAAATCTGTTGGAGAGGGAGACGGACCCAGGGGACTCCTGCACTACCTGCCTGGTGCTTTTATTCTGTCTGATGGTCACCCATTCCCTTTCTGCCTGTGGACTCTTTACTTGCGGTGTGACTGCCTGACTGTACATGCTATCCATGATGATTTCATCCTTGCAGATGCTCCACAGTGACTCCAGGTGCAGCTGCAGCTCCGAAACATGGATTTTGAGTAGCTGCAGCTGGAAACACTTACTGTGCACATGGTCGCCCTGGACACTTGAAGTGTCCCTGACTTCCCACATTGCAAAGGAGTAGCATTCTACATGGCCAAGCTGCCCTGCCATGACTTATCCTTAAATTACTCCCTTTACTTTTACTTCCTCAAGTTTAGAGAATGCTAAGGACAGAAGAAATACTTACCAGGTTCTATTTAGCAAGGCCACCATTCTTCTTACTAGAAGAGGTAGAAAATGAAAGGATCACCTCCTCTTCAGGGAACTCCTTCTCTCACCAAACTCCAACTGAAGCACTCTAATGCAGCCCAAAGTATCATTACAGTGCAGACAAAAGCAGCACAGTAGATGGCTTACTTTCATGCTGTCTGAATCTATTTCTGAAAACCTATTTAAGCCAGTTAACTAATCTACTAGCTGTAGCTTTTTTTTTCTTTATTCACTCAAGGGATGTGGGATTTGTTGGTTGGGCCAGCATTTATTCTCCACCTCTAGTTGCCATTGAGAAGGTGGCGGTGAGCTGTCTTCTTGAACCGCTGCAGTTCACGTAGTGTAGGTACACTTACACTGTTGTTAGGAAGGGAGTTCCAGGATTTTGATCCAGCGACAGGATGGTGAGTGACTTGGAGGGGAACTTCTAGATGGAGGTGTTCCCATCTATCTGCTGCCCTTGTCCTGCTAGATGGTAGTGATCATGGGTTTGGAAGGTGCTGTTGAAGGAGCCTTGGTGAATTCTTGCAGTGCATCTTGTAGATAGTACACACTGCTGTTACTGTGCGTTGGTGGTGGAGGGAGTGAACATCGGTGGGTGTGATGCCAATCAAGTGGGCTGCTTTGTCCCGGATGGTATCAAGCCTCTTGAATGTTATGGGTGGTGCACTCATCCAGGCAAGTGAAGAGTATTTCATCGCACTCCTGACTTGTGCCTTGTAGATGGTGGACAGTCTTTGGGGAGTCAGGAGGTGAGTTACTCGTCACACAATTCCTAGCCCCTGACCTGTTCTTGTAGCCATAGTATTTATATGGCTAGTCCAGTTCAGTTTCTGGCCAATGGTAACACCCAGGATGTTGATAGTGGGGAATCCAGCGATGGTAATGCCATTAAACATGAAGGGGCGATGGTTGAATTCTCTGTTGTTGGAGATGGTGATTGATTGGCACGAATGTTACTTTCCAATTGTCAGCGCAAGCCTGGATATTGTCCAGGTCTTGCTGCATTTGTACATGGGCTGCTTCAGTATCTGAGAAGTCCTGAATGGTCCTGAACATTGTGCAACCATCAGCAAACATCCCCACTTCTGACCTTATGATGGAAGGAAGGTCATTGATGAAGCAGCTGAAAATGGTTGGGCCGAAGCCACTATCCTGAAGAACTCCTGCAGTGATGTCCTGGAGCTGAGATGATTGACCTCCAACAACCACAACCATCTTCCTTTGTGCTAGGTATGACTCCAACCAGCGTAGAGTTTTCCCCCAGATTCCCAATGACTCCAGCTTTGCTAGGGCTCCTTGATGCCACACTCTGTCAAATGCTGCCTTGATGTCAAGGGCAGTCATTCTCACCTCACCTCGGGCGTTCAGCTCCTTTGTCCATGTTTGAACCAAGGCTGTAATGAGGTCAGGAGCTGAGTGGCCCTGGCAGAATCCAAACTGAGCATCAGAGAGCAGGTTAATGCTAAGCAAGTGCCACTTGATAGCACTGTTTAGGACCCTTCCATTACTTTACTGGTGATTGAGAGTAGACTAATGCGGCGGTAACTGGACAGGTGGGATTTATTTTGCTTTTTTCTGTACAGGACATACCTGGGCAATTTTCCACATAGATCAGTAGATGCCAGAGTTGCAGCTGTACTGGAACAACTTGGCCAGGAGCACGGCAAGTACTGGAGCACAAGTCTTTAATATTGTCACGGTCATAGCCTTTGCAATATACAGTGCCTTCAGCCATTTATTGATATCATGTGGAGTGAATCGAATTGGCTGAAGACTGGCATCTGAGACGTTGTGGACCTCCAGAGGAAGCCGAGATGGATCATCCACTCAGCACTCCTGGCTGAAGATTGTAGCAAACTCCTTATGTTTTGCACTGATGTGCTGGGCTTCTCCATCATTGAGGATGGGGATATTTGTGGAGCCATCTACTCCAGTGAGTTGTTTAATTGTCCACCACCATTCACAACTGGATGTGGCAGGACTGCAGAGCTTAGATCTGATCCGTTTGTTGTGGGATCGCTTGGCCCTGTATGTTTTTCCCTCACCACCTGCCGCAGACCCAGTCTAGCAGCTATGTCATTTAGGACTCAGCCAGCTGGGTGCTACCAAGCCACTCTTGGCGATGGACAGTGAAGTCCTCCACCCAGAGCACATCTCTGTGCTGTTGCCACTCTCAGTGCTTCCTCCAAGTGGTGTTCAACATGGAGTACTGATTCATGATACTGAGGGTGGGCAGTATGGGGTAATCAGCAGGAGTTTTCCTTGCCCATGTTTGGCCTCCCGACTGTATACCACTGTGCCACCACCTTTTCTGGGGCTGTCCTGGAACATTATCTCTGAGGTATGATTCCATAAGGATGACTATGTCAGGCTGTTGCTAGTCCATAAGACAGCTCTCCCAATTTCAGCACTAGCCCCTGGATGTTAGTAAGGAGGACTTTGCAGGATCAACCAGGCTGAGATCAATGCTGGGCAATCCTTCTGGTTTCATCCCTTTCTTGTTCCAATTAAGCGGCTTGCTAGGACATTTCGGGGGGCATTTAAGAGTCAACCACATTCCTGTGGGTCTGGAGTCACACTCTTATTGAATTCAATCCCACCATTTGTCATGGCGGAATTCAAACCCTGCTGCCCAGAGCATGACTGGGTCTCTGGATTACTAGCCCAGCAACTATGCCACCGCCTCCCCTGCTACAAGCAGAGCTTATATAACCACTATTTTAAAGCTGGACTAAAATTCACCTTCTCTCAACCCAAAGAGCAACTTTTTGTTAGTTGCTAAATTAAAGAAATATTAGACTTTAGATAGAAAGTAACCCTTAAAAGCCCCTCTCTCACCAAATTCCAACTGAAGCAATCTAATTCAGCCCAAAGCAGCACTCCAGAAAAACTAGAAATGCATATGAGGGAGAAGAGAATAGAGGGTTACGATGGGAGATTTAGATGAGGATAGATGGGAGGAGTCACAACTGGAGCATAAACACAGTCATGGATTAGTTGGGCTGAATGGCCTGTTTCTGTGCCATATATCCTATGCAATCCTCACCTTGTTGCAAGGTGGGTGTGAAATTGATTTGTAGCAAGTTTTCCCACTGACGGCATGCTGTGTTCACTCCTCTGTTCCTGTTTTTTTTGCATATATCTTCAGCAAATACTAATTTCCTTCATGTCCCTACAATTTTGCAGCAATATTCGTGCTTTACTGTTGCTGCATCACCTATATTATTCCCCTTGCATTCATTGTCGAGTAATTATACATTAATATTTCTCATCTCATCTCCAAATTAAGAGAAGGCTTCGCCCACCAAAATCTTAACACCTTCTGGAAAACAAAGTTTATGAAACTAAAAGAAGCTCTTATCAAATTTTCTTGAGCTATTGTCCTTCATACTTGCTCTGATTAATAAGTTTGACATTTACAATGATCACCATAAGACCATAGACATAGGAGCAGAAATTAGGCCATTCGGCCCATCAATTCTGCTCCGCCATTCAATTGTGGCTGATAAGTTTTTCAACCCCATTCTCCTGCCTTCTCCCTGTAACCTTTGATGCCCTTACCAATCAAGAACCTACCTATCTCGGTCTTAAATACACTCAATGACCTGGCCTCCACAGCCTTCTGTGGCAATGAATTCCATAGATTCACCACTCTCTGGCTAAAGAAGTTTCTCCTCATCTCCGTTCTAAAAGGTCTTCCCTTTACTCCGAGGCTGTGCCCTCGGGTCCTAGTCTCTCCTACTAATGAAAATCTCTTCTCCACGTCCACTCTATCCAGGCCTTTCAGTATTCTGGAAGTCTCAATCAGATCCCCCCTCATCCTTCTAAACTCCATCGAGTATAGACCCAGAGTCCTCATACATTACTCATATGTTAAGCCTTTCATTCCTGGGATCATACTCGTGAACCTCCTCTGGACCCTCTCCAGGGCCAGCACATCCTTCCTGGGATATGGGCCCCAAAATTGCTCACAATATTCTAAATGTGGTCTGACCAGAGCCTTCTAGTCCTCTATTCCAGTCCTCTCAAAATAAATGCCAAATAGCATTAACCTGCAAGTTAACCTTAAGAGAATCCTGGACTAGGACTCCCAAGTCCCTTTGCATTCCAGATTTCTGAATTCTCTCCCCATTACGTGAATCTTTGGCTGCTGGGGAAGTGTTGAGAGGATTATTATTACAGGCACCTTGCTTCTATATCCTTTGTTGCTAATAAAATTCCAGCCTTAGAGTCTGCATGCTTGAAAATTGTTCTGGCAGTCATGTTACATGATCTTAAATTACTGAGAAGACAAACATTTCTCCTGATTTCTTTACAAACAGAAGAAAGCATGAGCCCTTGTTTTGAAGCTTTTGCACTCCATATTGTTTTGTAGAGTGATTAGCGGATCAGTTAGCAATGTAACAGATCATTATTTAATGTTTTATTACTAATTGAAGCCATGAATGGCATATGACATTTTCACATCTGGATCATTTAACTTGATACCTTGTTGCTTTTAGCAATGAGTCATTCTCAACATTTTGGAGAGTATGTTAAATTACAATTTGTAACCAGTCAAAAATTATTCATTTGAGAGAAGTCACTGATGCTGAATGTTAAGTGAGCAGATAATTAGAATAATACAGAACCTTCAGTTAATTCATGAAACTAGCAAACTCTATAAATACAATTTCATTAAAGTGGAGAAGCAGGGAATTAAGTGACAAAGAAACCAGAAATAAATAAGAGAACTCAAGAACATAAGTAATTATTAAGTGGGAAAAGACCATTAAGGTTGTCATATCTGAATATAACCTACTCTTTCATAAACATCATCAAACTCATTTAACTTTCTGAAACTTTCTCTCCAGCTCCCTGCAAATATGAATCAAACTAAACTCCACAATATCTATCTAGTTGTATGTTATCTGCAATTCACTGATGCCCAATTGCGATGCTTTGCTTAAAGTTTTCATGGTTGCTGTTACTCAGTCAAGAGCTATCGTTTATTTATCTCTACTGGTGTACAAACATACAAAAATGTAGACAGGAAAGGCTAACTGGCCCATCCAGCCTGCACCACATCATGATGGCTGGAACATCATGACTAGATACTGCCTGATGCCACCAACACCACCCCTCCACTCACCGTACCGCTGGCCCCCAACCCCACCTCAGCCCCCCACCCCTGCACTCAACCATGTAATATCCTGGGAGAAGCAACAAGTCAGGGAAAAAATGCAAGCCCAATAAGAGAAAGTTACTCTGGAAAATTCTTCTTTGACCCCCTCAAATAATCAAGATTAGCCCAGGAGATCACATGGCCCTCGTGTTATCTATAAAGTTACTTCCTTTATATATGATGTGCTCCCTGCCCCAGTCAGGAACTGCTCCAGCATCCTCTTGAAGGCATACAGAGAGTCAACACCCACCTCACCAGCCAGCAATGTATTCCAGAACAAAAACAGAATTACTTGGAAAAACTCAGCAGGTCTGGCAGCATCGGCAGAGATGAAAAGAGTTGACGTTTCGAGTCCTCATGACCCTTTGATGCTGCCAGACCTGCTGAGATTTTCCAGGTAATTCTGTTTTTGTTTTGGATTTCCAGCATCCGCAGTTTTTTGTTTTTATCAATGTATTCCAGACACTCATCACTCTCTGCCTAACATATGGTCTACTCCTACACTTACATAGTTTAAACTCATATCCCTGGCCCTCTTGAGTCTGTTAAACTAAATATCCTATCAATAGGCACATTATCAAGACCTTTAATTATTTTATAGACATTTTTTATTTGTGTTTATAATCTTGCTGCTTTTGAATTGAATTCTGAAGTATGTGTATTTGCATACCTATTTTATGAATCCACTGTATCTCTAGGTTGCACAATACTTGGCAGAGACATTGCTGTTTTGCACCAGCAGCAATGTAGATCTAGAGACTGAAGAAACTTGCTTGATTTGCCTTTCTGTGGCTTTGTTATGGCTGGGGACTGAAGGAGCAGGGTGGAAGATAGTTCTGATATTGGTTAAAGTTTTCTAATTTCATAGACAGTGGGTAGAATTGTCACAGATTTGCATTAAGTGAGGTAGTGGGGGGAAAAACAGCAATTTACCCATCGGCCACAATGGTGGCTTCACACAAATTGCCCCAAACCCACTGCATTAATTACACATTCCCGGGAAACACGCCGTTTCCATGGCAGGCGGGCTTTCATTAACCCACCACGCCATCACATTACCGCTACATCACATCAGGCACCATATTTAATGTACAGCCATGTGCACACTTCAGTGCTTCCAGCCCACAACTGATGCATGGAAGACATGGCCCCGATAGGCAAAAAGACTGCAACCCCCAGGTTCAATGACGCGCCCCTCAAGCACCTTTTGGAGACAGTGCAGGCCAGCTTTGATGTCCTTTACCACCTTGGCCACAGGATGGGCAGCAACATCCTCAATCTGGCTTGGAGGCAGTGGCAGTGGCGGTCAGCACCAATGCCCAGCAAAAGAGGACAGCCACCCAGTGCCGCAAGTGGATGAATGATCTCCTCTGTTCTGCAAAGGTAAATCACTCTTCTCATCACTCTCAACTCTCACACTCACAAACCCATCACACATCCACCAGGCCCTCACTCACTGCCAGTTCAAGGGACATCACCATTCTCTCACACACACCTTCATTGTCCTCAACCTGTCCATGAGACCACTCACCACCCAGACTTGCCAGGCATACTTATCATCTGGACTGGCAGGCATCCTGCTTACACTTTCTCCACCTTTATTCATGCAGGACAAGCTGGAACACAAGAGGGAGATGTCACAGACTGGTGGAGGAATGCCTGAAATCATGGTCCTTTAAAACAGAGTCATCCAGCTGACCAGCAATGCTCTGGACCGGTCCTGAGCTGATGGTGAGGTTGGCGGTGCTCTACCAAGTGAAGATCCAGCAGTGCAATATACATCAGACAACCATGCTGTGAGTGCTGTGTCCTGTTTCACAGGCTACTGTCATGCACTAATTGTCTCTCCTTGCTTCCGCAGGCACACCTGGGAAACAGCCAAGAGAGTCCACAACACAGGGCCTTCAATCAAGCCACGAGGGAAGCTCCGAAGAGGAATTTGCCGAAACCCTCCATGAAGCCCTGTCACAGCGCTCACCCAAACCCTCCACCCGCGCAGAAACACACACCTCGGTGGGACCTAGCTTTACAGTAGCCTCAGGATCACAATCTGGTGAGCACATCGCACAGTCCGATCCACAGCAGGCAGCGGCAGGGGCTTCCCAGGTCCCCAGCACTCAGAGGATGCTGGAGACCAAAATGTTGCTGAGTCCATGTCAGATGACGAGCCTCTGGACTCAGCCATGTCACAGTTGCTTGAGCTGCAAGGGCAAGCTCGGGAACATCAGGAAGGGATGTCCGCTGCATTCCTCGGATTGCAAGGCACGATGGAGGGAGTCCGTCCGCTTTCAGGCTGAGTTAATAGTGCCAGCATTGCAATGCACTGAGGTCAACACTGATTAGGTGGTGACTGCCATGGGACCTTGGTCCAAGGTATTGCTCCTGCACTGCTGCATAGGCTCAACTCCATTGCTGAGGCCATAGTTGGCCTCTAACACTGTGTAAGTAAGAGGGGTGCAGGGCAGTCCGATCTCATTCCAGCTACCTCTTCTCCTCAAAGAGTCAGCCTGGGGCCCTCGGGCACCCATTTGGAGGAGGATCAGCAGGCGCACACTCCATGGCCATCCATCCAGGTGACTCCGATTGTGTCCAGCCCATCCAAATCCATTCTTCCTGTGACCTCAGCAGCTCTAGATCCACAGGCCAAGGAGGGTGCCACTGCCACACAGCAGGACCCTGAAAGCATGCCAGGGCCCTCAGGTCTCGGCCCTCCTGAGGACGCCTGTCAATGTCATCACAGACAACACTGCATAGCAGTCAGCAGGCTGCCTCCACCTATGCTGTGGATGTCCAGGGAGCACCAAGACGTAGCAGCAGAGTTAGGACAGTTAAGAAGATATAGTTGCACAGCCTGGTCATGGGTGTTATTCACTTGTACATAATGATCACTATTGTAAATAAACTCCAAAGAACGTTTCCCTGTCTATGGCTCCTTGTTCTGATAAGCAGTATTCATGTCACTCAATGTGAAAACTTTCTGCACAAGGTAAAGGCAGATGTCTCAGCCCAGGGCTCTTCCCTGTGCTCTGTGCAGACTTCAGGCCAAAGTGATGGCCCAGCCTCACCTCCCTGGATATATTACTGTTGCCTGCACCTCGGCAGTGCTCGTCATTGCTCCCAGAATGTCGTGGGCAGGCAGCAAGGAGTTCCATCATTGTTTCTGTGTGCTCTCAGTACCTTTAATGTGGGGCTGGCCCTCATCTCTTTAGCATCTGTGACCAATGACTCTGTGCTCCTGAAAGGGCTCAGGTACTGAAGCTGGACAAAAGATCAGGTGCTTTTAAAGTTTCATGGCTGCGTCTCCATGATATGACCTGATCGCAGAGCCCCAACAAGGTGCCCTCAGCAAGACAGGAGTCAGACATTCTCAGAAGCTATGTGAAGATCTATGGAGTGTTCTCATTGCATGTCGTCACCATCCTCCTGCAATCGAGTGACTATTAGGGCCTCCACTGCATCTTAATGTCAGGAGCATTATCACAGAGGGTATGAGCGTTGCCATAAGCCAGATTAGAGTCAAACGTTCATAGATGCTATGTGAGGATCCGATGGCATCTCCTCACTGCTTGTTGTCATCATCCTCCACAAATCTAGCAGCAATGCAGACCTCACGATTGTGCCTGCCTTATCTGGCCATTGAGAGGGCCTCATCGCCATCATCGTCACCTTCGAGGATATCCTCATACTCATCCTCGTTGGTGTCCGCCTCATTGGAGGTGACCTCCAGCTCCTCTTTTACCAGCTCCTCTCCCCATTGCAGCACCAGGTTGTAAAGGGTGCAACAGGTGATGAAGATGTGTGACACCCTCTGTGACTATATTGCAGGGCTCCACCAGTCTGGTCCAGGCACTGGAACCACATTTACAGAATCCCGATGCTTTGCTCCACCAAGTTGCGAGTTGCAGCATGAGCCTCGTTATACCTTCACTCTGCTGCAGTCTGAGGCCGCCGCACGGTCCTCTGTGGGTAGCCTTTGCCCCCAAGGAGCCAACTCTGCAACTTCTGTGGACCCTGGAAGACTGCAGGGATCTGTGATCGACTGAAAATGTAGGAGTCATGCACACTCCCTGGAAACCGTGCGCAGCCCTGCAAGATGTATTTGCGGTGGTCACACACCAGCTGCACATTCAGTGAATGGAAGCCCTTGATTGACATTGTAGAGCCCTTGTTGCGACAGAGATCTGAACGCCACAAGAGCGCAGTTAATGGCACCCTGCACCTGTAGGAAACCTGAGATCGGGGCAAATCCGATTGCTCTTGCATCCTGGTTCTCCTGGTCCCAGACGAAACTCACAAAGTTGTGTGCCCTCACGAAGATGGCATCCGTGACCTCATGGATGCATTTGTGAGCGGAGACTTGTGATATCTCACAGTGGTCACCTGTGGAGCCCTGAAAGGAGCCACTTGCATAAACATTGAGTGCCGTGGTCACTTTCACGGTCACTGCCAGTGGACACCCTTCATGTCCCTGTGGCACCAAATCCTGCAGCGGGTGGGAGATTTGACCAACCAGTTCACTAGACATGCATAGTCTTTGGCAACACTGGTTCTCAGTCATCTGTAGGAATGAAAGGCGGCATCTTTGGACCCTGGGTCTAGCTAGACACCAACCAATGATGGCTCGCTGTGGCTCTTCAGTGTGTGCGGGAGCCCCAGTCTCCCCTCCTCCTGAGGGTGCTGCTCCTCCCTCTGGGCAGCCAGGTGCCTCTGTCGCTCTCTTCTCTGTCTTCTCCACTCTCTGTGCATCACAGGGCATATAGCTAGTTCACCAGGCTCCATGCTCCTGATGTAATCCTCTTACAGGATGATAGAGCGAGACACATGGGTTAGCTTGGGTGTTCTAAGAACATCTCTTGGTTAAGTCTGAAGGCCCTTTAATGCATTCCGGAGAGCACTGGCCACTACTTGGATGGCTAGAGTTTAGTGCTCTGCAAGGCTACCTGAAACCCCACCCACCACTGCCCCACTCCGCCTGATTGATTGGCGACAGCTTCACCCACTGAACTGCAGTGCTCTCAGCTCAGGCACAGGCATTCTCTTAACCCGCACTGCAAGGCTGTATTGTTAGCTTGAACCATGGGGGAGACTGATCCAAACCAGGATGATAACATTGCAAGGGGCTGTAGGTGCATCCACCAGTGACTGCTCCACACCTAGCTTTAGCAAGGCAACTGTACAATGTGTGCAGTTGTCCAACTGTTGTGCAGTCCACTAAAATGCTCATTAGTTTGCATTCTCTGACCACGGATTGAAAAGCTGTGGAGCACTTGGTTGCAATTTCATGCCTCTGCATTGCTTGAGTTGGCAGAGAAGCTAGAGGCCCAAATCCATGCATGTCACTGTGGCTGCATCTGAACTGTCTCAGCTGCAGAGGAGTGGTCACTTCATATAGGTTTCCCCTAACGCCTGGCAGCTTCCCTCCCTCCCACCCCGCATGTGGTTGTGCACTACCTTCAACTGGCCCTTGTCCCCACGCCCAAATCACCTCAACCAAATGGTAGCCCTTGCCCCCATGCCTCCAACGCACCTCAACCTTGAAGTCCAATAGGCAACTGAGGCAAGCGCTGCACAATGTTACTGTGTACTCACCTCTGAGTTCCTCTCAAAGTGCAGCCTGCCAAGTGCACGCCTTATATATGCTGTTGTGAAACACATCAGTGTATGCTGATGTGGGTGGACCATCCAGTGGAGAGGATGATTCCAGCGGCTGGCCTTATAATGATATGCAGATGTATTACATTGAGGTTCCTGACGTCTGAAGGCAGGAAACGTAGCCCGCCATCGGACTGAGCGGGCGATCACAAACTGGTTTCATGATGTCCTGAAACTGATTTCTGGCCGTCTCGCCATATCGTGCCGAGCACGCCCAACGCCAACGGGCATGAATGATTCCACCCAGTGGGTGGGCTGTTTGTTCTCAATGAATCTCCCCAGACTGTTTGGTATTTTTTCAAGCTCAAAGTGAAGGTGAAACATTACATTTACTTATTGTGATTTGTCCCACGTGCACCTTGGCCACACGTTTGTTGTGGAGAGCGCTACACTTAGCTCGGGTCAGAATGCGAATTCTCCCAGCTAGCAACACCAGCTGCTTACTTAATGTTGGAGACCGTAACTGCCCGGTGGCTAAACCCAGCAAATACTGGTCGGGTTCCTTTGGAATTGCAAGAATTGGCCTGGCTCTTAAGATTTCTCAGATTGCTGTCAATATATTCAGGTAGAAGTAAAGCATTTGTTTGGGGAGAGGTAATTATTATGCATGTTATAGCAACTTGATCCATTAGCATGAATTAAATGGTTACTATTTTTTTCAAGCTCCTGATATTATTGAAATAAAAATAGAAAGTGCTGGAAAAACTCAGCTGGTCTGGCAGCATCTGTGGAGAAAGAAATGGAATTAACATTTTGAGTCCAATATGATTCTTCGGAACCAAAGAAGAGTCCTCATTGGACTCGAAATGTTACCTCTGTTTCTCGCTGCACAGACGCTGCAAGGCTGGTTGAGTTTTTCCAGCACTTTCTGTTTTAATTTTAGATCTCCAGCATCCGCAATACTTGCTTTTATTCTTCTAATATTACTGCATGGAGTAAACAGGTAAAACATATTTTATTATGGTGGGTTTGCTTAGTAAGCCTTGATTTATGAGCTTATTCTAAAAACTTTTAGCAGAATAGATGTGTACAACATTTGTTCAGAGCTGGCATTAGAGGATGGGAAAGAACGGGAAGATTGGAAGGAATATCACATAGCAAAAAGTACCCATAAGCATTCAATTTGTTACTGAGGCATTAACATGTTTCAATTTTCTACAAAGTAAAGACATTTAAATTATGGCTTTAGAAAAGTATTCTAAAGCATACATGTTTGCAGGTTGTGATATGTCTATTAAGAATCGCAAATGACCTAAATGTTCTACATTCAATCACCGAATTGTTTTCTATGAAATATATGACTACCTTAGATATTAAACAAAAATATTCAAGATATTCAAGCTATTCTTTTAGAAATTCATAGTAATACTAAGGTTCAGATCAATGCAAGAATGATACATAATAATTAACTAAAAGTTACAGTATCAGGTTTCAAGGTGCAAATTTATTTTATTGGTCTAAGGTATTTAAGTTTTAAAATTATTGCTGTAAGTGCAAGCTCATATTATCACAGTATGGGAAATCAGGCATGTGAGATGTCAGTGAACAGAGTAAGCAACTGTATAGCTTCTTAACTAATCAGACTGAAGGGTTCAGAAATAAACAACACAAGGACTGAGAAGGAAATGTAAATTAAAGTGAGTGACTTCAATGCCGAATCAGACACAGAAAGAGAAATAAAGAGAGGGGGGAAAGTTTGGATTAAGAGAGAGAAAAGAGACAATAGGAAAGAAAAAAATTAAACATTTGTAAAGAATTTTAATATCTCTAACAACAATTAATAACTGAAGGAACGAGTCTCAACATTTTGAATAGTTAATTTTTAAAGACAGAGAAATCATAACATTCAAGGCTATGGGCCAAGTGCTGGTAAATGGGATTAGGTAGGTAGGTCAGGTGTTTCTCACGTGTCCGGGCAGACTCGATGGGCCAAAGGGCCTCTTCTGCACTGTGTGATTCTGTGATTCTGTGAAGTTAATTGACAGTAATTAACACTTACCACATTGTTAAAATGCACTTATAGTTGAAATGATAAGACTTAACTTCCTAGTTAGTTCATATTGACAGTACAAATTCCGCAACTTCATTGATTAAGCAGTTGAAGATGGTTGGACCTAGGACACTTCCCTAATTTCTACAATTACACCTTAATGAAAACGGCCAAAAAAATGTAATTAATTATAAAAGACAGGGATATCAGCGGTGCAATTGAATGTGTTTTATTTCATTACAGGTGTTTATTTCTTTATATTCAACATGTTGAAGCATGAAGATGTAGAAGAAACATCTGTCTATCTAATGCACAATGGAAATGCTATCATAAGCATGTATAGGTATGAACTGAAATTCAAAAAAACTAGTGAATTTTAACTTTTAATTTTAAACTCAAGGTTTAGAGGTTTCCAAGGTAGTCTGCTGGATTTCCTATGAGATGTTAATCGTATGCAATTCAACTCAGTTCTAATACCAATATCCATTGTTGCCTACAAGTAGAGCTCTTTGCAGATATATTGCAAATTATACATCGAACAATGTTTCACAAGAATGAAGCATATTTAGATATGATGTATCATAGCACTGACCTCTTTATTTTATAGGGTTAAAAACTATGTTCAGTTAGAGAAAATGACGCATTTCATTTTGACACACAGCTGCCTCATATCTGTCCCAGTAAAGGGTTAAACTATTCCATTAAAATACAAGCATCTTGTTGAGCATTTTTTCTTGTACATATATTTGAGTGGCAGTGCTTCTTGAATTTAAAAGACTCATTAAAATTTTCTTTTCCCTGTAATATTTTACAAAGTATTTTTCATCCTGATTTGTTCCAATTCAGTACTCTACATGTAGCTATCACATAGAGGCAAATTATCCAGACATAATCCATAAATCACCAGCAGTAGTTGTCATTTAGAGATTAATATTCAAAGATCTGTATCTTGGTCGAGTTCACATTACATTTTAACACAGCAAATGGTTCCGTTCTCTACTTTCTATCTTCTGATAGTCAATCTTGTAGTAACTGTAAATCTGTCAATGCTACTGTTCATAGTAACATTTATTGGTTAATAAGTCTGTTTCAGGGTTTATAGACTAAGCGCATGTAGTAATTATGGTTTTATTTAGTGTGTAATGTACGTTCAAGAATAATACTTGTTAGGGAAGATCACATGATCTGTAGTAACCAGTAGGAGAGTAGCATGGGCAACCTCAGCAGACAGTGTAGAGATAGAGTTGGAGTTGGAATTGAAAATACGTGTTGTTGCTGCTGAGTATCTTGTAAATAAACTTAGGGGAGAATTTTCCCCTCGTCAGGGGAGCTGAGCCGTGAGCCGCGATCGGCTGCGTGCTGCCATTTTACGTGGGCGGGCCAATTAAGGCCCGTCCAGTGTGTTGCGCACCTGGAAGTGCTGAGCGCTCCCTGTGCGGGCAGGGGGAGGAGGGTGAGTAGGGGCCTGTGCAAAGGAGCACAGAAATCTCCCTGAGGCACAGAGCTGCCTCAGGGAGATCAGTTTGATTGTTATGAATTGAAATAAAGAAGAAAAAAAATTAATCAGACGTGTCCCCTCATGTGACAGTGTCACATGAGGTGGGACGTGTCAATGAATTTTAATAAAAAATTTTATTCGATTTATAAAGCCTTCATGAAACCTCATCCCACCCGTGGATGAGGTTTCGTGATAAATGCAAAGGCCGCTTGGGCTCTTCGCCTGCCCACCAACATTAAGGTTGGACAGGCAGCGCAGACAACCAGCTCATTTAGATTATTAACGGCCTTAATAGGCCTTTGACAGTTTGGCGGGCGCGCAGTCGACTCCGGTGCACGCCCACCGAACTGAAGATCAGAATGATGTCATTTTACGTGTCGGCAAGCGGGGCCCGCCCCCTGAACACCGACCAGAAGATTCAGGCCATAATGTTTCCACTGAGGAAGTGTCTGCAGTTTAATTATATTACTAATAGCAGAACTTGGCCATCCTACAAAGCACATTTTTAAAGAATGGCTATTTGGTCACCTGCCAACCTCCAGGAAGATTACCTGATGGTATCTGATTTGACCGGTGAGCCAAAATAAAGTGACAAGTGTTTTCTGATTAATCCCTGGGCTAACAACAAGTAATCTTTGTCAGGTAAAGGCCGAGGTACAATTGGTCTTCTGAGACAATCTGAGACAAGTGTTTCTAAGGGTTAGGACATCGAGAAAAAAACAGATTTGATTTTTTGACATTAGACTCTCTTGTGGATTGATTTACTTCAACATTTCCCTCAGCTAGACTCCAACCTGAACTTAAATGACCTAAAGCATGATGTCACAATCCTCTGCATGCATGTTTTGAAATGTATACCTAATACCTGTATCTCATAGCGGCAGCAAATATGGAGAGTAGTGACAGTCTGAATACTATACATTGGATAGACTGGCAGTCAAAGGTCACGCTCCTAAAGCCAGATCAGAAGTAAACTTAGCAAAACCAAAAGAAATGAAATCTAATGGCTTTGCCTTTGCCTATATTTTTAATATTCTTGCTGTACAAAGAAACTTTATGAAACATTTGTACTCTAGTGAGTTAAAAGCATAACTTTCTGCATTACAGATGCATATGGCCTGAATCTTCTGTTCAGGGATGGAGCACCTATTTCCAACGCTGATCAGGCAAAAACTTACATGCTTACCTTACTCTGATTTTTCAGGGCTGTCTTCCGAAGGAGGATCCTGCAGAAATGACACAGTGCAGGAATTCTTGGAGGATGCAGCAGAAAGAATCCATGCAGAAACCATGCCCCTTTTTTATGGCACTAGTTGCCGTATTTTGTGAGCAAAGAATTAAATGTCCCAAAGTTTCTTTGTAAAGCTATGGAGGGAAAGTAAGTGAGTAAGAGGGTAGGATAGTTAGGTATGCGGGTAAGAGAGTAGGGTGGAGAAGGTAAACAGGCAAGGGGGTAGTATGGAGAAGGTAAGCAGGTATTGGGGAGGGTAGTTAAAGCAGGTAAGGGGGGCAGATGGGCAGGGTGGCAGGTGGGTAAGGTTGTAGTTGGGCAGGGTGGCAGATGGGTAGGTTGGAAGTTGGGTAGGGTGGCAGATGGGTAGGGTGGCATTGTGGCAGCTGGTTGGGGTGGAATTTGGGCAACATAGCTGATGGGTGAGGTTGTAGGATGGCAGCTGGTAGGGTGGCAGGGTGGCAGCTGGGTAGGCAGGTAAGGTAGTAGGGTATCAGGTGGGTAGGGTAGCATGTTGGCAGGTGGCTGAGTGGGCAGCTGGGACATGGGATAGTCGGGGTCAGGAGGGGTTGTCATGTGGAGGCTAGTCAGTCTGGGTCAGCAGGGAGTTGGGTGGTGGTCATGTTGGGTTGTGGGCAGTCAAGGGGGGAGTCCTGTGGTAAGGTCATGTCAGGTTGGTTTGGAGGAGTCGGGTGGTGAGAGCTAGTCAGGTTGGGTCGGGGGGGTAGTCAGTTTGGGACGGGGGTTCAGGAGGGAGTTGGGTTGTGGGGGCTAGTCAGGTCAAGTTGGGGTAGTTGGAAGGTCAGTGAGTTCACGGGTCAGGTGGGGAGTCTGGGGGTCAGGGGGGTTAGTTGGGGATCAGGTGAGGAGTTGGGGGGTCAGTGTGAGTGATTGGGGGGCTAGTTGTAGAGTAACCCAGGTGTTAGAGTAGGTCTGGAATTTTCCACTCCCATCACTAGCAGGCGTTGTTGCGGGAGGGATGGGAAAATTTGGAGAGCTGTTGACTTTTAACGCTTCTCCAAATTTTCCCATCCTGCCCACAATGATTCCTGCTGGTGTTGGGGCCAGAAAATCCCACCCTAGGTTTTTTCTGCCTAACATTTCCTGAGTAACTATAAAACCATAAAACATAGGAGCAGAAATTAGGCCATTCGGCCCATTGAGCCTGCTCCGCCATTCAATAATGGCTGATAAGTTTCTCAACCCCATTCTCCCGCCTTCTCCCCGTAACCTTTGATCCCCTTACCAATCAAGAACCTATCTATCTCGGTCTTAAATACACTCAATGACCTGGCCTCCACAGCCTTTTGTGGCAATGAATTCCATAGATTCACCACTCTCTAGCTAAAGAAGTTTCTCCTCACCTCTGTTCTAAAAGGTCTTCCCTTTACTCTGAGGCTGTGCCCTCGGGTCCTAGTCTCTCCTACTAATGGAAACATCTTCCCCATGTCCACTCTATCCAGGCCTTTCAGTATTCTGTACGTTTCAATCAGATCCCCCCTCATTCTTCTGAACTCCATTGAGTATAGACCCAGAATCCTCAAACGTTCCTCATATGTTAAGTTAAATTCAGTTAACTATATAGATAAGTAAGTCAGAACTGTCCAAGATACCTGACTCTAACTATGCTAGTTCAGGGACCCTAGAGAGTACACAAGGTGCTGCCTCCTCCAGGTTTCAGGGACTGAGGAGAAGCAAGCATGACTTCATCAGATCACTTTCAATTAAAATACATTTTTCCAGTCTTCCACAGGAATAAATGTTTACCTTTTGCATCCCCAATTCTCTAGTTTCTCTTCTTTATCCCCTCATACAGTCTCCAAACTCATCTCATCAATTAAACACACCTCCTACTCTGTGGGCCTGATTCTCCTGAACTGCTGACCACCCAACTTCTTTTCACTGTTCCATGCCAGTCACAGGGTCAGCCAAAAACTTGACCATAAAATCTAGCCTGACACTTGAGTGCGGTACTGAGGGAGTGCTGCACTGGCAGAGGTATTGTCCTTCAGATGAGCTATTAAACCGAGGCCCCTTCTGCCCCTTCAAGTGGATGTGAAAGATCACACATCAGTATTTCCCAAGACAAAAACGGGGGAGTTTTCCCTGGTACCCTGGCAATATTTATTTCTCACTGATAATTTCAATCTTGCAATCTATCCAAGTGTGAAAAACTTTTGGGTCTGGAATGCACTGTCTGGAAGTGTGGTGGAGGCAGGTTCAATTGAGGCATTCAAGGGGGCATTAGGTAGTTACTTGAATAGAAATAATGTGCAGGGGTACAGGGAAGAGGCAGGGTAATGGCAGTAGGTCATAATGATCATTTGGAGAGCCGGTGCAGACACGATGGGCCAAATGGCCTCCTTCTGTGCCGTTAAAATTCTGTAGATAGCACTAAAACAGATGAGCTGATCATTATCACACTGTTATTTGTGGAATTGTGTTTTGTGCAAATTGGTTGCTACTTTTCCTGCATTACAGCTATGACTGCAAAATTTCTTCATTGATTTTAAAGTGCTTTGGGACATTTTGAGATCATGAAAGTTGTTACAATATAAATTTATTTTTTCTTATATTGTTAACAGTCCTCTCTCCTCAGATACTGTCCTCAAAAGAATTCATCCATGACCTCTCTTTTCTTACAAAATACTATTTCATTCTTTTCCCTCCAAAGTCCTCCGATATGTTGTCATATTATCAGTCACAAATGACATCCCCTGTGATGATGCTCTTATCATTCCTAATCCTTCTCAGCCTACCTGCAACCTTTGACATGGAACAGTGTCCCATAGCTCTGGAGCTGTGTTTTAGTATCTCATCCAAACTAGTCTTCCCAATTGTCCTATCATCTTGTATACACATGTGCATTTTTAAACCAATTAATATTAAAAAATGTTGTTTGATCATAATTCTTTTGCTGCTTTATTATTTCAACGGGTGGTGTGGATGACGAGGCAGCCAGTTTAAGAAAAATGAACTTGTTTGATTTTTTCTTGTCACCTTTCAGTTCTGAATCCAAGGGCAAACACGATACTTCAGGAAACAGTGGAGTGCTTAAGCTTGGAACAGGAGATGAAGTATGGCTGCGGATGGGAAATGGAGCCTTGCATGGTGACCACCAAAGATACTGTACATTTTCTGGTTTCCTTCTTTTTGAGGATAACTAAGAACCTTTATTATTAATGTTGTTCCTTAATAACATTAGATGCACCATACTGAGAATATAATTGCACATTCAGATCTAAAGTAACCCTTTATCCATGGTCTATTCAGAGTGGTGAGAGTAACTTCATTAAAACATAAAAAGCCCATTTCTTCCTTCTGAGTTTGGCTTTCCACAAATTATTTTAAGTATTTTCATTCTAAGCCTCCACTCCTCCATCCTACCCTATGATTACTGGTGCGAGAAAAGATACATCTGGCCAATGCATAAAATTCACCCTGGTCAAGATGAGGGCACACAGATATTTTTTGCATCCCTACTCAAAATTTCCCAGTTGTAGAGGAGACATTAGGCAGTCTAAAAGCAGATGCACAGTTTAGACATGCTTGAAGGAGGTCTCATCTATACATTTTGGACTCCAGTGCCAAAGCAGACCAGTCTGTCTGTTGCCCTGCTCTTCTCAATGTTTTGTTACAAAAAGTGGACAAAACCTGGGAGAAATGCATGAATATTGCTTGACTGCCACCTGCTCTCAGTCTCCATGCATAGCTCACCACAATAGTGAGAGTGTGTGTGGCATAACAAATTTTCATATGAACGTTTTGGCTCCTAGCATCAAACAAGGTTATACGTTTAGGCATGGTCACAAGCTGGATCTGGCCATAGCAAATCTATTTCTATGCTGTGTCTAAGAAGTAATAAATTGGGCCCTACAGTATTTAATGTATAAAATGCACCCATTAACAATAACACATTACTAAATACATGACAATAATAAAATGTATTTCAAGTAGAAATTTTAAGTAGGGTTAAATATTTCAGTAAATTGGGACACTTTATGGAAAGATTGTGTCATTAGAGATGATAACTTCAGGAATTTTTTTTTAAAAATCAGAAGCATCATATTAACAGGTGAAAAGCATAAATGCTAGTAACAGTTCCAGGGTTAACACCTTTTGTGATTGAGATTGTACAATGCCAACAAATAAATCTATATACAAGATGTCATTAATCCTTGACTTATTATGAGCGGTGTACTGATATGTGAGTTGATGTTGCAGTATTTGTTATTGTATATCTGGTCACATAACACTTTATTTTGGTTTAATTGTGTTTCCTTGCATTTTAAATACCTCAATATGATCTGATGGCCCTTTACAGCCTACCTTCCTTTAATCCCTTGCTCTTTTCAGGCTTGCTGCTTCATGTGTTGCTTGGCCTTCATTTATAGCCTACTGGCCATGGAATCAGCTAGGATTTAGTAATTTTCCTAATTTTTATTTTGCCTTTCATCAAAAGAAGACAAGGGAATGTTGTTTGGTGGCTTTGTTATACCCACATTCATGTAACTTCTGAAAGAATCCATTTAAAAATGAACTGCAGGTCTTATATTTTCCCTTTAATGAGAAAAGGTCCCTGCATCCACTTGACAGGTGCCAACAGTAATTTGACTGAAACTGAGAAGTAAATGAGATCCAGTTTTTGCAGAAAAGGCTGGAGCCATTTTGAAGCCCAGATCTCATTTACATAGAAACATACTTGGAAATTAGGAGCAAGAGTAGGCCTTTCAGCTCTTCGAGCCTGCTCCGCCATTCATTATGATCAAGGCTGATCATCTAACTCAATAGCCTGCTCCCATTTTCTCCCCATACCCTTTGATCCCTTTCACTCTAAGAGCTATATCCAACTCCTTGTTCAAAACACACAATGTCTTGGCCTCAACTACTTTCTGTGGTAGCGAATTCCACAGGCTCACCAC
Organism: Carcharodon carcharias; assembly: GCF_017639515.1. Classification (NCBI taxonomy): domain Eukaryota; kingdom Metazoa; phylum Chordata; class Chondrichthyes; order Lamniformes; family Lamnidae; genus Carcharodon; species Carcharodon carcharias. The sequence continues at coordinate 210,763,765 of NC_054467.1, forward strand.
TCTCTGGGTGAGGAAATTTCTCCTCATCTCAGTCCTAAATGGTGTACCCTGTATCCTCAGACTGTGACCCCTGGTTCTAGGCTCCCCCACCATCGGGAACATCCTTCCTGCATCCACCCTGTCTAGTCCTGTTAGAATTTTATAGGTTTCTATGAGATCCCCCTTGTTCTTCTGAACTCCAGTGAATATAATCCTAACCGATTCAATCTCTCCTCATATGTCAGTCCCGCCATCCCAGGAATCAGTCTGGTAAACTTTTGCTGCACTTCTTCTATAGCAAGTACATCCTTCCTCAGATAAGGAGACCAAAACTGCACACAATATTCCAGGTGTGGTCTCACCAAGGTCCTGTACAATTGCAGCAAGACGTTCCTGCTCCTGTGCTCAAATCCTCTGGCTATGAAAGCCAATATACCATTTGCTTTCTTTACTGCCTGCTGCACCTGCATGCTTACCTTCAGCGACTGGTGTACAAGGATGCCCTGGTCTTGTTGAATATCCCCCTCTCTCAATTTATAGCCATTCAGATAATAATCTGCCTTCCTGTGGATAACCTCAAATTTATCCACATTATACTGCATCTGTCATGCATTTGCCCACTCACTCAGCTTATCCAAATCACACTGAAGCATCTCTGCATCCTCCTCACAGCTCACCCTACCATCCAGCTTTGTGTCATCTGCAAATTTGGAAATAGTACATTTAAATAGAATTGTGAGCTGTGATTGCTGAATATTCATCCAAGTATCAGAGAGTGCATAGTATATGACCTCACTCAGCGTGGTAAAAGGGACCCACTGACTGAGCCAGGCAAGAGCTTCAGTCACCCAGCAGTAAGCTTTAGTAAAAGTGGCAGCCGGTGAATTATCAGTGATAACAGGGTGGTAAGTCTACCAACCCAATTTTGAGGCCATTATTATCCTGTTAATTTGAGTTCATAAAAATTCTCTCATCAATTTGTGTTCTAATGCATTGCAGCAACCCTGACATTTAATCAAAACTCTGCTCGGTCAGTAATGATTGTATTGAATGACGGAGTGGGCTTGGCAGACCATATGGTCTACTCCTGCTCTTATTTGTTGTGTTCTTGTGTTTGGAATTGTGACTTTGAATAAAATGTTAATAATGTTGCCCAAAGCATGCCTAAAAAGGTTTTAATTTGATATTTATCCATAATGTAATTTCTTGTGCTTCTGTTAAATAATTTTTGGAAATATGCAGATACATTTCTGCATCAAAGTCAGGAATCCTCGAGAGAACTGATGCACCAGAGCAATACTAAGAGATTGCTGCACTGTCAGAGTTGGTGTCTTTCAGATGTGACCTGAAAACTGAGACCTGATCTTTCTCCTCCGGTGAACATAAAAGAATTTTTGAATATTTTGAAGGAAAGCAAAGAATTTCTCCCCGGTGTCCTTGCCAATATTAATTCTTCCACCAATGTCATTCAGTCCTGGCCATTATTACAGTGCGGTTTGAGGGAGTTTGCTGTATGCAAATTGGCTGCTACATTTCCTACATTTGAAATGACAACATTTCAAAATCTTTTCATTGGCTGTAAAGTGCAGTGGGCCATCCAGAGGTCACGAACAGTGCTATGCAAATACAATAGATAAATAAATTCTATTACCAGTGACTGAATTAATAAAATTCCATTGTTATGGAATTCTGGCTGGAGTCATTAAAATGCATGTTGTTGTTGCATTTTGCCTTTCTGGGCATATTTTTTCCTCCGGAAATGGCAAATGTGCTGATACTGTAGAAAGCAGCCGTGATCCCCTATGACCAGTGCCACTGGATTATGGTGATTGACTATGTGGGGTTCTGTAATTTTAACCCTTATTATGGGGATTAAATTTCTTGATTTTATACAAGAACCTGAGATCCAAAAGCATTTACTGGAGCTCTTGCACTAACAAGTATTTTTTTTCCTTTGGTGTTTCCCTCATTATTAAGGTTGTCACTACAAAGAACAATTTAACAAACCTGTGTGAACAGTGAGAGGGGATCTTAGATCAGATGATAAAGATGTAGAATCAGTTTAGGTGGAATGAGGGGCAGCAAACATTGGTAGGAGTTACTTATAGGCCACCTAACAGTAGTGGTAATGTAAGGCACAGGAAGCAGAGAGTAAGGATACATAGGTCTTTTTCAGATTGGCAAGCCAAAACTCGTGGTGTGCCGCAGGGATCAGGCTGGGTCCTCAACTATTTACAATTTATATTAATGACTTGGATGAAGGGATCAAATGTATGGTAGCTAAATTTGCCAGTAACACAAAGGTAAGTATAGGAAAGCAAGTTGTCAACAGATGGTAGAGAGTTTGCAAAGGGATATAGACAGGTTAAGTGATTGGATAAAAATTTGACAGATGGAGTGTAATGTGGAACAATGTGAACATGTCCTTTTGGCTGGAAGAACAGAAAAGCAGTATACTACTTAAATGGAGTGAGATTGCAGAACTTGGTAGTACAGAGGGATCTGGGTGTCCTAGTACATGAATCACAAAGTTAATTCACAGGTACAGCAAGTGTTCAGGAAGACAAATCGAATGTTGGCATTTATCACAGGAGGAATGGAAATTATAAGTGGGGAATGTTTGCTGCAGCTGGATAGGGCCTTGGTGAGACCACATCTGGAGTACTGTGTGCAGTTTTGGTCTCCTTATTTGAAAAAAATATATAATTGCATTAGAAGCAGTTCAAAGACGATTTACTCAACTCATTACTGGGATGAAGGACTTAGCTTAAGAAGAAAGGTTGAATATGTAAGTTTTGGAGTTTTAAAGAATGAGAGGTGATTTTATTGAAATATGTAAGATCTTGAGGCTTCTTGACAGGGTGAATACTGGGAGAACATTTCCTCTTGTGGAGGAACTAGGACTCGGGAACAGAGATGAGGAGAATGTTTTTCTCCAACAGGGGTCATTATTGTGTGGAATTCGTTTCCCCAGAAGGTAGTGGAGGCTGAATCCTTAAATTTATTCAAGACTGGGTTAGATACATTTTTGTTAGGCTAGGTAGTCCATAAGACCATAAGACATAGGAGCAGAAATTAGGCCATTCGGCCCATCGAGTCTGCTCCGCCATTCAATCATGGCTGATAAGTTTCTCAACCCCATTCTCCCGCCTTCTCCCCGTAACCTTTGATCCTCTTACCAAGTTGCTTATTACTTTTTATTACAATTTTTTAAATTATTTTTATTATTTTTTTTTTTTTATTTTTATTTAATATATAATATAAAATATGTAATATTTTATGTAATATGTAATATTCCCTTAGTCAAGGGAAATAGGGTGCAGACAGGAAAATGGAGCTAAGACTTTAAACAGATCAGGCATGATCTTATTGAATGGTAGAGCAGGCTCGAAGGGCCGAATGGCCTACTCCAGCTCCTCAGTCTTATATACCTATGATCCTATGGTATGGAATAAATCAGGAAAATAGAAGTGCATATAACAAGGGTAATATAGTAATTATGGAGGATATCAATTACATATAGGCTGGATAAACCAAATTAGCGCTGATGCTGTGGAGGACATATTTCTTTTATGTATAATAGATGTTTCTTAGAACAGTATATTGATGAACCAACTGGAGAATAGGGCTGTGTTAGATCTAGGATAGTGCAATGAGAAAGGGCTAATTATTAACCTTGTTGTAAAGGAGCCTCTAGGGAAGAGTGACTATAATTTTACATAAAGTTTGAAGGTGATGTAGTTCAATCCAAAGCTAGGGTCTTAAATCTAAAAAAAAGGAAACTATGAAGGTATGAGGGACAAGTTGGCTGTGGTAGATTAGGAAACTACATTAAAAGATATAATAGGAGACAGGCAATGGCTAGCACTTAATGAATTAATGCATGGTTTACAACAAATTTACATTCCTTTGAGGAATATATATTTACTTTCCCAGCAAGAAAGTTGATCCAACCATGGCTAACGAGAAGTTAAAGATGGTATTAGATCATAGGAAGAGTCTTATATAGTTGCCTAAAAGGTAGTAAGTATGGGGATTGGGAGCATTTTAGAATTCAGCAGAGGACCAAGATTAAAGAATAGAAAATAGAATATGAAAGTAAACTAGCGGAAAAGATGAAAAAGGACTGTAAAAGCTTATATAGGTATGTAAAATGGGGGACTCAGTGCATTTGGTGTACTTGGATTTTCAGGAGGCTTTTGATAAGGTCCCACACAGGTTAGTAAGCAAAGTTAGAGCACACGGGATTGGGAGTAATATACTGGCCTGGATTGAGAATCGGTTAACGGACAGAAAACAGAGAATAGTAATAGATGGGTTGTTCTCAGGTTGGCAGTCTGTGACTAGCAAAGTAGCACAAGGATTGGTGCTTGGGCCACAGCTATTCACAATCTATATCAATGAGATGGATGTGGGGACCAAATGTATTATTTCCAAGTTAGCTGAAGAAACAAATCTAGGTGGGAATGTGAGTTGTGAGGAGGATGCAAAGAGGCTTCAAGGGCATTTAGACAGGCTAAGTGAGTGGGCAAAAACATGGCAGATGGAATATAATGTAGAAGATCTACTTTGGTAAGAAAAACAGTAATGCAGAGTATTCCTTACATGGAGAGAGAGTAGGAAGTGTTGATGCCCAATGGGACCTGGTTAATAAGACATGGAAAGCTAACATGCAGCTGCAGCAAGCAATTAGGAAGGTAAATGGTATGTTGACCTTTATTGCAAGAGGATTTGAGTACAGGAGTAAAAACATCTTGCTGCAATTGTATAGAGCCTTGGTGAGACTGCACCTGGGGAAGAATTTTCCCCCTGTCGGGGGTGGGGGGGTGGAGTTCAGGAGCGGGCACGTGCGGGCACACCTCCAATCGGGGGCGTGCCGTCATTTTACGTGGCGGGCCAATCAAGGCCCACCCAGCATGACGTCCTCCAGGAAGCACTATGAGCTTGCTGTGTGGGTGGCGGTGGGGGGAGGGGTGGAGTCCCTCAGCCGAGAGTGCATTATTTTGCAGATGTGCATGAAAGAGTGCACTCATCTCCCTGAGGCTAAGTGCTGCCTCAGCAAGGTCAGCGCCAAATTTAAAAATGTGGTTGAGGTTTCATGCTCTTTCTGAAGCCCGCCAGGGCTCCCGGCCTGTCCACCAACCTTAAAGTTGGATGGGCAGGTCCATTAATTATTACAATTAGTTTTTAAATGGCCTCAATAGGCTGTTGACAGGTCGGTGGGCACACAGCTGATTCGGCTGAGGCCCCGCCGACCTTGCAATTAAAATGAGGCACGGTGATGCTGGGAGTTCTGCCTGATGTTATCCCGTGTCATTTTAAGTGTTGGCACCCCCTGCTCACCGACCTAAAGATCCTGGCCCTGGAGTATTGTGTACAGTTTTGGTCTCCTTACCAAAGGAAGGTTATAATTTCCACAGGGGGCGTGCTTAAAAGTTTACCAGACTGATCGCTGGGATGAGAGGAGAGATGGAGAAGAAAGGGCCTATATTCTCTAGAGTTTAGAAGCATGAGAGGTGATCTCATTGAAGCATACAAAATTCTTACAAGGCTTGACAGAGTAGATGCTGTGGGGCAGGGGGTGGGTGTTGGGGAGGTGGTGGGGCAAAATTTTATGTATGACCTACGGGTGACAGAGTCCACACATCAGTGCTTAAAATGTCACGTGCTGATGTCGAGCAAGCATCCCGACGTCAGCTCGCACCATCGCTATATTTAGCTGGGTGGGTGCGCTATGCAGTGCAACGCATGCCCGCCATTAATTAAAGGCCTTGTTAAGGCCTTTAACTCGGTATTCAACACCGATTTTGAGGCACCCGTGCGATCTTCGGCTTGGCGCACAGGCCCAACGGTCAGGTGGGTGAGTGATTTTTTTAAACAAACTTCATCCACAGGCGGGTATGTAGGCTCAGAGTGGTTGTTAATGTTTTGTCTGAAGTATTTATTACAGAAAGTGTTTTAAAGTTGCCTGTGTGATTGTTAGCAGTTCAGATCAATTTCCAACAACTTTCTCTGTACTTTGAAGCTTCAGCTCGCCAGTCTGCAGACAGTAATCTTTATCGCAAGCCTCCATTTAGCCTGGGTTCTGACATCTCCACTGGAGGCAACTCCTCTGAGGAGGAAGGGAGGGATAGAATAAGGAGGAGGCCAGGAGTGGACAATCAGCCTCCAGGGAAGCCATCTTTGGGAGGCCAGACGCAGGCACAAGGGGCGCAGGGCCAAGAGGTTGTCCAAGGTGGAAGGGGCCATAGAAGACGCCACTATCCTGCTGCCAGGGTATACAGGCAGCGAAGCAGCTACCTCAACGTGACTGAGGTTCAGTGCTGAAGGAGGCTCCGACTATCAAGGGAGACAGTGAACTATATCTGTCAGATGATTGGCCCTGAGATCACCCCTAACTGTGTGGGTGGACCCCCATGCCAGCAGCTCTGAAGCTCACAGTTGCCCTCAACTTCTCTGGCTCCTTCCAGGCTCGGTGGGTGATCTTTGTGGTGTGTCCCAATCAGCTGTCCACACTCGTGTCAAGCAGGTTACTCTGTTCAGATATACATTGACCTTCATCCACTTCTGCTGCAACCAGGCAAGTCAGACACAGCAAGCCAGAGGCTTTGCAGCCATTGCTGGCTTCCCCTGCGTCCAGGGTGCAATAGACTGTACACATGTGGCCATCAATGCGCCAGCAGGTGAGCCCGGTGCCTTCGTCAACAGGAAGGGCTTCCACTTCATGAACGTGCAAATAGTGTGTGATCACAGGATGCAGATTCTGCAAGTCTGTGCAAGGTACCCAGGCAGCTCCCACGAAGCCTATATCCTCAGACACTCCCAGGTGCCGGGGCTCCTCAGTGCTCCAGCCCAGCTGGATGGATGGCTGCTGGGTGACAAGGGCTATCCCCTCAGAAGGTGGCTCATGACGCCTCTCCGCCATCCAAGAACTTAAGCTGAGCAGCGCTATGATAGGAACCACGGCACCACAAGGGCTGTGGTGGAGAGAACCATCAGTCTCCTCAAGATGCGCTTCTGTTGCCTGGACTGCTCAGGGGGCGCACTCCAGTACCCCCAAGATCGCGTCTCTCTGATAGTGGTAGCATGCTTCACAAGCTTGCGCTGGAAAGGGGGGGATGCATTTCACGATGAAGACCTTTACACAGCGGATGAGGCTGCACATGATGAATCCAGCAGTGACTCAGAGGATGAGGAAGCACAGGGCAATGCTGGGGTGCAGCACGCTGACCCACTATTACACCAGAGAGGCAGTGACACCTGGGACACTTTAATCCAACGAACCTTCAGCTAGCTTCACACACATGGATCAGCAGGACCAGCATTGCCTGGCGCTTCCACATGTGGCACTTAGGTGCTACATCTTCCACCTCATCAGCTACAACTAAGGGCTTAGTACAGAAATATCAATGTTCACTCAAACACTCATGAGATGTCTGTGAAACGTACAAATGCAGCACAAAGGAAACACCCTCAACCATGGTCAGAAAAGTGGACTTTATTCCATCCAAAATAAACCACAAATGTCGCTCTGACGTACATAATGAAACATTCCCTATTCTAAGGCCAACACAAAATCACCAGTAACAAACCTATGCAGTGCCTAAGGTGCCTTATGCTTACGTTTGTGGTGCTATGTCATGGTGCTGTCCCATCGCTCAGAGTGGCTTGTGAGACAGCCTGCTGACTCTGCTGTCCTGTTGGCCTCGATGACCTTGGCGGACGTCCTCTGACCCCTGTGATGGCCCCGCCTGGGAGGGATTGGCCAGTTCCAGAACTGGCACCTCCCCAGTTGTCGCAGCCTCAATGGATGCAACAGTCACTGGCAGAGGGGTGGAGGAGCTGCTGCCCTCATCCAGAGCACCGTGAGAGGAGCTCGCAGCGACGACAGACAGCTGCTGCACTGACTTGAGGTCACATTGGACCTCCCTGCTCACCGCAGATGCATGGGCACCGAGCTGCAACACTTGGTGCCCAGAACATCTCCCATTTTGCCAATGACCACCTGTGGCCATTAGCGCTGTGAGGGCTTGCAGGTCAGAGCTTAACCCAATCAGATGATTCTCAATCTGTTGGAACCCCCTCTCCATGAGAGTCACCAATCTCTCAATGGAGGAAGCCTGAAGCTCTGTCCAGAGGTTCATGCCATCACTGACACTCTGCATGGATTCCTCCACCACAGAGATCAAGTGTAGCACACCCTCATGCAACCCTGCCAGATGCTCGCACGCACCCGGCCGCTTGTCCTGCAGCTGCTGCATGGCAGACATCTCCAGAGGCTCATCATCACTTCCCTACTCAGCATGTGCCTGGTCCCCTACAGTCCTCCAGCTGCTGGTGCCATCGGCACCCTCTGTCTGTGCCATCTCCTCCAGCGATTGTGAAGTGCCCTCTCCACTGTGCCCCGGGACACTAACCGACATCATAATCCCCACTGATGTGGTAGTCGCTGCGCTGGTGCCTGGCTCGCTGAAATGATATGACGCAAGTTGCAAGTGATGCCGCTCAGGTGTGGAGGGGTGGCTCTAGACTTGTTCCTGGCGGCCATGCGGTGGTGATGCTGAAATTAACAACAAGGACAGTGCATCAGTTAGCGTTCAGTCACTAACACCTTTCATCCCTTTCACCCCCAGGCTCATAATGCGCTCAACCTTCAAGAAACTAAGGAGACGAACATTGATGGGGTGGTAAATAGTCAAGAGGAGGCCCAAACATTACATGTGCATACAGACAGGCTGGCCAGATGGCCTAAGGAATGCCACATGGAATGTTATGTGGATAAGTGTGAGGTTAAGCACTTGAGAAAGACAAACAAGGTACAGGAATACATGAGTAATGGTAGGACCGTGGGAAGTCACACCGATTACAGGGATCTTGCTGGGCAGACAAGGTAGCAGAACAGGAACGTAAGGCGTTTAACAAGGTCAAAGCCAGACTTGTCTTTATTAGCTGAGGAATAGAATGTAGGAAAAGGGAGGTCATGTTGCAAGTGCAGAAAACGTTGTCGAGGCCACATCTACACTTCTGCGTTCAGTTGTGACCTGAGCTTCATGGGAGGGGTGGCATTGGAGTGGGGAGAGTGCAGAGGTTCCTGACCTGGATGTATGCTGGCCTGGAGAGTTACAGTGATGAGGAAATATTGCATACACTTGTGACATTTGCCATGGATCACAGGAGATTGACAGGTCACATTATTGACCTTCATACCGTTGTGAGGGGCATAGAACGGGTGGACAGAAGGCAACATTTCCCATTGGCACAGGGATGACTAACATGGTGGTATTTATTTAAGTTGAGTGCCATGAGGTTGACAGGTGAGGTGCTGAGGACCTTTTGAACAGAGTAATGTGGGACGCACTGGCTGAAAGGGTGGTGGAGGTACAAACCCTCCTAAGGTGCAATAAGTCTTTGGATGTGCAGCAGCCATGGCATGTTAGACCAAGGGGATAGTGGTCACAAATGGGATAAGGTGACTTTGGAAGATGCTAGAGATGCACATCCTCAAGGGGCCGAGGGACCTTTGTGTATGACCCACACATCTGACTGTATCAGTCTATGAATGAACAGTTTTGCTGCATTAACGATTGCAGCAACCATCAGTGCTTTGGATGGTGGGCAGATAGAGTGGATGGGACTGTGGCCCTCAAATAACTGACCGCTGGACCCCAGCCTCGCCGACACCTGCCACCCTGGCCACCTGCCTCCTCCCCAGCTCCATGATCTGCTCCTCATATGTGGTGAGGTGCTGCAGCACGGCGTGCCCACCACCAGTCCACAAATGCTCCCGGCTATTGTGCTCTTTTTTGTCTGCAGAATAGAGAAGAGCATTTATTGGGGCTGATCGCTCATGTAGTCTGCACGCACACACTGCACCCCAACCATAGTGGCCCATCTGAGGCATCCAGTGGCTCCTGTCCACACTACTGGTGATCAGTCACCAGAAGATAGCACGGCTGGTCCCAACACCCGCCACCCCCCCTCCCCAACGGTCACCTTGGACACATTCGGCGTCCATCACTTTGAATAACACACGGGTCTTTACGCCCATGGCAAGGAGGCACAACTAGGTGCAGCACCGAGGCCAGTAGATGGCTCTTGGCCACGACACCTTGAGGGTCCCCTTCCACCATCTCATCACCATCAATAAGATATGTGTTGGAATTCTGAGTATATGTCTCGCTGCCTCCCCTGCAGGTTGCCCCCAGACTACTCAAATGCGACAAACACCAACATATGCTGCAGGGAGAACCCATCTTCTCCTCAACCACTAAGGTTGATGTAAGCATGGTCACTATCTGTTTGCCCACCCAGTGTGCACCAAATACCCAATGCAGTAACGACACTAAGACGTGGCGGGGGTGGGGGGGTCGGCCTCAAAGGCTAAGGCTACCTGCTGGGTAAAATGGCCAAGGGCTGACATGGTGCTCATCCTTCCAGAGTACAACAAATCATTGAAGTGCTTGCGGCACTGTGTTCCTGTGAGCCGCACAGCATCTTGAGAGGTAACAGCCTCCGTCACCTCCTGCCACGCCTGCCTGTCCCATGGGGGGCCCTCCTCCTCCCATCCTCTGGAAACAACACCTCCCGATGGTTGGACACCTCTTGCAGGAGGACAGCAAGGCAGGCATCGGAGAACCAAGGGGCACAGTGGCCCTCCGCTGGCCTATCCTGCAGCATGACCCCTCCTCCTCCTCTGCCCTCACCTCTTGTGGTGCCTGGTCGCTGGCCATGGTGAACAGCTGAAAGATGGCTGCCTGGCCATTTTTATACAGACTGCAGGTTCCCCATTGGAACCGACGATCTGAACACGCCCGCCCCAATTTAATTTTCCCACTGAACACGAGAGTCTGAAACGTGCTGGGTGGGCCTTAATTGGCCTGCCCATGCAAAATGCCAGCGCAGCCCGTTTTGGTGGTGGGGATCGGCTCCCCGCCTGGTGCTGATTCGGTCGGGTCTGCCCGCCCGTCAAACACAAAATTCAGCCCAAAGCCTCTGTAACTTCCAATGACCTGACTCACTTCATCAGTACCCAGGAAGGGATCTCCTTGACTAAGCTGAGCTATTTCCACCACTCTAGTAGCTTCTGAGGGGACACTTGGCAATTGTACCATTGCTACTGTTGCATTATCCAGTTCAGTTACTGATACAGTCTTCTCTGAAGACTCCTGAGGCATTCCTTTCACTGCCACCAATTCAACTTTCAGCTTCCAACAATCTGCTTTTACATGTCTCATCTTACTGTAGTGAAAGCATACTGGTTCCCTTATATCACTTTTATCCTTTATAAAATATTCTTTAATGAACAGAGCAGCTTCTGCCTTCTTCCTAAAGCCAGAATATTTTCCATTTCCAAACGTTCTATTCCTCCAGTTTCCCTGTAGATTTACATATGGAGATCTACTTCCCCTAGCTGCCTATGTGATATAATGTATCCATCTGCCAGAACCACAGCTTCCTTTATCTTTAGAAATCTTGCTGTTTTACAGGTATGATCTAACAACTATTAGATTACTATTTTTAAATGCTTCCATTATTTGAGTATTGCTGAAAAAAGAGACAATTATTGTTGAAATTTTTCATAAAATGCCAATCTCAGGGGGAACAACAATTTTATACTTTGAGAATAGAGTGCTGATTGATTGGTAAGTGAACTCTGATTGGTAGAGGCATTGTCATGGAGAATGCACAGGTTGATGGTGATTGACAGTTAACTGCCAAGTATTGTTTGAAATTTAAACCAGGCAGCTTGACTCTGATTGGTCAAGACATTCTCCTGGGGAATGAACCAGTGAATGGCTGTCACTTATTTTGTTTAGCTGAAACAGGCACAATATATTTACACGTTCTTTCTGTCTGCAAAGAACAGGGCTCTGTGTATTAATATGTGTAGCTTCCAGTACATGCAAATGTGTCACATTGCGAGCCCAACTGACATTATGAAATTGGTTATCACACTGAGCACTGAGCACACTGAGGATTATTTAGGGAATATTGTCCAATCACTGAATCCTGTGTTTTGAGTTTGCAAGCATGGGCTGGTTGGGTACAGTCTGTATCTTGCCCATTGCAACCAACAGAAGGGACATGCTGTTTGATACAATCTGCCAGTCTTTGGGGTGTATGGTCTACATACCTAGCATCACACTGGCACTGAAATTCATATACCACATCATTCATTTGTGTGATAGGCAGAACGTCTTTTTGGCTTGATGGCAAAAAAAAATACTCAAGTGCTGTACTACCAAATGGCTTCCATTATTATTATTTCCCTCATATTCTTAAAAGTTTCTTCCGACTTCATTGACCAAAACATCTGGCGAAATGACATTTCTTTTCTCTAGAAAATTCTGCAAGTGTCTGATCCTGTCTTTTCTTCAAATTACAAAATTTTAATTGATATACTTTGGGGACAAGCTCATAAGCATTAAGTACAGTACTTTTAACTGCTTCATAATTGGAAGATTGTTCATCTGAAAGGCTTGAATAAACATACACTGCTTTCCCTACTCAGACACTTCGCCAAAGAGTGATCCTCTCCTTTTGTGGTCAAACTAGTTTTGTAGCAATGTTCTAAAAAAACACAAAATGCTTTTCAACTCCTTCCTCACTAAATTTAGGCACAAGGCAAATATTCCCAGCTAAATTAATATTTTAATATTAATAATATTAATAATCATCGACCATTCTGCCAGTCATTCCCTGTTGATACAAATTAAGCCTTTCCCTCTCCAGTTCAAGCTTTCTTGATTCTCTTTCCCTTTGAAACTCTAATTCATTATCAAACTTTTCTTTTTTCTTTTTTTCGCACTTTTGAGTTTGAGTTGCTTTGTCTGCAATTAAATTCTAAATCAATCTGTGATTTATCTGGGTCAGGCTTTTCTTCTTCCAATTCCAAATATTGTTCTATTGCCTCAATTATTTGTGCTTTGTTAACTCTTGGTTTTAACTCTGTGTTTAGTTTTTCTGTTAATGCTACTAACTCAACCTTTGTTAATTGTTGCAAATCACTCAGGAATAAACCTTCCCCCTCAAGAAAATTCTCAGCAGTTGATAAAGTCTTTCTGCTTTCTCACAGGTAGAGTAAAATTCACCGTGAAATCCCATTAGCCTAAACTTTAGCAAATCCTAGCACTGGTATTTGTCTGTGGTTTTGAAATCCTGCAAAGAGCCCCAAATTTTGTTATGATCCCGGATGAGACAAGTTACTCTTCTTCAGAAAAAGAAAAAAATACGAAATCCCAGTTATTTTCTGAAAGAATGAACTGATGAACATATGAATTAGGAACTCAGCCCCTTGAGCCTGCTCCACCATTCAATAAGATCATGGCTGATCTGGATGTGACCTCAACCCCACCTTCCTGCCTACCCACGACAACCTTTCACCCCCTTGTTAATCAAGAATCTATCCAGATCTGCCTTAAAAATATTCAAATACTCTGCTTCCACCACATTTTGAGGAAGAGAATTCCAAAGACTCACTACCCTCTGAGAGAAAAAAATTTCTCCTCATCTCTGTCTTAAATGGGCAGCCCCTTATTTTTAAAGTGACCCCTAGTTCTAGATTCTCACACAAGAGGAAGCATCTTCTCCACATCCATCCTGCCAAGACCCCTCAGGATCTTAAAAGTTTCAATTAACTCACCTCTTACTCTCCTAAATCCCAGTGGACACAAGGCTAACCTATCCAGCCTTTCCTCATTAGACAACCCACTCATTCCTGGTATTAGTCTAGTAAACCTTCTCTGAACTGATTCTAACACATTTACATTTTTTAAATAAGGAGACTAGTTCTGTACACAAGAATCCAGATGTTGCTTCACCAGCACCCTGTACAACTGAAGCATAACTTCCCTAATTTTGTAATCAATTCCCCTCATAATAAATGATAACATTCTATTAGCTTTCCTAATGACCATCTGTACCTGCATACTAACCTTTTGTGATCCTTCTGAATCTCAGAGCTCTGCAATCTCTCACCATTTAGATAATAAGCTTCTTTTTTATTCTTCCTACCAAAATGAACAACTTCACATTTGCCCACATTATTACTCCATTTGCCAGATCTTTGCAACTCACTTAACCCATCTAAGTCACGTATCTTTGTGTCATCAGCAAATTTAGCAACCATTCCTTTGGTCCCTTCATCCAAGTTTGGACTCTATGGGCGGGATTTTCCGCATCTACCCACAGCCGGGATCTTCCGGTCCCACCGCTAGTCAATGGACCTCTGGCTTGGCCACAACTTTGCCCGCAGTGGTTCCCACCTGCGAAGGGGCCAGAAAATCCTGGCCTATGAGTGGAATGCAATGTCCTACCTCAGAGGCGAGTTCAGAGGCAGAGGATGCCATTTAGTCGGACAGGGAGGAGCAGGATGCGGACACCAGTGCCACCTGTCTCCCTCTGATTAAGCCTAGAATGGAAAGGTTTGAGGATGGCCTTCCCACCTGGACTGCAATTGATGCCCACTTAAAGGTCTCATCCTGCTGTTGCTAGTATTCAGGCAGTAGGCGGGGAACTCATCATATGGGGAGACTGACATGTCTGTCAGGTTTGCTTTCAGCTGAGTTGGGGTTCCTTCATTCAAAGTGTCTGATTGAGGGACCTGGAACTGGGAAGGGAGTCTGGTTGAGAATAACCCCTGCCCTTTCTTCTGAGCCCCTTACCCCTGCCTTGCTAGCAAGCCCCTCCCCGTGATCCCCTTTACTTACCTTTCTCTAGGGGGTTAGCGATGATCTCTGGCAAAGGCCCAAGTATATCACTGGCAGCAGCCCCTGTCCTGGTGTCGCTGCCAGTAATGGAGAGCATTTGGCCGTCAGCTCTCAGGATTAGAACTTCTGACCTATTGGAGGAAGTGGAGGAAGTCCTGGAACTAAATGTCCGTGTGGAGCCAGGAGACCCAGTGGTAGGGTTCCTGCTGTCGATTAGGGATTTAATTTTTTTGGAACCTGGGGATTAGTTTGGCAGAGGTGTTGCCAGTTTTGGTGGTGAACGTTGGGCACCATCCCCCCCCTCCCCCACCGCACCCGCCCCCCCCCCCCCCCCCCCCCTCAACCCCCACCTTCCCCACCCCCCCCACCTCCCCCCACACCACCCTCATTAAATTTTGCCTCTATGGGAAGATGGTAGCACTAGATTAGTAACCCAGGGGCCCAGGCTAACGCCATGGGGACACCGACTCAAATCTCACCACGGCAGCTGGTGGAATTTAAATTCAATCAATAAATCTGGAATCTAAAGCTAGTCTCAGAAATGGTAACCATGAACCTAAAGTTGATTGTTGTAAAGACTCGTCTGGTTTACTCATGCCCTTTATGGAAGGACATTTATCACCTTTACCTGATCTGGCCTACATGTGAGTCCAGACTCTCAGCAATATGATTGACTCTTAATTGTTCTCTGAAATGGCCTAGCAAGTCACACAGTTCAAGGACAGTTAGGGATTTGGTAACACATCCCATGAAAGAATAAAGAAAAATAAATTTGTAACGTCAGCAAATTTTGAAATTGTGCCCTGTAACTCCAATTTTAGATCATCAAAATATATTAAGAAAAGAAGCGGCCCTTATAAAGAACTTCTGACCTATTGGAGGAAGTCCTGGAACTAAATGCCCGTGTGGAGCCAGGAGACCCAGTGGTAGGGTTCCTGCTGTCGATTAGGGATTTAATTTTTTTGGAGCCTGGGGAGCAGTTTGGCAGAGGTGTTGCCAGTTTTGGTGGTGAACGTTGGGCACCATCCCACCTTCCCCCCCACCCCCCCACCCCCTCCGCACCACCCTCATTATGCCTGAAGAACCTAAATGTATATCTTCCCCGCCGTTTGAAAAAGAAACGCCCAGTGCTACTCTGCTTCCTATCATTCAGTCAATCTAGTATCGATGCTGTCACTGTCCCTTTTATTCCATGGGTTTTAACTTTCTGACAAGTCTATTATGTATAACAGTGGTGAAACAGTTTAATGTTCGAATTCTTTCTTGAATGGGCTATCTAAGACAACGTTTTTTTTTCAGGAGAAAGCAACAATTTTCCAGATGAGTAACATGGTGGTGCGGAGGGTTGTGGTTGTTTTATAGAGCAGTAGGAAGAAATGATGGCAGTCCCAGGTCAGCTAAGCAACCCAAGAGGTGAGGAACAGAGGATATGCACTTGTGCCTTGGACAGAGATAGGCAGAAATCTCCTGGCAGCCGACTAAGATAATAATAGAGGCCTGGACACATGTATTCTCTTCATCCATCTTCTTTACCAAGGGAATAGGGCTGAGAGTCCTTTAATAGAAACGGGCGAGGAAGCGATTTCATTCTGATTTTTTTCACAAAATGAAGGATGTTTTGATGGTTGACTTTTGTCTTTCTGCTATCAAGATACAATCATCCTGCATTCCAGGTTTCTTGGTTTTTAAGACAATTGATTTAAGGTTTAGTGGAATTAGCTTTCTACTGAAGTGAAACAAAAGTTCTTTCAGTGGGCTGTAGCTTAAAGTATGTATAATGATGTTATTTTCAATGTGACAGAATAACAGGGCTATTTTATGTTACTGCAGGATTACACTGCAAAATACAGTTCATAAAATTGAGGTTCAAATTTTCCAATTTATTCAAACAATATTCTTCAGGCTATATATTTCATCTCCTTTGTATAGTTTATAGAATATTATGTCAGAAGATTTGAATAGAAAAATAAGTGAATAGGAGGATTAACACAGTAAAAAAAACGGTCACTGAACATAACCTACAACTTCAATGTATATTGCAGCAGGGCAAAAATATAAACCAGGCTTCCTGCTTTACTGTTTACAAAACAAATAATAGCAACTCATTTTACCTGGTTGAAAAAAAATCTTGCTGAGATGTAACCACAGGCCTATCTACCACCACCTTACTGTACTTAGAGACCCTATTAAACCCATGTTATTTCGGTGAGTTAAACTATACGAACATACGAATTAGGAGCAGGGAACTCATGAAACCCCTGGAGCTTGCCCCACCATTCATTAAGATCGTGATTGATCAGAGTGTAATCTCACCTCCATGTTCCCACCTACCTCCGGGAGCCTTTTACTCCCTTGCTCATCAAGAATCTATCCACCTCTGCCTTAAAAATATTCAAAGACTCTGCTTACACTGCTTTTTGAAGAAAAGAGTTTCAAAGACTCACAACCCTCAGAGAGAAAAAAAATTCTCCTCATCTCTGTCTTAGCTGGGTGATCCTTTATTTTAAACCGTGACCCCTAATTCTAGATTCTCCCACAAGCGGAAACATTCTTTCCATATCCACCCTGCCAAGAGCCCTCAGGATCTTATATGATTCAATCAAGTTACATCTCTTCTCTGAACTGCTTACAACACATTTTTAAATAAAGAGACCAATACTTTATGCAGTGCTCCAGTTGTGATCTCACCAGTGCCCTATATAAATGAAGCAAAACCTCTCTACTTTTGCATTCAATGTTATGGCACAGCCGATGGTAAATACTGAGCTGCTCAAATCCCAGAGGGAAATGTGAATCCATTGCCACAACTTGTTTTGCAATTTGTATAAATTTCGAGATGTCTGCCTTGAATTCAGTAGTAATAAGAGCGCCAAGACTTATAAATTTCGTACAAGACTAAATTAAACCTTTATTAATAGAGAAATGATTTTAAATACATACAAATCACATAATCACACAGTGCAGAAGAGGCCTTTCAGCCCATTGAGTCTGCACCGACACATGAGAAACACCTGACCTACCTACCTAATCCCATTTACCAGCACTTGGCCCATAGCCTTGAATATTATGACGTGCCAAGTGCTCACCCAGGTACTTTTTAAAGGATGTGAGGCAACCAGCATCCACCACCCTCCCAGGCAGTGCACTCCAGACCATCACCACTCACTGGGTAAAAAAGTTTTTCCTCACATCCCCCCTAAACCTCCTGCCCCTCACATTGAACTTATGTCCCCTCGTGACTGACCCTTCAACTAAGGGGAACAGCTGCTCCCTATGCACCCTGTCCATGCCCCTCATAATCTTGTACATCTCGATCAGGTCACCCCTCAGTCTTCTCTGCTCCAACTAAAACAGCCCAAGTCTATCCAACCTCTCTTCATAACTTAAATGTTTCATCCCAGGCAACATCCTGGTGAATCTCCTCTGCACCGTCTCCAGTCCAGATCTACAAATTACTATTATGATAGCTTCTAAAACCCCTAGTTAATCTAATTCCCAGTTATACTTTCGTTAAAGCAACAGTAAGACAGATAGGAAAAAATTTTGCCCTCGTCGGGCAGGCTCAGTGGGGGAGAGTGGGAGCAGCTGGGAAGCTGACCCTCGCCTGTCATTGGGCCATGACTGCAATTTCAAGCTGGTGGGCCAATTAAGGCCCACCTAGCATAAATGCCGGATGCAGAATATTTGAGAAGGGGTGGGTGGGGGTTGGGGCCTGTCAGCCGCTGGCTCCACTGGCAACCCGGCAGCTGGTTCAAAAATGGTGCAGGCAGCCCCAGGGAGGCTGCCCGCATCTGAGCTGCTGCAATGACATGGCTGCAAACGAAGATGTTGATACCAGGCGGGAGGGCAGGTCGGCTTCCCGTTTGTCGGATGAGTTCTTCTCCACCCTCCTGGAGGAGTTGACTGCCAGGACAGCCTTGTCCCCAGAGATGGGAGGAGGAGGCCACCACACCTCACAAGGAGGACATGGGAGGAAATGGCAGCCTGGGTGAGCAACCATGATGTGGTGCGACGTATCTGGGTGCAGTGCCGGAAGAAGTTTACTGACGTCCTGTGCACAGGAAGGGTGAGTACTGTGTTGGTATAGGTCAGTGTGTTGAAGTGTTTTGGGCTGGCTATCCCCCCGTGGAGCTCAGGGGTGTTAGCGTCTGAGTGCCAACTGGAAATGACGCTAGAGATGGCCAAGGCAGTGAGCCCTGTCTGCTTTGACTGAGTGCCTTGCACCTCAAGGGCCATGACTTGGATGTGCCCTGCAGGGTGCTCCTCAGGTTCGGTTGGCCAGGCTGCAATGGTACTGCAGGTAGAGAGTGGACTAATCAATGCTCCTCTGTCCTTGCAGGAGAAGATATCCCATAACAATATTGAGAGGTCATGGACTAGCGGAGGTACGCCCGCCCTTCTCATCCTCTCCCAGTACGAGCAGGAGGCCTTGGCACTCAAGAGGTGCCATGTACCTCGATCAACCGGCCATGGTGAGACTGGGGTATCAGATGAAGGTAAGAATTCAGTGCACTGAGGTGAGAGTTTCAGATGCTACAAACAACCTTGTGCAGTCTCTTCACTGATGAGAGCCTCCAGACTGGATTCCTCATTGATCATTGAAAAACGCTGGCACCATGATGCACATCTCCATTATCTCACCAGAGTGCCTGGCATGCACAGTGACAGTGTGATGATTTAAACTAATGACATGAACTTTTTCTCCCTTCGATCAGCCACCAAGCAGACAAGCACAGGGCCTCCAGGAGCTACCCCAACACTGGAGGATCACCGTGCTCCAGAAGCACCTGCGTCACACCCACTCTTTGAACCAGGCACCACATCAGATACCAGCACCTCGGTGGGCATTAGTTCGGTGGCTAGTATCTTGATGCACATTGGTGAGGGCACTTCACACTCGCTTGAGGTGCAGGCAGACGCAGAGAGTGCCCAGGGCATGGCAGTCAGAGGACTGCTGGAGACCAGGACGATGCTTAGTTGAAGGCAGATAATGAGCCTCTGGAATCGTCCATTAGACAACAGATGCTGGATGTCCAGCAGGGCATGCGGGAGGGTCTGGCAGAGATCCAAGAGGGTTTCTGTGCCATAGTCTCTGTTGTGGAGGGGTCCCTCCAGGAGCATCAGCACTGCATTGATCCTCATGGCCGAGCGCACTGCCTCCTCCATGGAGAAAGTAGCGACTCTCATGGAGACACTGCTCCAGGAGAAGAATCAGGCAGCACCTTGCCTTAGTGAGATCTGTGCACTCATCCATGTGCATGCGTGAAAGAGCTCACAGACCTGCTCAGGGAATTTCCCCCACACCCCAGCCCGTACAGGGAGTGCACAGCACTTCCAGGCGGATGTCACACTGGCCGGGCTTTAATTGGCTCACCTCCAATCGGGGGCGCCGATCGGGAGCCCACACGCTCGCACCTGCTCCCGCACAACCCCCCTAATGGGGGGCAAAATGCTGCCCATAGATTTTAAAAGACCCAGGCAAAGAAACATGACACCCTGAACAATCCAATTCAAAGTGAGTTTTCTTAACTGCAGTTTGTTGTAATCAGCAGCTTGAGGCGTAAATGCTGAAGGCTTTTCACACCTGTTAGATCTTAAAATGCCTCCCCTTACACACAACCTTTTGAATACAAATTCTCATTGTTTCACTATGACTTTGGACTTTCTCTCCCTGATAATAAAAATCTCTGATAGTACTAATTTTATCAGTAATCTTTGGGAAAAATAAACACATTGGATAAAATTATTAGCTCGGTAGGCGGGCACGCGCCCGAACCGACTGAGCATAAAACGACGCTTGATGACGTGCATGTATCCTGACATCATCGCGTGCTCATGCAATATTTCAGTTGTCAGGCGCATGCTGGAATCGGCAGCGTGCCTGCTGACAATTAAAAAGCCTATTAAGGATGAGGTTTCCAAAAGCAGATAAAAACTTTATTTTGTAATTAATAAAATGCCCCAACTCATGTGACAGAGTCACATGAGGGGACACGTTTCATAACATTTATAAAGCCTTTAAATGTTTTTTGAAATCAGTTCATCTTCCTGAGGCATCAGGGAGATTATGTAGCGCGCGGGCTCGCACACATGCGCGATGGTCATGCTCGCCTGGCTCGGACTCCCACCCCACCCCTTGTACAGACAGTGCTGAGGGCTGCTGCTCGCGTTTCATGCTGGGCGAGACTTAATTGGCCTGCCAGCGTGAAATTGCCTCCCGGGCCTGATCGGGGGCAGCGGTCGCCCGCCCCCACCCGCCCCTGCTTAGTCCACACACCAAGGGCAAAATTCTGCCCGCTGTTTCTAAACTTCACCCGGCTAGGTCACCCATTTCACCCCTCCTTTGAAAACAATCTAGTCTGGTTCATTTAAAAATGCAAATCTTCCTTTACACGTATGTCTACCTACTTAACATTTCAAACTTAGCTTATCTTCTAATACATCAAAGCCTTCACACCAGCTGCCTTTAATTCATTTAAATCACACACACAGAGACACATGTAGGGTAAAATTTTTAGCTCGGTGGGCGGACGTGTTTCCGACCTGCTCGAGTGTAAAATTTTGCATGTTGACACCGGGTAAGCGACACACAGTCGTGCGATATTTCATTTTCAAGTTATTTGTACAAATTGTTAAAATGTTGAGGCCCCAGCACTGATCTAGGTGACACACTACTTGTTACATTTTGCCAATCAGAAAATGACCCATTTAGAAAAATCGAAACATAGGAGCAGGAGTAGGTCATTTGGCCCTTTGAGCCTGTTCTGTCATTCAATATGATCATGGCTGACCCTCTATCTCAATGCCATACTCCTGCTCTCTCCCCATGCCTCTTGATGTCTGAATAGTCTAGAAATCTATAAATTTCCTTCTTAAATATGTTCAGCGACTTGGCCTCCACAGCCTTCTGTGGTCGAGAGTTCCATAGGTTCACCACCCTCTGAGTAGAGAGGTTTCTCCTCATCTCAATCTTAAATGGTCTGCCCCATATTCTGAGACAGTGGCCCCTTGTTCTAGACCCCCCAGCCAGAGGAAACATCATCTCTGCATCCAGTCTGTCCATCCCTGTCAGAATTTTATATGTTTCAATGAGACCCCCTCTCATTCTTCTAAACTTAAGTGAATATTGGCCTAGTCAGCCCAATCTCTCCTCATATGACAATCCTGCCATCCCAGGAATTAGTCTGGTGAACCTTCGCTGCAGTCCCTCTATGGCAATTATATCCTTTCTTAGGTAAGGAGACCAAAACTGCGCACAATAATCCAGGTGTGGTTTCACCAAGGTCATGTGCAGTTGCAATAAGACATCCTTGCTCCTGTAGTCATGTCCTCTTGCAATGAAGGCCAACATACCATTTGCCTTCTTAACTTCTTACTGCACCTGCATGCTTGCTTTCAGCGATTGTTGTACAAGGCCACCCAGCTCCCTTTGTACATCAACATTTCTCAATCTATCACCGTCTATTTAATACTCTGCTATTCCGTATTTACTACCGAAGTGGATAACTTCACATTTATACACATTATATTGCATCCGCCATGTATTTGCTCACTTACAACCTGTCTAAATCGCCTTGAAGCCTCTTAACACCCTCCTCATCATTCACATTCCCACCAAGTTTAGTGTCATCAGCAAACTTGGAAATATTACATGTGGTTCCCTCATCCAAATCATTGATATATATTGTGAAGAGCTGGGGCCTAAGCACTGATCCCTGAGGTACCACTAGTCACCGCCTGCCACTGCGAAAAAGACCCATTTATTCTGATTCTCTGGGCAGAATTTTCCATTTGCCAGTGACGGGCAGGCGATTGCCGCTGAAGAAATGGGCCGCCATTTTCTGTGGGCGGGCCAATGAAGGCCTGCCCCGCGGGTAAGCGACTCCCGTGCAGAACGGGAAAGTAGTCACATGGGTGGGCGACCTCAGGCTGCCGGTTCCAATGGGGAGCCAGCAGCCTGTATAAAGAGTGGCCAGGCAGCCTTCTTGAGGCAGTGCACCATGGCCACTCATGGACAGAGAGAGAGAAGTGGGAGTGGAGAGCAGCATGATCATGAGGAAGATTGCAGGAGAGGTCAGCGGGGGGCCACTTTGACCCCCGATTTTCCGATACATGACTTGCTGTTCTCCTGCAAGAGGTTTCCAGCCATCAGCACTTGTTGTATCCGGAGGATGTGAGGAGGAGGGCCCCCCCATGTCACCAGCCAGACGTGGGAGGAGGTGGGTGACACTGTAATTATCCATGATGATGTGCGGCGCACTGGCACACAGTGCAGGAAATGATTCAATGATTTGCTACGCTCTGGAAGGGTGAGTACCATGTCAGTCTTGGCTTTTGACCGAGAAGGTAGCCTTAGCCTTTGAGCCGCGCCCCCCCCCCCCCACCATCTTGCTGTTGTTACTGCAGAGGGCATCTGTCGCACGCTGGGTGGGCAAGTGGGTACTGAGCATGCTTACACCAGCCTTAGTGGTTGAGGAGAAGAAGGGTTCTCCCTGCAGCATATGTTGGTGTTTGTGACATTTGAGTAGTCTGGGGGCAACCTGCAGGGGAGGCAGCTAGAAACATACTCAGAACTCCAGCACATGTCATATTGATGGTAATGAGATGGTGCAAGGGGAGCCTCAAGGTGTTTTGGGCAAGTGCCATCTGCTGGCATTGGCGCTGCACCTAATTGCGCCTCCTTGCCATGGGTGCTAAGAGCCCTGTGCTATTCAAAGTGAAGGACACTGAATGTGTCCAAGGTGTCCATTGGGGGAGGGTGTTGGGACCAGCTGTGTTATCTTCTGGGGACTGATCACCAGTAATGTGGACAGGAGCCACTGGAGGCCTCAGATGGGCCACTGTGGTTGGGGTGCGGCGTGCACGTGCAGAGTACATGAACGATCAGTCCCAATAAATGCTCTTCTCTGTTCTGCAGGTAAAAACTCACCACAATGTCCGGGAGCACCAGAGTACTGGAGGTGGGTGCGCTCTCCTTCAGCACCTCACGCCTTTTGAAGAACAGGCCATGGAGCTGGGCAGGAGTCAGGAGGCCAGGTGGGCCTGGGGCGGTGGGGTCCAGCAGGCAGGTATTTGAAGTTCACAGTCCCATCCACTCGGTCTGTCCACCATCCAAACCATTGATGGTTGCTGTAATCGTTAATGCTGCAACAATGCTCCTCACTGACTTAGACATTCTGATGTTTGGGTCATACAGAAGGGACCCTCGTCCCCTTGAGGAATCGCGTCTCCACCACCTTCCAAAGTCACCTTATCCCATTTGTGATCACTATCACCATGGTCTAACATGCCATTGGATCACTGCTGCACAGCCAAAGACTTATTCCATTCTCGGGGGCTTGGGACCTCCAACACCCTTTCAGCCAGTGCGCCCCACATTACTTTGTCCAAAAGGTCCTCAACACCTCAGCTGTGAACATCATGGCCACATTACTTATCCCTGCGCCAAGGGAAAATGTTGCCTTCTGCCCACCCGGTCTATGCCCCTCCTTACGGAATGAAGGTCAATAACGTGACCTCTCAATCTCCTGTGATCGACAGCAAATGTCGCTACTGTTTGAGATGTTTCCTCAGCCCCGCAACTATCCAGGCAACAATGCATCCACATCAGGTACCCCTGCACTCTCCCCACTCCTATGGTTCGTAACATGTCATGTGGTATTCCTGAGGCCATCTGACCAGCCTGTCTGCATGTGTGTTTAATGGTTGGGGCCCGTTTTGACTCTTTTGCACCTCACCCAATGTTCTTCTCCTTAGGGTCTTTAAGGGTGAGTGACTCATGAGGCTGGGGGGGGAAGGGATGAAAGGTTGATGTGACTGTTTGCTAACTGATGCACTGTCCTTGTTGTTAATTTCAGCATCACCACCAGAGCGACCCACACGTCCGCACCGCAGCACCCCCTCCACACCTGAGGGGCAACATATGCAACTTGTGGCACATCATTTCAGCCAGCCAGGCACCAGCGCAGACACACAAATCTCGGTGGGGACTTTACCCTCGGTTAGTGTCCCGGGTCACAGTGGAGAGGGCACATCATGATTGCTGGAGGAGATGGTAGGGACAGAGAGTGCCAATGGCTCCAGCAGTCAGGGGGCTGCAGGGGACAAGGCACATGCTGAATCCGGCACTGATGACGTGCCTCTGGAGTTGTCCCCATTGCAGCAGCTGCAGGACAGATGACAGGAAGTGTATTTGCATCTGGCAGGGTTGCATGAGGGAATGGTTCAGTTGATCTCTGCGACAGAGGAGTCTAGGCAGAGGGCACGTGAAGAATCTGCCCTCAGGGCAGAGCATCAGGATTCCTTCAATGAGATAAAAACAAAAAACTGTGGATGCTGGAAATCCAAAACAAAAACAGAATTACCTGGAAAAACTCAGCAGGTCTGGCAGCATCGGCGGAGAAGGAAAGAGTTGACGTTTCGAGTCCTCATGACCCTTCGACAGAACTAGAACTAGTTCTGTCGAAGGGTCATGAGGACTCAAAACGTCAACTCTTTTCTTCTCCGCCGATGCTGCCAGACCTGCTGAGTTTTTCCAGGTAATTCTGTTTTTGTTTTATGTTCCTTCAATGAGAGATTGGCGACTCTCATATAGAGGGGCTTCCACCAAATGAATCAAAATATGATTGGGTTACGCTCTGACCTGCAAGCCCTCACAGCGGGACTAGTCACAGGTGGTGTTTTCCATAGTGGGATATGTTGTGGACACCAAGCGCTGGCACTCAGTGCCCATGCATCTGCGGTGAGCAGGGAGGTGGATTTGGACACCACGTCAGCGCAGCAGCTGCCTGTCATCGCTGCAAGCTCCTCTCATGGTGCTCTGGATGAGGGCACCAGCTCCTCCGCCCCTCTGCCAGTCAACGTTTCTTCCGTTGAGGTTGCGACAACTGGGGAGGTGCCAGTTCTGGAACTGGCCACTCCCTCCCAGGTGGGGCCATCACAAGTTCCATGTGCCAGAGGACGCCCACCAAGGTCATCAAAGCTAATAGGTCACCAGAGTCAGCTGGCTGTCTCTCAAGCCACTCCAAGCAATGGGGCAACACCTAGACATAGCACCTGAAAACGTAAGCATAAGGCACTCCACCGGTATGTCACTGGTGATTTTGTGTTGACCTTAGAATAAGGACCCATATTTTTGTGATCGCTAACAAGTGGTGTGTGTTTTTGTTTTGGACAAAATAAAGCCCACCTTTGTAACCATGGCTGAGGGTGTTTTGTTTGTGGTGCATTTTTCTTTTTCACATATTTATCATGAGTGTTTGAGTGGACATTGATGTTTCTGTACTAAGCCCTTATTTGCAGCTGAACAGGTGGAAGATGTGGCACCTAAATGCCACGTGTGGAAGTGCCGGGCAATGCTGTTCCTGCTGATCCATGTGTGAAGGTTCTTTGGATTAAATTGTCGTGGGTGTCCCTGCATCCTTGGTGTAAATGCGGGTCATTGTTCTGCCCCTCATCATCGCCCTGTGCTTCCTCATCCTCTGAGCCACTGCTGGATTCATCATGTGCAGCCTCATCCAGGGGATCAAGGTCTTCATCATCAACTGCATCCCCCCTTTCCAGCGCAAGATTGTGCAGGGCACAGCAGACTACCACTATCACAGTGACACGATCTGGGGGGTACTGGAGTGCGCCTCCCGAGCGATCCAGGCAACGGAAGCACATCTTGAGAAGACGATGGCTCTCTCCACCACAGCCCTTGTGGTGCCCTGGCTCCTATTGTACTGATGCTCAGCTTCTGTTCTTGGATGGCGGAGAGGTGTCATGACCTTCTGAGGGGATAGCCCTTGTCACCCAGCAGCCAACCATCCAGCCGAGCTGGAGCACTGAAGAGCCCTGGCACCTGGGAGTGTCTGAGAGTGTAGGCATCGTGGGAGCTGCCTGGGTACCTTGCACAGACTTGTAAACTCTGCATCCTGTGATCACACACTATCTGCATGTTCATGGAGTGGAAGCCCTTCCTGTTGACGAAGGCACCGGGCTCACCTGCTGGCGCCTTGTTGGCCACATGTGTACAGTCTATAGCACCCTGGACATGGAGGAAGCCAGCAATGGCCGCAAAGCCTCTGGCTCGCTGTGTCTGACTTGCCTGGTCGCAGCAGAAGTGGATGAAGGTGAATGCCCATCTGAACAGGGCATCTGTAACCTGCTTGACACAAGTGTGGACAGCTGATTGGGAGACACCATAAAAATCACCCACTGAGCCCTGGAAGGAGCCAGATGCATTGAAGTGGAGGGTAACTGTGTGAGCTTCAGAGTCGCTGGCATGGGGTGTCCACCCACACAGTTAGGGGAGATCTCAGGGCCAATCATCCGACAGATGTAATTGACTGTCTCCCTTGACAGTCAGAGCCTTCTTTGGCACTGCACCTCAGTCATACTGAGGTAGTTGCTTCTCCGCCTGTATACCCTGGCAGCAGGATAGTGGCATCTTCTGCAGCCCCTTCCACATTGGACAACCTCTTGGCCCTGCACCCCTTGTGCCTGCGTCTGGCCTCCCAAAGGGGGCTCCCCTGGAGGCTGATTGTCCAATCCCGGTCTCCTCCTTATTCTATCCCTCCCTCCCTCCTCAGGGGTGCTGCCTCCAGTGGAGAGGTCAGAACCCATATCCCAAGGCTAAATGGAGGCTTCCGGAAAGCTGCAGGCCCGAGAAACATTACTGTCTGCAGACTGGTTTGAAAGTACACAAGAAGTACACTTTTAAACACTTTCATCAATTCTAACTTCGGCAAAA
Source organism: Carcharodon carcharias (assembly GCF_017639515.1). Taxonomy (NCBI): domain Eukaryota; kingdom Metazoa; phylum Chordata; class Chondrichthyes; order Lamniformes; family Lamnidae; genus Carcharodon; species Carcharodon carcharias. Next base: position 210,791,185 of record NC_054467.1, read on the forward strand.
ACATGAACAACCCCTCTGAGTCCACATATCCCGACATTGCAAAAATATTCTTAAATAATCTCCTGCCCGTTGGGCCCGTGCGCCGACCCGAAGTTCGCACAGGCCCCTCAAAATCATACCCAATTGGCAAGTTAAGGGGCTTAACGAGCCCTTCAATTAATAGCCGGCAAACTGAGCACACCCGCCCACCGAAACATGGCGATGGCGCACGCTGATGTCAGCACATGTCATTTTACACGCTGATGTGTGGGCTACACCATCAGCACGTCAGCCAGAAAATTTTGGCCTCTGTTTCCTGTCTGCTAAACAATTCTCAATCCATACCCTCAATCCCATGTGCTTTAATTTTATACATTAACCTCTTATGTGGGACTTTATCAAAAGCTTTCTGAAAATTCAAATACCCCACATCCCCTGCTTCTAGTTGTACTGCTAGTTACATCTTCAAAAGACTCCAGTACGATTGTCAAACATGATTTCCCTTTCATTAATCTATGTTGACTTTGCCTGATCCTGTTGATATTTTCTAAATGTCCTGTTATCACATCCTTTATAAAAGACTCTAGCATTTTCCCTACTACTGATGTTAGGCTAACCAGTCTGTAATTTGTTGTTTTCTCTCTCCCTCCTTTTTTAAATAGTTGCATTTGCCACCCTCTAATCTGGCAGGATTGTTCCAGAATCTACAGAATTTTGGAAGATGACAACCAACGCATCCATTATTTCTATGGCCACCTCCTTTAGTACCCTAGGATGTAGATAATCAGGCCCTGGGGACTTATCAGCTTTCAGTCACATTAATTTCCCTAGCACAGTTTTTTTAGTTATATTAATTTCCTTCAATTCCTCCTTCTCACTAGACCCTTAGTTCCCTGGCATTTCTGGGAAGATATTTGCCTCTTCCTCTGTGAAGACAGGACTAAAGTAGTTGTTTAATTGCTCTGCCATTTTCTTGTTCTCTAATATAAATTCTTCCATTTCAGACTGTGAGGCATCTACATTTGTCATCTGTTCCCTGTTGGCTAGTCAATCTTCTATCCATGCCAATATGTTACCCGCTACTCTATGAGCTTTTATTTTCTGTAATAACCTTTGATGTGGCACTTTATCAAATGCCTTCTGGAAATTTAATTCACCTTTATCAGATTGACGAGACTGAACATCTGAAGTGTAAAAGATGTGGAGGAAGTATTACCTTAAGCAACAAAAGTGTATAGAGTAGCATCGTTTCAGAGTTCCAGAGTTAGGAATCAGCAAATTCTTCAATAATTTTTATAAAATACTCAGGCCATGTTTTTCCAAATTAATTCTCTACTGGAAACGTTTGATGATACCATTTCCTCCAGACCCCTCATGTTTATTTTGCTTCAGAGCACAATCACTGATCTATGAAAATGGATAAGTTCTTACAAACTGAGCTGTACATCTTTATTTTGCTTTTAAAAGTTTAACAAATAAGGTGCACCACTTTCATGAAGAATTATTTTCCCATTCTTCTCATTTCTTGACAAACACATGACACACAATGATATAAAAGTGAGTCAGTGAAGCATCCCAATTGAAGAAGATTCCAGCATTTATTACACTTCAAAGAGAGATATCCTGGGGTGACTTGCCTTTGCCCTCATTACTTGTATTAATTATAGAACTCTACTTTGATTCTAAGGTTCACAGAATGACTATTGATAAGTCTCAGCATAGAAAATTGTTGAATGTTAAAGCTGAATGTTTCTCAGTGTTAGAGATTTGGGTGATGCCACCAGAGAAGAGTTGGCAAGCTGCTGATGCATCCTGTAGCTAGTACAAACTGTGGACACAATAGATCAGTGCTAGAGCCAATATAAGTTTAGGTTAGTGAATGAACCTCTAATCAAGCAGACAGCTTTATTCTGGATGGTGTTAAATTTCTTGAGTCTTGTTGATTTTACATTCATCATGGCAAGTGGAGAGTATTCAGGAGGTGAGTCACTTCTTGCAGAATGGCCAGCCTCTAACCTGAATGTCAAAGGGAGGTGGTTAGGAGTTTTTTTAATAAAACTTTCAATAGTTAGTGATAAGCAGCAAAGTCACAAATATTGAACTATTAAATATGAAAATATCTCTAGGATCAATCTGGAGCACTCTGGGGAAATAAGGAAAACTATAGAACACAGGGAAATTTATAGGAAACAGAGGAAAGAGACTGAAAGGGAAAAATAAAAAACACAGTTGCCAAATAAAATACAGGGAAGGAGTTCACAAAAGATGATGAGGGAAGGAAATTCCAAGGCCTGGAAGAAGACCCACCATTGATGGAGAAGAGAAAGCAGGAGAAGTAAAACTGGCAAGTGTTGGAAGAGCAGAAGGTGATCACAAGGCTGGAGAAGATCACAGAATAAAGTTTCTTGATCACAAAAGGGCAGACATCTACTGCTTTGAGGGGGACAACAGGTAAGATTCACATATGTGACTCCTAATGGTTTCAGAGCAATTAGAGATGGGAAAAATGCTGCTTTGTCAGTGTTTCCAACATCCCAAGAACACATTTAAAAATTTCAGGAATCAAATGAATTTCACAAGAACACAAAAATTAGGAGCATGTGTAGACGTTCAGCCCCTTGAGCCTGCTCTGCCATTTGATCAGATCATGGCTGACTTGATTGTGGCCTCAACTCCATCTACCTTTCTGGCCCCATAACCCTTGATGCCCTTGCAATCAAAATTCTATCTAACTCAGACTTGAATATATTCAATCGCCCAGCTTTTATTTGTCCTGGGGAGAATTACACAGACTAAGGACCCTCTGAAAAAAGAAAATTTCTCTTCATCTTCCAGCCACTGAAAATGGATCCCCACACCTCTCCAAGAGGCAACCAGTGAGGAATCATTATGTTAATGAAGGAGGAGTGCTGCATATTCCTTTAGGATGACCAAGGTAGAGGTATTTGCAGAAACTAATAAGGTTCTTTCAATGTAGAACTGACTAGCTGTCGAATCTAGAACTGATAGCCTTCTATAACTTGGATCCCACGTCCTAATAGCCACAGTCACAGTGTTTGTGAGAGTAACAATATCTGCATATTGCACCTCTGTTATTGGGTGCTCCCCTGTAGATGACTATGAGGTTGCCATTCCTCCATAATGGATGCCAGGGGCTGAATATTAACTGTCAAACCTGCTCACAGTTGGGGAGTATGTGAGAAGCCACTTATTTCAGCAGTGCTTCTGTCAGTAATATTTTTAATCAATATTTTACCAACCAAGTAGAGTAGGTGGGTGTGGTGATGGCCCACATTGGTCTGTTTCAGCTCCTCTATTGAAAGGCCCCCTGTGAGGATCAGAATTGAAGGATAGTAGACGTATTTTGACAGATCCAGAAACTGCACAGGTGAAGACTCAACCATTCCTCTCTCTCGATATATCTCCTCACATCCCCATCCGATCAGCCACCAGTGACACTAAGTCTCACATTATTGCAATGAAACACCCACCCCTCTCAGTGACCCTCCACAAATGTTGTTTTCCCATTTTCTGAAAGCATCCCACATCTCATGGCTACAACAATTGACTGATCAAATCAAACAGCATGTTCCTTTGACTGTTAGTAAGAGGCAGAGTACAGATGGTGCTCAACCAGCCCCCATTTGCAAAACAAAATGTATGCTGTTTGATGTAATTCCGGGATTTGGCTGCATTTGCCGAACAATCCTGAGTGTGCTAATAGCCACAGCCAGGGCCAATTTAAGATAATCAATCAAGCTTGTAATGTGGCTCATTTACACTTGCCAGAAGTGACTTCATATGCAGGACACGTTCTCTGCAAACAAAAGGAAAACATTCAAGCCTTGTGCCTTTTTTGAATTATCTGGGAACATAGGGAGTATGGAGTGCCCCATTGCTTTGTCCAATGGCAACATCTCAGCCAATCAGAGGTGACTTGCCAACCAATCAGCACCCTCTTCCCTTGTAGCATAAGTTGTTGTAACTGTTTTGTTTAAAATTTGGCATTCCTATATTTATCCCAATGAGTGCAAAATGAAAAGCTTTGGCAACATGTCCCTCTTTTAAGTAGAATTCAAGTCTGAATTTTCCATACCTCCCTAATGATCATTGCAAAAACTTTCTTTTTTGCCTCAACTTGCACTTGGATGACTCTGAAGTATAAACCTTCTCTAACAGAAGAGCTCAGTTTGAGACTTCCTTCTTCCCTTTAGTTTGTCCCTCTAATTGTGCATCTTGTCCTGAGAATATAATAATTTTGTAATATTGTGGTTAATAGTAGGGTTTAGATTAGTTCCTCTGTGGGTAGGTGTGTGTGAGGGTTATTTAATTGAATTAGAGACAGGTAGTCTGGAGTTTTTGAGTGTTCAAAAGGGAAGCTAGGTTTGAAATGCTAAATACGTAAACATGGCTGAAGTTTTAGAATGTGAGGTGTGAGGAACATTTGCATTTTTAGGTAAACCAGAGTAGTGAATTTCAAAGAGATGGTAAAGTGTTATACCTAGCCATAAGAGGCTAAGCCAAACAGTGTGTTTATTTTTTCCCAAAGATTACTGATAATATGAATACTATGAAAGATTTATAGTATGGAAAAAGTAAAGTTGCAAAGACATATTGGAACAATGGGATTTACGTTAAAAAGGGAGAAACATGTATAAAGGAGATGAGGTTGTGTGTAAGGAGAAGGGATTCTAAGATCTAAAAAGAGTGAAAAGCCTCCAGCTTGTATGCAGCAAATTGCTGTCTACAGGAACCGAAGCTAAGGAAACTCACTGTGCATATCACTATCCAAGGTGTTGTGTGCTTTGCCTGGGTCTGTTGAAACACTATCAACAATAAAAACTTATAATTATACAGTGCCTTTAAAGTAGATAAAAACAATAAGGAATGAATAAGAAGCCAGAGTTAGAGATGATGAACACTGGCAGAGAGTGGGGGATGGAGAAAGAAAACACAAGAATTATTCCCATCCAGCTAGGCTAAAATTGAAGAACTATAATGAAAACAAAATAATATGAGATAGAAAGAAAGCCAACAAAATAGATGTACAGCAACTTACCCTACTGCCAAAAAGATTGCTTAAAAACACCAAAACATCAAAAATCATATAATTTGCACTCTCCCATTATAAAAATCTAAAAATGAATAATACTAGGCAAAGTGCAATATTTGCAAATCCTAAGACTAAGCAGTAACTGTCAAGTTCCTTTACCCCTCCTAGTCCTTTTCAACATGTCTTCAGCTTTTGACTCAATTGATGACAACTTCCTCCTCCAATGCCTCTCTGTTGCCATCCACTGTGAGGGACTAATCTTACCTGGTTCCACCCTTATCTCTCTAATCACACCCAGAATATCAGCCCAGATCTTCTGACCCCAATAGCGGTGAATGCTAAGATATTCGCTGCTATTGAGGGTCACAATGGCATTAGAAGTTCCAGAAAGCTGACTTACATCCATACCCAGAAGATTTCCATCTTTCACCACTTCTATTAGGTGCACTTCAACTGTGTGGCCCTGGTTGATTTGAAGGAGGGATCCAGGAAAACGATGTGGTTGAACAAATTCACCAGCTCCAGAGGTGTAGAGAACAGCTGGACAGATTTGGGAGAAGACTGAATCTGAGTTAAGCTTTCACCAGTCTTCTGGTGGATCTGTAGTACTGGCCGTGAATATCCATTGTAAAAAAAATGTTCCTCTAATTTAAGCTTTTCCATTAATGCTTATGAAGATTTGATACCGGTGGAATAAAGAACCCCTGCTTTGTAATCTTCCTGAAGTCCATGTGTTTAAGTCACATGTTACACACTGTTGGGGATGCGGGGGTGTTGTGAGAATTGTCAGGGTAGGTGCGGGGTTGTGGGGGAGAACCTAACAACAACACATGCATTTAAAACCAATGAAATCCAATGAAGTAAGATAGGCCTCAAGGGGGTTCTGAAGAAGAATCATACAGGCTCGAAATGTCAACTCTGTTTCTCACCCCAACGATGCTGTCAGAGCTGCTGAGTTTTTCCAGCATCTTCTGTTTTTGTTTTAGACCTCAAGGAGGTATATTTTCAGTTCATGATGAAGAAGGAGGTGTGACTTTGCTGCAATTTTGCTTCACCACAGCCTCTTGACTCACCTCATCGGTGGAATCAACCTGGAGCCATGATAGGAAAGTCCTAAGGCCCCAGTGTAAAAGGTTAAGGCTGCAGTGTCAGTGGTATATGCTGCTGACCATCACTTGCAATGGCTTTTCTTCCTTCCCCCAAGCTTATCTGACATCCAGCACTGCATGAGCAGCTATTTCCTCCTTTTAAATATTGGAAAGACTAAAGCCATTGAGTTTGGTCCTTGGTCCACTCTGTTCCCTAGCCATTGAGTCCAACCATCTCCCTGGCAACATTCTGTGACTAAACCAGCCTGCTCACAATTTTGGTGCCATAAGAACATAAGAATATGGAAATAGTCACTTGGTACCACAGAACTTGAACATTGCTGAAAAGAGAGAAATATTGATGAAGCTTTTTATCTTGCACTCATCAGGAAAAACATAAGTACAACAAATTTCAAATGATCACAAGTTATACTACAGAAGAAAACAGTGCTGATTGGTTGGCAGGTCGACTCTAATTGGCTGAGGTGTTGTCATGGAGAAAGCAATAGGGAACTACAGGCTCCCCAATCACTGGCTAATTCAGAAAAAGCACAAGGCTTGAACATATTCCTTTTGTTTGCAGAGAATGGGTCCTTGCATATGAATGCATGTTGCTTCTATCAAATGTAAATCAGCCACACTACAAGCTCGGCAGGTTATCTTAAATTGGTTATTAGTGTAGCTGTTAGTGCACTCAGGGTTGTTTAGCAAGTGCTGCTCCATCATGGAATCACATCAAATAGTAGATATTTTCTCTTAGGTTTTTCAAGTGAGGGTTGGTTGAGTATGGTCTGTATTCTGCCTATTTCAAACAGCCAGGGGAACATGGGCTGAATCTTTGGCTTAGCGAGCAGTGGGGGGGCTGTCTGGGGGCAAGTGTTGGCCAGCCTCAGAGGTGATCATTGTTGGTGGGGGTGGCAGGGGTGGGGGGTCAAGTGCTGCCCTGGCCCTGCACCCCGTGCACAGGCAAAAGAGGTGGGGAGGGCAAGGTCAGTGAGGGAAGTGGCTACACATTAGGGACACCTGACAATGCCTCTGCGACTGAGACAGATCAGGCACAGCCACAGTGAAATGATTGGGGTCAGGCCCCTAGCCTGCCCGCCCATGCAAGCAATGCAGAGGCACCAAAGAGCCACCAAGTGCTCCATGCCTTACCACCCACCCCCAGCACAGACTCCGAGTCCACCACCACTTTATTGGACTGCGGAGCAGTTGGACTGCAAACGTTGTACAATCTCCTCGCCAACACTCGCCATGTAGCGGTCTCTTCTGGAGGGATTCACAGCCTCTTGCAATCTCAGCATCCTGATTTGGACCAGTATCCTCCATGTCGCAGGGTGACAGGGCAGCCATGCAGCACACTCATCTCTGGTCAACCGAGGGATGACCAGCATTCTCTGGGAAACATTAAGAGGCGGTCACACAGGGCCAGGAAAGGTGCTAAGTACAGCCATGATAACCATGTCTCTATCTCTTTCATGCTGCAAGAGGACCACGTCAGGATCATGGATCCTGGTAACTTAGCTGTATGCTTGATGGCCTGCAGAGGCCATAGAAGACTGAGGAGAGAGCAACTGAGGCTATTGGCTGAGCAAAGGCAGGAGCAGCAATTTATTGAACGGGCAGCAGGGGCTTCCGCACATGCTGCCCAGGAGCGACAGTGAGCCATGGCTGGTTGGCGCCTAGCAACACCCAGGGTCTATAGATGCTGCCTGCCATTCCTGCAGATGACTGAGAACCAGTGTCACCAACGACTGCGCATGTCTAGGGACCTGGTGGCTCACATTTGCCACTTACTGCAGGGCTTGGTGCCAATGGGAAATGGAGGGCATCCACTGTCAGTGGCTGTGAAAGTGACAGTGGCACTCAATTTCTATGCCAGTTCTATGCCTTTCAGGGCTCCACAGGTGACCTCTGTGGATTTCACAATCCACCACCCACAAATGCATCCATGAGGTCACGATGCCATCTTCTCCATGGCGCACAAATTTGTGAATTTCGTCTGGGACCAGGACAACCAGAATACAAGAGCCCTGATCTCGGGATTCCCACAGGTGCAGCGTGCGATTGATTACACTCATGTGGCGCTCAGGTCTCCATCGCTACACTCAGTGGACTTCATCAACCGCAAGGGGAGGTAGTGGCATAGTGGTATCATCACTGGATGAGTATTCCAGAGACCCAGGGCAATGTTCTGGGGACCTGGGTTCAAATTTCACCATAGCAGATGGTGAAATTTGAATTCAATAAAAAACTGGAATTAAAAGTCTGATGGTGAAAACCATCGATTATTGTAAAAACCCATCTGGTTTAGGGAATGAAATCTGCCATCCTTACCTGGTCTGGCCTACATGCGACTCCAGATCCACAGCAATGTGGTTGACTCACCCTCTGAACAAGGGGATGGGCAATAAATGCTGGCGTAGCCACAGCCCATGAACAAATATAATAAAAAAAAGGGGCTTCCACTCACTGAACGTGCAGCTGGTATGCGACCACCAGAAACACATTCTGCAATTTCCACACAGTTTCCAGGGAGTGTGCACGACGCCTACATCCTGAGTCATTTGCAGATCCCTGCAGTCTCCCAGGGTCCACAGAGTCGACATAGGCTGCAGGGTTGGCTCCTTGGGGTCAAGGGTTACCCGCAGAGGCGTGGCTGATGACACCTGTGCGGCAGTCTCACACTGCAGCAGAGCGGTGCTATAATGCTGCAGTTCGCAACTTGGTGGAGCAGACCATCGGGATGCTGAAGATGCAGTTCCGGTGCCTGGACCAGTCTGGTGGAGCACAGCAATACAGTCCACAGAGGGTGTTACGCATCATCGTTGTCGCCCTGCAACAGGGAGAGGAGCTGGCTGAGGAGGAGATGGAGGAGCTGCATGAATCCACCAATGAAAAGGATGCTGACGGGGGTGAGGAGCTCCTTGGAGGCGACAATGACAGGGGTGAGGCTCTCACACTGGCTAGATGAGGCAGGTGCACTCAGGATGCCCTCAAAGCTGCCAGAATTGTGAAGGGTGATGACAACATGCTGTGAGGACACTCCATAGATCTTCACACAGCCTCTGAGAATGTCTGACTCCTGTCTGGCAGAGGGCAGCTTGCTTACACTCCATGATCAGAGCCATCACCGAGACGCAGCCATGAAACTTTAAACGCACCTGATGACATGTCCGCCGTCAGCATCCCAGTCCTTCAGGAGCTGGTGCACAGCATCACTGGTCGCAGATGCTGGTGTGTTGGGAGCTAGCCCCACCTTAAAGCACAGAGAGAATGAGAGAACTCTGTGGTACCTGCCCACTACATTCTGGCAGCCGAAGTGCAGGCATCAGTAATGTTTCTAGGGAGTGTGAGACTGGGCCATCACTTTGGTCTGAAGACTGCACAGAGCACAGGGAAGAGGCCTGTGCTGAGACACCTGCCTTTTATTTTGCGTAGAAAGGTTTCATATCTGAGTGACAAGAGCACTGCTCATCAGAGCAAGGAGACACGGGCAGGAGGCATTCTTAGGAGTTTATTGACAATAGCGAACAGTACGTACAAGTGATCAACAAACATGCCCATACTGCGCAACTTTTACCTAACTTTCCTAAACCTGCCGCTACGTCTTGGGGTGTTCCCCGGACATTCACAGTGGAGGCGGAGGCAGCCTGCTGACTGTGACACCCTGTCTGTGGTGACTTTGGCGGGCGTCCTCTGGAGGGCCAAGACGTAGTGGGTCTTGGCCTGTTTTCGGCGTCCTGCTGTGTGCCATTGGCACCCTCCTCGGCCTGTGAAGCTGGATCTGTGGAGGTCACAGGAAGATGGGATTCACATGGGCCGGTCACTCCTAGAGTCACCTGGATGGATGGCCTCGGAGTGTGCACCTGCTGATCCTCCTCCCTATGGGCGCCCAAGGACCTCTGACTGACTCTGTGATTGGAAGGGGTAGCTTGAGTGAGACCGAGCCGCCCTGCACCCCTCTCATGTACACACTGTTGGAGGCCAACTAAGGCATCAGCGATGGAATTCAGCCCGCGCAGCAGTGCAGGAGCGACATCCTGGATCAAGGTCTCCATGGCAGTCGCCATCCTGCCAGTGTTGACCTCGGTGCATCGCCTCAGCCTGAAGACAGATGGACTCCTCCATCGTGCCTTACAATCTGAGGTGTGCAGCAGACATCCCTTCCTGATGTTCCCAAGCTTGCCTTTGCAACTCCAGCAACTGTGACAGTAACAAGTCCAGAGGCTCATCATCTGACTTGGACTCAGCGATGTCCTGGCCTCCAGCAGTCTCCAAGTGCCGGACACCTGGGAAGTCCCTGCTTCCACCTGCTGTGGATCACACAATGCGATGTGCTCACCAGATTGTGATCCTGAGGCTACTCTAAAACTAGGTCCCACCGAGGTGTGTGTTTCTGCGCTGGTGGAGAGTGTGGGTGAGAACTGTAATGAGGACTTCAGGGAGGGTGCCTCCAGATTCCTCTTCAGAGATTTCTCCTGAGCTTGATTGGAAGCCCTGGGTCATGGACTCTGTTGGTTGTTTGGTAGATGTGCCTGCGAAAGCACGGGGAGATAATTAGCATGGCAGTGGCCTGTGAAAGAGGGCACATCACTCACAGCATGGTTGTCTGATGGATTTGCTTTGTTGGATCCTCACTTTGTAGAGCAGCGCCAACCTCACCGTCAGCACAGGACCGGCCCTGGTCATCGCCGGCCAGCTGGATGGCTGTTTTTGAATTCTGTCAGAACTTTGATCTCCGGCATCTCTCCACCTGTCTACAACATTCCCTCCTGTTGTGTGCCAGTTTGTCCTGCATGGATAGAGATGGGGAGGGTGTATCAGGACGCCTGCCGGGTCAGATGATAAGTATGCTTGGCCTGTGTGGGTGGTGAGTGGTCCCATGGATGGGATGAGGACAATAAAAGAGGAATTCAGGTGATGTCCCTTGAACTGGCAGTGAATGAGGGTCCTGTGGGTGTGTGATGGGTTTGTGAGTATGTGAGTTGGGAGTAATGAGGAAAGTGACTTACCCTGGCTGAATGGAGGAGAACATTCATCCTTTTTCCACACTGGGTGGCTGTCATCCTCTGCAGGGCATTTGTGCTGACCACCACTGCCACCACCTCCCAAGCCGGGTTGGTGACTCTCCTGCCCATCCTGCGGCCAGAGTGGGAGTAGAGCACCTCCTGGCAGGCCTCCACAGCATTACGATTGTTGAAGAGGGGGGCTGCAGTCTTTTTTCCTTTGCTGGCCGTGTCTTCTGGGCAGCAGTGGTGAGCTGGTGGTGGAGCACTTTGCTGGCAGCTGCCTTTTAAAGGTGGCAGCATGATGCAACAGCAGGTGATGGCGGGTGGGTGAATGAGAGCCTGCCCTCCATGGAAATGGCGTGCTTCCGGGGGGTGGGTAAATAATGAGCTGGGCCCGGGACGATACAGTGTGAAAACCTGTCATTTTCGTCGACGGGTAGGACTCCACTTTACCCACCAGCTACTGCACTTCAGACAATTCTGTGAAAATTCCGCCCAATGTTTTTAGGACCCAGTATGCCATTTTAGGACAGATTTGCAGCAATTTGCTCCAACCAGCATCAGCTGGCTGTCTAGTCAAAGATGACCTGGAAGGTGAATTCCTTTGTCATGGAGCTGGTAGCAGTATGAATGCCCTCTAATCTAGCCTGGGCCTTTGCTGTTCTGACTCGCTTTCTCTGAACATGGCAGCTACCGCATGGTGTTCAGTATTTGGCAGATGTGTTTTGCTGGTCTGCTACCCAAAATCTGTGGTAAAATCTTGTCTTTGGTTGGGATTTTCCATTCTGGGCTGAAGTCCCATGACAGGGGCAGGAACCAGGACTGTTTCCCGCTATGGAGGCCAATGAGAATTTGCACTGAATGCTAGGCTCTTTAACTATGCAGTCAGGGGTTTCCCAACGTATTGCGTAGCGGGGCGTGCTGGATGACACGCACTCCACCATCATGTCCGGGTGCCATATTTAAAAGGTGCCTAGAAATCAAATTCTTTGTTGCAAATCCACTGTGGAAGGAGGAGACAATCTGGCGATCCCAGGGAACTCTGGCCCCCAGATTCAACGACACTTCCCTTGATGTGCTGCTCAATGCAGTGGGAGCCAGGAGGGGCATCCTGTCCCCCAAGGATGGAAGGAGGAGGCCGAGCCATGTGACCAACCCTGCATGGGAGGAAGTTGCCAGGGTGGTCACTGCCCACGGTCTCACTGAATGGTAGAGGGGACATGGGCCTGAATGGTAGGGGCACCATCCGTGTGGCCCAAGCATAAAAGAGCTATTCAACATGATAAGTTGATGCCTCACAGCCCCACTGCAGCTAATCTCGTCTGCAGGCAGCAAGGTCACTGCAGGTCTCTGACCCTGCCACACAGAGAGCTCACATGCTGTCTGGGGTGGGGTGGGGTGGGGCAGTGGGAGGGATTAGGCATTGAGGGCACCAGCAAGCACCACTAATAACCTGCCTCTGTGAGCCTTATCCTTCTGTCTACGTGGGCTCACTGCTCTGGAGGGTCCTGCCCCAGAGAGATTGTGGACAACATGCAGTGCATCAATCAAATGGGACACAGTCCAGTGGGTTATTTGTAACAATGGAAGCATGAGAAAGAAACCTGAAACCCAATTGCCATCAACCACATTTTCTTTCTTTGTGCAGAAAAAACTATGACACGGCATGAGAGAGAGAGAAGACAGGAGGGGGTCCACCTGAACTGAGGAACCTTACAGAGTTGGAGGAGTGGGCAGCTGAGCTGGCACGGGAGGAACTGGACCCAGCCTGTGCAGATGGAGAGGTTGGCGGGCAACCTCCATCCAGTAAGGATCCATAATGTAGTCACATAGAAACCTAAGGGTCATGTTTTCCACCATGCTGGAAGCAGCTAATGCAATCACTCGCTCTCTCCTCTCTCACTTACAGTTTCCAGCAGGAAGAGGGGAAGGCCAGAAGAGGAATCCCTGTTCAGCAGTACCACCAGTCCACAGAGGACTGAGGACATTGGGGAGGAGGAAAAGCTGTCATGTCAGTCACCTGCACCCTCCACCAGCACAGAGACACACGCCTTGGTGAGTACTAGATCTGCTTCAGACAGGGTCTTACATCCTAGTGGTCACCACACGGACACATGTCCACAGCAGGAGGAGACAGGATCAGCCAAGTTCACCAACTCTCGGAGGACTGCTGGGGAAGAGACATCTGCGATGCCCAATTCAGATGACGAGCCTCTGGGATCGGCCCTGAGCGAGATGTTGTAGATGCTGCAAGAGGTGGGGGAACATCAAGCCAGAGGTGGTGGAGGCCCACAACAGAGTGGCACATGACGCAGAGGAGTCCATCCGCCTGAGCTCTGATGAAGTGATTCTGACCTGTGCGCACATAGAGGTCTTCATGGGGAGGATGGCGAATGCCATGGAGAACGTTGCCCACCAGATCACCCAGTTTCTGTCGGAGGTGCATGCAGAGCTGCACTCCATCGCTCTAGCCATGGATGAGATCTTGCTGTGGCTATGTGAAAGGAGGAAAGAACACCTTGACCTCTCTCCAGGTGCCTCTTCTCCTCAAGGAGTCAGTCAAGTGCCCTCATGCATCCAAAGGGATGAGGGGTGGCTGTTGGACACCCCTGGGATCTCTGCTCAGGAGTCTCTGAGGGTATCCAGCACTTTGGAATCTCCCTTGCATGTGACCCCTTCAGTTTGTTCCTCTGTGGCTGCAGAGGGAACAGCTGCCCCACTGCAGGAAAGCCAAAGGACGCTGGGGCCCTCCAGGCATCAGGTCTCCAGAAGACACCTGCCAAGTTCATCCAAGGCCAACTGGTCAGTAGGCTGTCTCCACCACTGTTGTGGGGTGGGGGGGGGTGGTGGTGTGGGGTGTGGTGGGGGTTGGTGGCGGGGGTGCACTTAGAAAAACAGGTAGGGAATGGAAGATTAAGGAGATGTGACCACATATGGTTGTATGGGTGCACTATGATTGTTAATATTCTTACACTTTTGTAAATAGACTAAGCTTGCACATTAATGAGGTCTGTTGTGGTTTAATTGTGATTCATATTTGTTAAGCCTGTGCACCAACACCACCCCATCTTCAGGTGACACCCCAGGCTGGGCCTTGGAATTGAGCATGTGCAGGGAGGCAAAGATCTTTGCCAAGGCCCTTGTGAACCATGTGCAAGAAGCCTCGCGTGCACACTGAGCCTTTGCCCTTCACACACTTGGCTGTTGAAATGTTTTAGCATTGTCAGTGCTACACACTGGAGTTTTACTTCAGTTGTCCAGCTAAGCTGACCAGGTGCTCTGCCAACCCCCCATGACCCAAATCCTATTCACCATTTCGAGATCTCCACCTTGAGGATCTGGAATAGGCATGCCCAACGTACGGCCCATGGGCCAGAGGCGGTCCACAAAGCCTATTGGGCCCTCGGAGCCAGTGTTCAAGCTTCCAGTCAAACAGGTGAGTTTCGATGGAAGAAAGCATTAAGAAGATTCTGCATGAAGATGCTCCTCCAATCCGACTATTTCTAACTGGCATTGGTGAATGTGCTGAGGGCTGCTGGCCCAAAGTGAAGCAAATGTACTTTGGAGATGGAGCGCAGAGGGCCAGGTAAGACGGGCCGTTGCAGGGTGAAGATGCATCAGGCCCAGAAGGGCGAAGCCGTGTGTCAGGGAGTGGGAGACTGTACCTGTGAGTGTGTGGGGAGGGGGAGAAAGTACCTGTGAGTGTGCGGGGGAGTGAGAGTGTACTTGTGAGTGCGTCGGGGAGTGAGAGTGCCTACCTGTGAGTGTCTCGGGGAGTGAGAGAGTGGATCTGTGAGTGTGTGGGGAATGAGACAGTGCATCTGTGAGTGTGTCGGGGAGTGAGAGAGTGTGCCTGTGAGTTTGCGGGGGAGTGACAGAGTGTATCTGTGAGTGTGTTGGGGAGTGAGACAGTGCATCTGTGAGTGTGTGGGGGTGTGAGAGAGTGTACCTGTGAGTGTATGGACAAGTGAGAGAATGTATCTGTGAGTGTGTGGGGAGTGAGACAGGGTATCTCTGAGTGTGTGGGGAATGAGACACTGTATCTGTGAGTGTGTGGGGAGTGAGACAGTGCATCTGTGAGTATTGGCGGGAGTGAGAGACTGTACCTGTGAGTGTGTGGGTGAGTGAGAGAGTGTATCTGTGAATGTGCGGGGGAGTGAGAGAGTGTATCTGTGAGTGTGCGGGTGAGTGAGAGGGTGTACCTGTGAGTGAGTGGGGGAGTAAGAGATTGTATCTGTGAGTGTGTGGGGGAGTGAGAGAGTGTATCTGTGAGTGTGTGGGGGAGTGAGAGAGTGTATCTATGAATATATGGGGAGTGAGAGAGTGTAACTGTGACTGTATGGGGGAGTGAGTCAGTGTATCTGTGAGTGTGTGGGGAATGAGAGAGTGTACCTGTGAGTGTGTGGGGAGTGAAAGTGTGTATCTGTGAGTGTGTGGGGGAATGAGAGAGTTTATCTGTGAGTGTATGGGGGAGTGAGGGAATGTAACTGTGAGTGTGTGGGGGAGTAAGAGAGTGTAACTGTGAGTGGGTGGGAGAGTGAGAGAATGTAACTGGGAGTGTGTCGTGGAATGAGAGAGTGTATCTGTGAGTGTGCGGGGGATTGAGAGAGTGTACATCTGAGTGTGTGGGGGAGTGAGACCGTGTATCTGTGAGTGTGTCGGGGAGTGAGAGAATATATCTGTGAGTGTATGGGGGAGTGAGAGAGGTTATCTGTGCATATATGGGGAGTGAGAGAGTGTAACTGTGAGTGCGGGTGAGTAAGAGAGTGTAAATGTGAGTGTGCGGGGGAGTGAGAAAGTGTACCTGTGAGTGAATGGCGGAGTGAGAGAATGTAATGGTCTGTGTGTGTGGGGAGTGAGACAGTGTATCTGTGAGTGTGCGGGGGAGTGAGAGAGTGTACCTGTGACTGTGTGGGGAGTGAGAGTGTATCTGTGAGTGTGTCGGGGAGTGAGAGAGTGTATCTGTGAGTGTGTGGGGAAGTAAGTGAGTGTAACTGTGAGTGTGTGGGGAGTGAGAGAGTGTATCTGTGAGTGTGTGGGGGAATGACAGAATGTATCTGTGAGTGTGTGGGGGAGTGAGAGAGTGTATCTGTGAGTGTGTCGGGGAGTGAGAGAGTGTATCTGTGAGTGTGTGGGGGAATGAGAGAATGTATCTGTGAGTGTGTGGGGGAGTGAGAGAGTGTAACTGTGAATATATGGGGAGTGTGAGAGTGTAACTGTGAGTGTGTTGGGGAGTGAGAGAGTGTACCTGTGAGTGTGTGGGGGAGTGAGAAAGTGTATCTGTGAGTGTGTGGGGAGTGAAACACTGTATCTGTGAGTGTGTGGGGAGTGAGATAGTGCATTGGTGAGTGTGTGGGGGAGTGAGAGTGTGTACCTGTGAGTGTGTGGGGGAGTGAGAGAGTGTACCTGTGAGTGTGTGGGGGAGTGAGAGTGTGTATCTGTAAGTGTGTGGGGTAGTGAGAGAATGTATCTGTGAGTGTGTCGGGGAGTGAGATAGTGTAACTTGGAGTGTGTCGGGGAGTGAGAGTGTGTATCTGTGAGTGTATGGGGGAGTGAAAGAATGTATCTGTGAGTGTCTCGGGGAGTGAGAGAGTGTAACTGTGAGTGTGCGGGGGAGTGAGAGAGTGTATCTGAGAGTATGTGGGGAGTGAGACACTGTATCTCTGAGTGTGTGGGGAGTGAGACAGTGCATTGGTGAATGTGTGGGGGAGTGAGAGAGTGTAGCTGTGAGTGTGTGGGGGAGTGAGAGAGTGTAACTGTGTGTGTGTAGTGGAGTGAGAGAGCGTATCTGAGTGTGTCAGGGGTGAGAGTGTGTATCTGTGAGTGTGCAGGGGTGTTAGACTGTGTATCTGTGAGTGTGTCGGGGAGTGAGAAAGTGTATCTGTGAGTGTTTTGGGGAGTGATTAAGTGTACCTGTGAGTGTATGTGGGAGTGAGAGAATGTATCTGTGAGTGTGTGTGGGAGTGAGAGAGTGTATCTGTGAGTGTGTGGGGAGTGAGAGAGTGTATCTGTGAGTGTGTGGGGGATTAAGTGAGTTTAACTGTGAGTGTGTGGGGGAATGAGAGTGTGTATCTGTGAGTGTGTAGGGAAGTGAGAGAGTGTATCTGTGAATATATGGGGAGTGTGAGAGTGTAACTGTGAGTGTGTCGGGGAGTGAGAGGGTGTATCTGTGAGTGTGTCAGGGAGTGAGAGACTGTAACTGTGAGTGTGTCGCGGAGTGAGAAAGTGTATCTGTGAGTGTTTTGGGGAGTGAGCAAGTGTACCTGTGAGTGTATGTGGGAGTGAGAGAATGTATCTGTGAGTGTGTGTGGGAGTGAGAGAGTGTATCTGTGTGTGTGTGCGGGGATTAAGTGAGTGTAACTGTGAGTGTGTGGGGAGTGAATGAGTGTACCTTTAAGTATATGGGGGAATGAGAGAATGTATCTGTGAGTGTGTGGGGGTGTGAGAGAGTGTAACTGTGAGCGTGTGGGGAGTGAGAGAGTGTAGCTGTGAGTGTGTGGGGGAGTGAGAGAGTTTATCTGTGAGTGTGTGGGGGAGTGAGAAAGTGTATCTGTGAGTGTGCAGGGGAGTGAAAGAATGTATCTGTGAGTGTGTGGGGAGTGAGACAGTGTATCTGTGTCAGTGTGGGGAGTGAGAGAGTGTATCTGTGAGTGTGAGGGGGAGTGAGAGAGTTTATCTGTGAGGGTGTGGGGGAGGGAGAGAGTGTATCTGTGAGTGTGCGGGGGAGTGAGATAATGTATCTGTGAGTGTGTGGGGGAGTGAGAGAATGTATCTGTGAGTGTGTGGGGGAGTGAGAGAATGTATCTGTGAGTGTGTGGGGGAGTGAGAGAGTGTATCTGTGAGTGTGTGGGGGAATGAGAGAGTGTATCTGTGAATATATGGGGAGTGTGAGAGTGTAACTGTGAGTGTGTTGGGGAGTGAGAGAGTGTACCTGTGAGTGTGTGGGGGAGTGAGAGAGTGTATCTGTGAGTGTGTGGGGGAGTGAGAGAGTGTATCTGTGAATATATGGGGAGTGTGAGAGTGTAACTGTGAGTGTGTCAGGGAGTGAGAGGGTGTATCTGTGAGTGTGTCAGGGAGTGAGAGACTGTAACTGTGAGTGTGTCGCGGAGTGAGAAAGTGTATCTGTGAGTGTGTGGGGGTGTGAGAGAGTGTAACTGTGAGCGTGTGGGGAGTGAGAGAGTGTATCTGTGAGTGTATGGGCAGGTGAGAGAGTGTACCTGTGAGTGTTTGGGGGAGTGAGAGAGTGTATCTGTGAGTGTGCGGGGGAGTGAGAGAATGTACCTGTGAGTGTGTGGGGAGTGAGACATTGTATCTGTGAGTGCGTGGGGGAGTGAGAGAATGTATTTGTGACTGTCGTGGAGCGAGGTAGTGTAACTGGGTGTGTGTGGGGGAGTGAGAGAGTGTATCTGTGAATATATGGGGAGTGTGAGAGTGTAACTGTGAGTGTGTTGGGGAGTGAGAGAGTGTACCTGTGAGTGTGTGGGGGAGTGAGAGAGTGTATCTGTGAGTGTGTGGGGGAGTGAGAGAGTGTATCTGTGAATATATGGGGAGTGTGAGAGTGTAACTGTGAGTGTGTCAGGGAGTGAGAGGGTGTATCTGTGAGTGTGTCAGGGAGTGAGAGACTGTAACTGTGAGTGTGTCACGGAGTGAGAAAGTGTATCTGTGAGTGTGTGGGGGTGTGAGAGAGTGTAACTGTGAGCGTGTGGGGAGTGAGAGAGTGTATCTGTGAGTGTATGGGCAGGTGAGAGAGTGTACCTGTGAGTGTTTGGGGGAGTGAGAGAGAGTATCTGTGAATGTGCGGGGGAGTGAGAGAATGTACCTGTGAGTGTGTGGGGAGTGAGACATTGTATCTGTGAGTGCGTGGGGGAGTGAGAGAATGTATTTGTGACTGTCGTGGAGCGAGGTAGTGTAACTGGGTGTGTGTAGGGGAGTGAGAGAGTGTATCTGTGAGTGTGATGGGGAGTGTGAGAGTGTACCTGTGAGTGTGTGGGGGATTAAGTGAGTGTAACTGTGAGTGTGTGGGGGAATGAGAGTGTGTATCTGTGAGTGTGTGGGGAAGTGAGAGAGTGTATCTGTGAATATATGGGGAGTGTGAGAGTGTAACTGTGAGTGTGTCGGGGAGTGAGAGGGTGTATCTGTGAGTGTGTCAGAGAGTGAGAGACTGTAACTGTGAGTGTGTCGCGGAGTGAGAAAGTGTATCTGTGAGTGTTTTGGGGAGTGAGCAAGTGTACCTGTGAGTGTATGTGGGAGTGAGAGAGTGTATCTGTGTGTGTGGGGGGGATTAAGTGAGTGTAACTGTGAGTGTGTGGGGAGTGAATGAGTGTACCTTTAAGTATATGGGGGAATGAGAGAATGTATCTGTGAGTGTGTGGGGGTGTGAGAGAGTGTAACTGTGAGCGTGTGGGGAGTGAGAGAGTGTATCTGTGAATGTGTGGGGGAGTGAGAGAGTTTATCTGTGAGTGTATGGGGGAGTGAGAGAGTGTATCTGTGAGTGTGCAGGGGAGTGAGAGAATGTATCTGTGAGTGTGTGGGGAGTGAGACAGTATATCTGTGTCAGTGTGGGGAGTGAGAGAGTGTATCTGTGAATGTGCGGGGGAGTGAGATAATGTATCTGTGAGTGTATGGGGGAGTGAGAGAATGTATCTGTGAGTGTGTGGGGGAGTGAGAGAGTGTATCTGTGAGTGTGTGGGGGAGTGAGAGAGTGTATCTGTGAATATATGGGGAGTGTGAGAGTGTAACTGTGAGTGTGTTGCGGAGTGAGAGAGTGTACCTGTGAGTGTGTGGGGGAGTGAGAGAGTGTATCTGTGAGTGTGTGGGGGAGTGAGAGAGTGTACCTGTGAGTGTGTGGGGGAGTGAGAGAGTGTACCTGTGAGTGTGTGGGGGAGTGAGAGAGTGTATCTGTGAGTGTGTGGGGAGTGAAACACTATCTGTGAGTGTGTCGGGGAGTGAGATAGTGTAACTTGGAGTGTGTCGGGGAGTGAGAGTGTGTATCTGTGAGTGTATGGGGGAGTGAAAGAATGTATCTGTGAGTGTCTCGGGGAGTGAGAGAGTGTAACTGTGAGTGTGCGGGGGAGTGAGAGAGTGTATCTGAGAGTATGTGGGGAGTGAGACACTGTATCTCTGAGTGTGTGGGGAGTGAGACAGTGCATTGGTGAATGTGTGGGGGAGTGAGAGAGTGTAGCTGTGAGTGTGTGGGGGAGTGAGAGAGTGTAACTGTGTGTGTGTAGTGGAGTGAGAGAGCGTATCTGAGTGTGTCGGGGGTGAGAGTGTGTATCTGTGAGTGTACAGGGGTGTTAGACTGTGTATCTGTGAGTGTGTCGGGGAGTGAGAAAGTGTATCTGTGAGTGTTTTGGGGAGTGATTAAGTGTACCTGTGAGTGTATGTGGGAGTGAGAGAATGTATCTGTGAGTGTGTGTGGGAGTGAGAGAGTGTATCTGTGAGTGTGTGGGGGATTAAGTGAGTCTAACTGTGAGTGTGTGGGGGAATGAGAGTGTGTATCTGTGAGTGTGTGGGGAAGTGAGAGAGTGTATCTGTGAATATATGGGGAGTGTGAGAGTGTAACTGTGAGTGTGTCGGGGAGTGAGAGGGTGTATCTGTGAGTGTGTCAGGGAGTGAGAGACTGTAACTGTGAGTGTGTCGCGGAGTGAGAAAGTGTATCTGTGAGTGTTTTGGGGAGTGAGCAAGTGTACTTGTGAGTGTATGTGGGAGTGAGAGAATGTATCTGTGAGCGTGTGTGGGAGTGAGAGAGTGTATCTGTGAGTGTGTGGGGGATTAAGTGAGTGTAACTGTGAGTGTGTGGGGGAATGAGAGTGTGTATCTGTGAGTGTGTGGGGAAGTGAGAGAGTGTATCTGTGAATATATGGGGAGTGTGAGAGTGTAACTGTGAGTGTGTCGGGGAGTGAGAGGGTGTATCTGTGAGTGTGTCAGGGAGTGAGAGACTGTAACTGTGAGTGTGTCGCGGAGTGAGAAAGTGTATCTGTGAGTGTTTTGGGGAGTGAGCAAGTGTACCTGTGAGTGTATGTGGGAGTGAGAGAATGTATCTGTGAGTGTGTGTGGGAGTGAGAGAGTGTATCTGTGTGTGTGGGGGGGATTAAGTGAGTGTAACTGTGAGTGTGTGGGGAGTGAATGAGTGTACCTGTAAGTATATGGGGGAATGAGAGAATGTATCTGTGAGTGTGTGGGGGTGTGAGAGAGTGTAACTGTGAGCGTGTGGGGAGTGAGAGAGTGTATCTGTGAGTGTATGGGCGAGTGAGAGAATGTACCTGTGAGTGTTTGGGGGAGTGAGAGAATGTATCTGTGATTGTGCGGGGGAGTGAGAGAATGTATCTGTGAGTGTGTGGGGAGTGAGACAGTGTATCTGTGTCAGTGTGGGGAGTGAGAGAGTGTATCTGTGAGTGTGAGGGGGAGTGAGAGAGTTTATCTGTGAGGGTGTGGGGGAGTGAGAGAGTGTATCTGTGAGTGTGCGGGGACAGTGTATTTGTGAGTGTGTGGGGAGTGAGAGAGTGTATCTGTGAGTGTGCGGGGGAGTGAGAGAATGTATCTGTGAGTGTGTGGGGAGTGAGAGAGTGTACCTGTGAGTGTGTGGGGTGTGAGAAAGTGTATCTGTGACTGTATGGGGGAGTGAGAGAGTGTATCTGTAAGTGTCTGGGGGAGTGAGAGAATGTATTTGTGAGTGTGTGGGGGAGTGAGAGAGTGAGACTGTGAGTGTGTGGGGGAGTGAGAGAGTGAGTCTGTGAGTGTGCGGGGGAGTGAGAGAGTGTATCTGTAAGTGTGTGGGGAGTCAGGCAGTGTACCTGTGAGTGTGCGTGTGAGTGAGAGAGTGTATCTGTGAGTGTGTGTGGGAGTGAGAGTGTGTATCTGTGCGTGTGTCGGGGTGTGAGAGAGTGTATCTGTGAGTGTGCGTGTGAGTGAGAGAGTGTATCTGTGAGTGTGTGTGGGAGTGAGAGTGTGTATCTGTGTGTGTGTTGGGGAGTGAGAGAGTGTACCTGTGAGTGTGTGGGGGAGTGAGAGAGTGTATCTGTGAGTGTGT